>NW_020884887.1:15736412-15758303 GCF_003945725.1 Corapipo altera | reverse complement strand
TGGGAGAAGCTGTGCCCCGGGATGGCATGGGAGAAGCTGTGCCCTGGGAGAAGTTGTGCCCTGGGATGGCCAAGGTGTCTCTGCAGGTTTTTGGGGGGCAGTGTCTCCAGTCTTTGGGTGAACCATGTGTAACAGCTCTGCTGCAAGTGCAAAGTCTACTCCGGGCATCCTCTGGTGCCCCAAAGCAGTTCAATCAATGAGTTCCTCAGCACTGGGAAGTCCCCCTGCCTGCCTGGATGGGCTGTGGCCAGACAGGGAGAGCCTATGGAAACTTGGCCTTTCCAGGCTTTTCCCTCTCTTGTTGTGTTGGACACAGTTTGTGATCAGATGTAACGTGACAGCAGCAGCTTGACAAGCTGATAATACACTTGCAAAATTCATCTGCTAAGACTGCAAACACATTTTTATTTAAGCTATGTCATGTCTATGCATAGCACAAGGATTTTTTTTTCTGTGGATCTGCTATAGAAAGTCTGAGAAGATCTAGTGTTTTTATCTTTTAAAGTATGACTGATATTTTTGCAGCAGAAAAAGTTTGACTTTCCCTGGTCATACTAATTTATTTGGACAATCATTCAGATACAAAGCAGAGGCTGAAAGAGGTTATTACTTGCTCCCTGAAGCATTTGTGCCCCATTTTCTAGCCATTAGGGTGTTTCGTAAGCTGTTATTATTTACTATATTGATGAAAAATAGAAGGAGATAGAGAGAAAGAAAATCAGTTTTTTTCAGGACTTAAAGTCCAAGAGTCAGAATTTTATTGAGAAGTCATTGATGGTGTAAAAAAGGTTCTTTGTCATTAAGGAAATCCTGGAGTAGTTTCTGGAGATGATCCAAGAAAAACTGAAGGAGCTTCTATTGATGTACTCTCAGAACAAACACAGAACTCCCACGTCAGGGTGTCATGCTGGACTGACTGGGGGCTGTGAATCTGTCATCTGATGAGGCTCTTCTTCCACACTGGGAACCTGAATCGTGCTATGGTTTTCTCTGAGTCAAATCCTGTTGCATCTAGACATTTTCACTCATTTTACTCGAGTGAAATTCTACCTAAAAATGTCTGAGCAGTGCCAAAGAAGATGTGACAATCCCCATGTGTGTTCTGCATCTGGCATGTGAACATGGGAGGTGGGTGTTCAAACAGTGTCACTCCACACTTTCTTTACCATAATCCTCCAGGAAAGGCTGAGAGGGTTTTCACAGGGATTCAGCTCCATGCAGTTAGTGGTGGGAAGCAAGGAACAGGGATTCACACGGCATTATTCTCATTTGAAATAGGGGAAAGCATAATAAGCTAATAGAATCTGAGTGCTTCCATTCTTTCCTTCCATTTTGAAGAATCCTTCTGTAGGACTCGTGTTTAAGAACACTGTGAATATTGTTATATACAAATACACAATTATATCAGCCTTTTGGGTACTCTAAAGCTGTATGGCTGCAATTTCTTGTCTCTCCCTACATAAAAGCACAAGCCTTGCTTTCCGGGATCTTTTTCAAGAAAATCTGAGAACTGAATACACTGGAATGATTTTTCCTTTCCCTCTTTTTCTATGTGGGAAAGAACAAAGAATTGAGAATTAAAATTTTCAAGCCAGATACATATATATATATATATATATATATATATATATTTGCTTGTTGGAATGCTATCCCTACAACTTACTGAGTGAAATATTAATTTTGTACAGCTTGAGATTCTTTTCTAACAGTCTTTCTTAGGTCTGTATATTTATTTAAACAGATCTCTAACAAATACCCATACTTTTCCTCTCAAGTTCTGGTTTATTTGCTATTTTATCTGGGAGGAAATGCATTGTATTTTGTTCGTATGTCGTATTTCATGTTGTGGTACAATTGTTCATTTGCTTTGCTGGCTATATATTGTAGAGACTAAACTGTCTTTTCTGAATGTCAAATCAGATTTGGGAAACATTCCTGTTATATTTGTCCCTGGGAAACACTGGACAGAAAAATCATCTATTAAAACTGCATTCATTACCAAATCCACAGAACCTAAGTTTTTGAATTAATAGCAGTTAATCAAGCAATGCATCATAAAAAAGCAGGAACTAAAGAAAACCAAAGTAAAACATTCACTTTCATTATTGAACATTTTTAGCTTTATTATTATAATAGAATTACAGTCTGACAATAAAATAAAGAGCTTTTGCTAAACTCTGTAAAGCAATACATGCTTCTGCCATAAACAACCTCTATTAGATTTAGGTTTTATTGCCACATCACTGCACTGAGGTGCAATAAACATTCAATGTCTTCTTTTTAAAATTATCTTAGGAGTAAACAGAAACTGTCCTCTATAAGAGTGTATCATTATTTTCAAGGAAGACTTACTATTATTACATGGTTTAGCAAAGCATTGTAAAAAAGCTACATAGAGAATACCTTGTCTTTGATAAACTGTGCAGTCAAGTTTATACAGTATAATACTATTGGCATAGACTAACTAAGAGGTGATATAATGCAATCATTGCATAGCAAAAAGCAGACTAGGTAAGTAATATTCACATCTAATGTGCAAACTGCAGACCAAAAGGTAGCTATGAATTGCTAGAAAGATAAAATGCCCTAAATGAACACACTACTTTAACGCCAAAAATAACAAGATAAACAAGTACACAGAAGTTAAAGAGCCATAGTTTATTTTTTTCTATACATATATCTACACATGATACCAGAGATGAAACATCCCCTTTTAATAAGCTGCAATCATATAACTTATCAAGTTTAGACAGGACTAAATGTTAGACAATGAAGCATTATTAAAAAAAAAACAACTTCTCTAAATAAAACATTAACTGTTTCCTTTTGTAGATAGAGGATGTCAACTTTTTGATTTATTGAGAAAGAGTTTAGAAAACTGATTGTGAAACTTGACTCTCAGTAGCTGTTTCTCTGGAGGCTCATGTAGCACTGTTTCAAAATCCATTTAATACCATGTATTACACTTTGTTAATTGATGTTTCTTGAAAATATCCACCATTCTTCCCATCTTTTTGAAAAATCTTTATCTGAAATTTGATTTCTACGAATCAGCAGTAATGATTCTGACTAGAATTGTTTTAAAGGGAGCACAATACCTGCAAAATGGACATCTTGTATTTGAAGCCCTTACATATTGTTCCTACAAATATATTGCTACAGTAAAAATGAAATGTAGTAAGTTTACTCAATAAAATCTATTTTCCTGTACATTCTTTTATGTATGCTTTCTTTGTATTTAATGCTACATATATTACATCTCTTATTGTAACAGTTATGTTTCAGCAAATATAGCAGTAATATACAGATGAACTTCTGTCTTCACAAATATTTCACCATTTTACCTACCAAATATAATCCCATACTTTAGTGTTTATGCATGACCTGAGCAGACCAGTCGTTAATCTAATAGTATACGTTGGATGACATTGTCAAATTGCAAGCTACTGTACACTTAACCACTTTACAAATGGAATTAATTCCAAGCACTTTCTGCTTATTAATTTTTTTAGGCTTTCCAGTACCACTGATTTATTTTTTCCTCTAATTCAGGCTCTAAATATGTTTTATTGAGCATTTAACAACATATTAAGAGCTAAGAGGTGAATCCTACACAATGTTTTAAGAACACAACTTTAAAAAAGTAAAAAATGTACAATCTCATGCTGCATATTTACAGATATTATTTAAATACTATATTTTATCTTTCTGCTATTCATAAATCTCAGTCTAAAGCTTCTTTTAATGTATCGTTTTATAAAAGAATACATTCAACATATCTAGAGCTTGCAAAAATTGTTGGTTTGTTGTTTGTTTTTTTTAAAACTCTCTAAAATATAATGATGACTAAAAGCTATCTTTAAAGCATCCAGGAATTGTTTGGATTCCGCAGGTGATAGAGGGAATTTGGATCTGCACTCGGGTGTGCAACTGGTTTTAAATCTAGTCTAGTGACAACTTAATGCTTGGAACGAGACTGCACTGAGAGCAGATGAAAGCCTTTGATACCATTGGATGTCATGTGCTGTACAGGGGACAAACTGTACCCAGAGGGAGTAGATTTCCTTTCTCATTAAAGACCATTTAATATTATAAGTCAGGTAGTTTGCAACACAGAAGAGAAAAGGGATTAGGAAAATAACATCTTATGGGATTCAGCAAATGGAAAGTTTTACAACCTTGAAAAGATTATAAACAGTGGTTGAATAAATGGTACAGTCTAGTATGTCATAAAGAATATTTCCCCCCTCCCTACAATCCTCTGAATAAAAATATCTTTTCCCCGTACATATACAATTCCTTTTGGGGACATTCAGTACTAAGCTGGCAATAAATGGTTTCTTTCCGCCCCCCCACCCCTTACACTACAGCTCACTCTTTTCCATTTTCAGAATTACTTATCCAAAGTATATAGCTTATATTGTTCTCTCCCTCACACACAGTTTTGTAAAATATATAGATATATTTTTTACTTTTTTCTAAATAAAGAAACCTTTATTTTCTTAAAGACAGAGGCAATGAAGCAAATGGGAATTACTGTATGTGGAAAAGGGAAGCAACTCCCCGAGCAAAAGACAAAACAGAACTATAGGAAGAAATGAGGTTATTGATGTGGAGTTTGAACCTTTAGCTGGGGCTCCCTGTTTAAGTAGGTAGCCCAGTAGACTAAGTTAAAGATTCCAAAAAGCAAGGGGAAGGCTATTCTTGAGAGTCGGTCAATTTTACTGACGCTGTTAAAAGTTTTCTTGGGTTCTGCAGGTTTTGTTTCTGGCTTAACTTCTTTGGGCTCAATGGTTGCACTTTTAGCAATGGTTGCCAGCCCAGGGTCCCTTGCAATGTTAGGGGTGTAGCTCGTAGCTGCAGCTGTGTATGTGTTGTTTTTCTTAATGAGAGGATCCTTCACTTTCTTTGGCTGAAGAAAGAAGAAAGTGTTTTATTCTCGCTATCTTCTCAACAGATACAATTATGAAAAAGCACTATAACATTTTGCAATTAATCCAATTCATGCCACAAAATGCAATAAGCTGTAAGAGAGAAGTTAGCTCTGGATACGTGACTCATGCAAAATATTTAGGTGACAACAAAGACAAAATCATCCATTTGTGTTATGTGTGTTAGTTAAACCAAATTAGATCATGGATAAACTTTAATCAGAACTGATAGCTTTAATGGTAATTAGCAGTGACACACCACTCATAGTTCAATATTTCCCTAATCAACTGTGCTTCTTGACCAGAACAAAACTTTACAAAACACAAAAATTCTTAATGTAGCTTTCCAATATTAAGAGAAATAATGAGATGAGTGCTGACACAATTCATACATAGAAATACACAATAAATTATCATGTAACCATGCACTAAAGGAGAGGATTATTTAACAAAATGCAAAGCTGCCAGTATCCTACTCACTAATGGTTTCCACCAAAGCCACATGCATTATGGACTGGGAACTTCATGTTCTTGTCTGAGTGTTACAGTTGGATCATAGTGGCTGAAATGCCATTCCGTATACAAGGACTTAAATGACTATATGATTTTTGCATCCAGCTACTTATATTGCTAAAGCAAGAATGTATTGAATATCTTTTAGTGGAGAAGAATTTATTGCACTTATTTGAATATATTTTCCCCTGAATCCTTATGTTTTCTAGTATTCTACTTCTGGGATCGAGTTGTAGGAAAAAATTTAAATTTTGCCATCTGGGTGTACCAGTTGGCATTCAACTGTCCCAGCTGCAAACAGACCAAACCTTTCCTCCAGCCACTGCCCAAGGAGAAACACAGAAGAGAGATGTACTGGGTTGTTAAGGAGGTGTAAAGAAAAGCATCACTTTACTCCAGGTTCCTTCCATTAGGAGAAAAAAAAAAAAAAAACAAACAACAAAACACAGATAACAAAAAAAATCCCCAGAGCTTAAAAATCTTTAGACAGTATTTGCCACAAAAAGAATAGGCAAATGTTATCCATTGTATCCTCCTAGAAGGGGGGAATAAATATGATTAAAGAGAACATATCAGCAGAATGGGATCTATTTTGTCATTTCACCATACAGTAAATAGAACTCCCTGTTTTCAAGAAGCAGCTGTCCCATGGAGGGGGACTCCCAGTAGCAGAGTTTTGATAAAACATTCTTGTTCAAGAGGTGAAGGTTTCAGGGAGCAGCCAGGCTCCTGGGGGATGCTTGGGAACACGAAGAGAAGCTGCCAAAGCATCCAGGCCAGTGGGGAGAGGCCCAGCAAAGCATGGCTTGGAGCCCACCCAGCGAGGAGGAGAAGGCTCAAATGTGAAATTTCTGCTACTCAATAAGGAAAGGGATTCACCTAATGATTCTGATGTAGATGTTCTTTATTTGATGGCAATAAAATTCTTAGCTGGAGGCTAAGAAAAAAGGTTCAAATTTTCTTAGAATATTTTTGCTGCATAGGAGGAACAAACAGGTTGAAAAAAATACTTAGAGAATAAAAAAGGCAATGTGAGAAAGCTTTTTTTTTTTTTTTAATGTAGTTGTCTGTCCATTTTTTATCTCCCAAGTGGGGAGGCTGCTACCAGGCTGGCTGAGCACGAAGCCAGCCCGATTTGCTCCTCAGTCAGATATTCTGATGAGCAGCAATAAATGCAGCAGGCAAAGAGCTGCTTCACAGGAGCCTCAGAGGAAACCCCTTCCATGGATTAAAATGTCACCCAAAATCTGAGCCACAGAAAACCCTGAACCAGTCCAGGTCTTACTATTTTATCTAAAATTCAACTTCCTGAAAAAGCAATATGCCAGCTAATTGGAGCTCTGAATTTGATTAAGCTGTGATGCTCCACTCACAGGGCTCCTGCCTCGCCCGCTCACGGCTGCAGACAGGGCACACCACCAGCACCAGGACATCTCAGCTGGCTTCAACAGACACAGAACCCCCCCTACCTACTCAGGAGTGCAAAGCCATGAATCTTCCAATATCTTAAACAGTGGTTATTGGTGGGGGATTTTTTTGAAAATGTAATTTTCTTTGAAACAAATGAAATGACTGATTATCTAACTATGTTACAAGGGAGCATATATTAGCAAGGCAATATTTAATATTTAAGGATTAAGTTCTATTAAAACAGTTCATGTTTTATAAAAAATGTCATGAAGAAAGAGCAAAGAATCAAAAAATTATTTTCAATGAAAGTATCATCAGTAACTGAAAACTTAATATTCACCAGCAGTTGTGCAGCTCATTATTTTGTTTTCCTACTTCACTCATTTGTTCTACAATATTTTTTTAATAGTTCACATTGTATAAATGTCCCAGTATAATTTCTGTTTATTTCACTGACTTATGCAACTAAAAATGCATATATATATATGCATATATTCCTGAATTAAAAACATATCTTTGCACACTGATGACTGATGACTTATATCTGCTCCTCCAAATATTTATTCTGCTGATTATCTAGTTTGTGAATGTTCAGGATAGCCAATTAGGCAAGTTAAAAAAGCAGCCAAATGAGCTTACTCACAGAAGCAGCTGACATGGCAACTCATAGAAGATGGGAAACTTATCTTTGATTCCCTAAATGTTCCTCAACAAGTTCTTGATGCATCTGTGGTTAACAGACCAGGTCTGATACCAGGCCAAAACCAAAGGGAATCAGTGAGATGTCTCTCTAGTGCTTTCAGGGAGGTATAGGATTGCACACCCCAACACAGCTGTCAGTGCCTCCCCCTAAACAAATCAATTTTTCCTATAGACCAGGAAAGGAAGAAAAAAACCCTGTGGTGATTTATTTGGTCCTAATGACAGAACAGCCCTCCTGAAATTCGTGTTTGGGAGCACTGTACCTTGGGAATTGTCAAATACCACAGCCACAGAATTTTTTGCCTACATTTATACTGTATTATTAGTATGTTAAACTAATATATATAGTATATATATATATACTATATATAGTTCATATACTAATATATATAGTATATATATATATACACTATATATAGTATATTTATACTATGTTATCCACATTTTCTCTTGTTTAAACAGAAAAGAAATCATTGCCTTCCCTTAAATAATTCACATTCTTTTCTTTCCCGCTGAGTTGCACAAGGCAAAGCCTCAGTGGAATATTTCATTATGAACAGCATCAAGTGTCAGCCGGTATGGCAGAAGTAGTATTTAGATGCTCAGTGTCTGAGTATTTCTTGTGTAGAAACGCTGCGTGTGAACACAAGAGGAAATTCTTTTGGAGTAATTACTTACTGTTCTCAGTAATAAGAATTTCTAATGGGCTAAAACCCCTTCCCCTGTGTGCCCAGGCAGGGCCCCGTGTGCCCTGGGCTGGGTCAGTGGCGTTACCTTCTCGGGGACGACGCTCTTGCCGTCCCAGGCGTAGCCCCTCTTGGTGAAGTAGTTGACGGTGGCGAACTCGATGAGCGCCGAGAAGACGAAGGCGTAGCAGACGGCGATGAACCAGTCCATGGCCGTGGCATAGGCCACCTTGGGCAGCGAGTTCCTGGCGCTGATGCTCAGCGTGGTCATGGTCAGCACGGTGGTCACTCCTGCAAAGCAAAGCGGGGCGGTGGCTTTAGGACCGGCAGCTGGATTTTGTCCTTCATTTCTCATAGATGGAAAAGCCTTTTCTACGCCTCCGATTCTTATAAACTTCCCCATCTGGGTTCAGTTGCTAATTGAGGATAGCAGATTTCAAGTTCTGTGGAAGCTGCAGGATCTTCAAAACATTTTTTTATACCTTTATTCTTTACATTGTTGTAATAGAATATTATTTTTAAAGTTGGAATGGAAATAATATCATGAGTTGTGGAATGGATACTACTTTACACTTCCTGGTATTTGAAAATTCATAGTCACTGTTCTTTACTCGTGCCCTGCAAATTGTCCTATGGGTGTAACAATTTAACATCTTTAGTTCTTTCTTGCAACAGTTCCAAGATACTGAGAAAACTAAAATACTCGTCGTTTCATTCAGATTATTTGGTATAAGCTCCTTCAAAGGTATACTCAAAGGGCACTAAGATTTATGTGTTATTACATTTACTTGAATTGATGGTTTTACAGATTTCTGTCCCTTTATTCACTGATGCCCAGAAAACAGCAAACATTTTACGTAGGAACAATGACAGTGTAATTTGTATTTCTGATATCAGAGCTTCTCACTGCTGAATCTTGCCCCTTACCTGAGAGAGAACCAGGACTGGACTGAACTCACTCTGCCTGCAGCTGCTTAAAAAATGAATCTCCAAGTGCATGTCAGGCCTTTCCATCAAATCACATGTCCACAAGTTACCTTGACAACTGCACTGTCACGGACTGAATGTGTCTGGGGAGTTCATCTTCGCTGCACTGCCAGTGAAAATGAGCAGTGGCTAAAATAGGCCAGATAATGAACAATGTATTTACATGGGAGTGTGAAGAGCTTGAATTACTAGTGCCTAATGAGGAAGCAATTTCTCTTCCCTGAGAGACAAATCTTGTCTTTGACTCATTATGAGTGAGCTTATGTTTCTCTTACATAGTAGCAAAACAGGATTTATAACTTTTATTATCTGCGGTACTAAGTGGACTTAAAAGATGAAAGTTGTGCTTCTGTATGTGTAGGTATTCATGCAGCATGTTCTGAGACTTTGTTTCACTGCCATCATGAAATGAAAAAGCTCTCTTGATACATAGCAATGGAGCTAACACAAGATTATTTACTAAATAACTGTCTTCTAAAAGGAAAACTGAGAAACGTGTGGGTTCTTGAGTCTGTGAAGATGGCACTTTGAGCACTCTGCAGTATTATATATTATTCATTGAGACTAGGAAATTCTGTTCTCCATCTAGTGACAATGAAGTATTTCAAACTGATGATCAGACACTTCTTTTTAAATGGTATGTGCAAAAAAAGGTGAAATAGTTACAATTTCAATAGCTTTGACTACAGAGACCCATAAAAGTCCCTACTAGAGCAGTTCTTAGTGAAGCTGATGCTAAAAATTCAGAACTAATTTTAGTTGCTAATCTAAACAATATTATGTAAATCAAATTTAATATGCTGTAGTCTAAACCATTGTCGTGTAAATGCACATCTGTGTGTCAACAGAAAGCCTCTGCTTGGTTCATGAGGTCTCAGGCTATGCAAGTTGTGACTGATTTCCAGAGGCATTAGGAAGCTAAAGCACAGCTGTGAAGAGTGCCAGGAAAGGTCAGTAAAATAGCTCTGCATTTCTCAGCAGTGAGTCTCTGGGGAAATGGGAGATTCTCTTGGGCAAAGCCCAAAGCATCCTGCCCTGCAATGCCCTGAGGCAGGGAAACAAGTGTAAAAGCCAATTTGGCTGTGTGTTCTTCCACCTCCTCCTGCCAAAGGTGTTCAGCTGTCCCATCTGAACATCACCAAAAAGATTAGGTCACAGAGCTGAAATCTCAGGTTCTAGTTTTCCTAAATAAAGATTTGTTACACCTATTTGCTTTGGGTTTGGGGGGTTTTTTTGTCTGGTTGGCTTTCTTTTTGCTTTTTTTTCCTCATTTAATATGTACTTGACATGGATTAATCTCTCCAAAGAATATGCAAGTTATTTGTTTCTAATTTAAGATAAGCATTTGCAAGCAGTGGTTAAACTCTAGGGACCAGCTGTATACACTGAGAATCCTTTAGATTGCTTTCTCACTGTATTTGTTGAGTGGATCTATTCACTACTGTAAGCACAATAAATTGTTGCTGATCTCAACAGGAGACCTTTAGCAGCAGCCTGCAAAAGGGATTACGAAAAAAATTTTTTAAGATAAAAATTTTCATTGGCCCTAAGGATGTCAAATGACCAATACCCATGGATTAAAGCCTTTCTGATAATCCCCCCATGAATGTCACTGCCATTGTCAGAAATGTTTTATTCATATTCTGGTTGTTTTGGAAAATTGAAGCAGTAATAGACTGCTTGAGGTATTCTCAGGTCTCTTCTTACAGTCAGTTTTAAAGGTTTGGATGTAGATCCTTGCAATGGAACATTTTAACTCTTGTGTACTGCACTGTGGCCAAGCTCATGCTGTTCTCCAACATCATATTACACGAGAAGTTAAGAAGTTTTACCATAAAACTTCTTAAATCTATTTGCCTCATGATTGCCAGGCAGTTTATAGATCTTGCTTACCAAACACTGTTCTTGCTGGAACAGATTCTCTGTTAAGCCAGAAGGACACCTGTGACAGAATCACTGTCATGATGCATGGCAGGTAAGTCTGGATGACAAAATAGCCAATCTTCCTCTTCAAATGAAAATGTGTAGTCATAACAACATATTCTCCTAAAATCAAAAAAAACAGGTTCATTAATTTTTTTATAAATATACAAATGAGAGAGCTTTATAGGAAGTAATTTTTCATTATATTCATCCCTTTTATAAAAAAAGTCCTCAGATCAAACTGGGTCAGCTCTGAAGAAAACATTTAGTAAACCTGGTTCTGAAGTTCCACTAATAATACAAAACTAGACAGTTCTGGGAAATGCTAATTAAATTTACATATCTTCATCTCTGCTGAGTAGTGAATGAATGTCTGCATTAACTGGTGGCTGCTCAGAGCTCTTGTGAAAGGTCTTGTTCCACCAGAAGATGGAAAACCATCACAGTAAACCCGTGTAAACATCATCTGAAGACTAAATCAAGACAGGCTCCCAAAAGTGTTTCAGTGGGGCCAGGCTTAAGATGTAATTGTTGATGCAACTGTGTCTGCATTACCACTGTGGGTGCTTTATGTGCTATGAAGATGGAATGTCCCTGTTCTGCTAATTTAGTACTTCAGTAAATGATTATTCTCTCCTGAAGTAAATGACTAATGCAAGAATAACACAGAATATATTCATTAGCACTAGTGCTTAGGGTGCTACAAAAATATATGAGCAGGGTATTCTAACTGCAGTGGAAAGGAATGGTATTTTTATATATATTTATATGGATATATTTTATTAATACATTTAATAATATCAACTACAGATTAATATTTTAATATATCAATAAATGTAATTCTATGAACCTTTCTTGCCAGAACAGAGCAAATACTGCTCATTTTCTGGACATTATTTACATAACTGAAAATGGATTTGGAAAAACTATATTTTCCAAAAGACTGAAAAACATACTGTTGTGATTGACTCTTATTATGCAATAAACATTATCTTAGGAATGAAACAAGTAGACATGTAACTGAATGGAAACTTCTGTCTAGATTAGAGATGGCATGAAATTACTGTAGTTCTATTTTAAAATGTAGGCAGCTTGAAAGAGAAAGCTCTTGTACAGGAAAAGCTTAAACTGTGATTGAAAAACTATGTCTAGACATTGAGTGCTTATGCACCGAGCATGTCAAATGCCCAATGCTTTAATGCAGGGTCTAGAAGAACATTCATTTGAACAATCTTGCTCAACATATAACCCCAAGGAAAGCTTATTTATAAGATGTGACAATACTCCTGCTATGTTTCAATATAAAACACAGTAGCAAAGTGGGAAAAGGGAATAAATTTTAAATCGAGAGGTAAAGCAAAGCATATACAATGATTTTTTTTTTTTTTTTCAAAAATAGGAGTGGCAGAAGTAGTATAGTGGGCATTATTACTTGAATTTTGCTCACCTGTCTTTAACTTTCACTGAAACAACCTTCTTCTCCTCTGTCCCTGAGATTATGATCTTATGAAAGGTGCCAGTCTTGGCTAGAAGAGCTAATAATTTAATTTTATCAACTCAGATATGCCGTGGGAAGCTATTTTAATGCAATCAGGTATAGAATGTGCACAATGGTATGTCAGAGTTAATTCAGTGATTGGAGATGGCAAGTGAAGAATGCAGAGTGAACACACCACTGTACTCTGGAGCTTTATTTAGCTGCTTAAATTATCAAAGTATTTTTAACCTCTGGAAAATGAGAACAAGATCCAAAGCATAAAGGCAATTAAAAAGCCAGGGATTACTCTCATCTGTTAAGCACTGCAGCAGGTCAGAGCTGGAAGTCAGCTAAAGGTAATGCCATGAGGACTGAATTAGCAAAGCAGAGCCCCAGAATAAGGCCTTACAGTCCAGTTCGAAGGCAAAACCATCCTCTGAAGCCTCCGAAGTACCAGTGGCCCTCAGTCATTTCTCAGAAGAGAGGAGATCTTTGAGGAGATTGATTGTAATGACTGCAGGCCATTAAAGCTCTCCAGTTATTTACTGCATCTTTAGCTTGCCATATTTGGTGGCTTTCTTTAATTGAAAGCATGGCCACATTCCTGACAGCTGGTTATCACTCTCTAGCTTCCCAGCAATTCCTCTGTAATTCTATTTTGAAAGTGCTGTAATACAGCCATAAAATTCCCAACAAGCTAAAGTTTCAAACAGCTCTTGAGCAAATATTGCCTGTATTCACAGTTTCTGATTGCCAGGCTTTCATAAGTATGAATCTTATATTCTCTTATCTTTTCTTATCCAAGGAAGTGAGAAAGAAAGGTATTTCTTTTTAGCTTTGTTGTAATTCCCCATGTCTTCTACAAATAACTGTGTTGTGCAGATAAATCTGTTTATCATTTTATTTATTCCATTTATTTATTTATGTATTATACAATATGAAGCATAAAAGTCATCACTTGCATCCTGCATCTATATTAACTTAATGGTTTGAATATTAAGTTATTTGAATATTTTCAGAGCTCTGGAGGAGTTTGTGCCTGTGCTTGGTACTTGTGTAGCTGTAGTTTTTAAACAGCCCTTAGTTCTACAGTATCTTGCAGGCAGTATAAGCTAACCTGTGTCCACAGAAGACAACAGCTGATAATTCAGTAAAGTTCCATTAAATGTATTATTCAGTGTTCTGTGAACTATTTGTAATAAACCAAATTTGTCAGGTGAGCACCTAAAATTACTGTGTGTCATGTCAGACGTGAGGTTTGAGGTGGGGACCGAGTTCTAGCTATCACAATACTTTATCACAGTAAGGCTTTCCTTGTCATTAATTTAAAACAAAATATTTATCATCTACTACTTATGCCATGTAACTCAGTAAAAAAACTCTTAAGAACAACATCCTCTCAGCAGATTTACAGGACATCATTAAAAAACAGACCATTGTGAGTATAAATCCTGATGATTCTCAGTGCAAAGAAACGTTTTCAAGGTGGCAGAATAATTCTATGTAAACAGAATCTTGGATGAGCCCTTTAAGCATTTGTTAAGGTGCTTGCAAAAAGGATAATTTTAAACTATTTCTGAGTCAATATGAATCAGTAGCTGGAGAGTGACAGAAATTTTGCATACAAATAAAAAATGGTTGACTCTGCTTAAGCAAAACAGCAGCAGCGATAATTATTGTTTCACTCACTGAATACTATTTTTAAGCCTGTAATACCTGCACATTCCATTGCCAGCATAGATGAATAGACTATACCATAAAAAAAGGTTTAGTCTTTCAAGATTCTCTTGTCATTAAAAAATCAGAGTTTGTAGTTATGTTGTTATATATCCAGAAATAAGGACAGAAAGTGGTCTACTAGCCAAGGAAGACGTTAGGAAAAAAAAGAAAGGACTTTATGGAGCCATCAAATCATTGAATAGTTTTGAGGTTGTTTAGAATAACCCAGCTACACCCAAATCCTTGGGAAAATAAGGATCTAGAATTCCAGACAACTATAAATATCATCTTAAAATTGCCCAAAATTATGTAGATTCCCCTAATGATCCGCAGAATCAGCTGCAAAAGAGCTTAATTTTCTGGCCTAATAAAGGTGCTGAGAACTCTTAAATGAAGATTGTCCTCAATTTCTTTTGCCATTTTGTAAGATGAGTCATTATCCACGACTCTGAAAGTAGGGAGGGATTTCATCATTTTCATAACGTACTTCATCTCTTAAACCAGAGATGAGCAGAGGACAAAGATAGGCTGGAAGATGCTGCTGAGACTGGCTGCCCACCTACCTCAACAAGGAGAAAAGGAATTATTAACCACTTCTAATCCTCACCATTATTTTGGGGAAGGCAAAGCCTTTTCCTTTCCAAAGCAAATCAAGAATAATTTTCCTTTGAGACCTTGAATTTGCAAGCAATAAAAATTTCTTCCACATATACATACCTGTATATGCTTATCAGGTAAAAACTAAAGAGAATTGTCAGTTTGGTACAAAAAGATTCTGTAACAGGATTATTTTTAGTTTTGATAACCATTGCATTTAGTTCTTTGTACTGTTTTTTAGCATCTAGACAACAGCACTTTCATTTCAGCATATTTTATGTATTAACTATACTGTATCTAACTTTATAGATTGGAATGGGAAAGAGTTTCTTCAGGCAGAAAAAGGAGGCAGAATTCAAATCTTTCAAATAGCATGGGCAAAACAAAACCTTTTTTGTTTCTTCATGGATATGTATGAAGAAATTTTACACCTGCTTCAGTTCTGATTGAAAATTTCTTACCTGCCTTTCTTAACAGTTTAGGGGGTGCTTCTCACATTACTATCCAATTACCCTGAGCTATATTGGTATCTCTATTTGCTTTAGATATGTTCCCAAGCTCGTGAGTCCTTTCTGATTATCCTGCCACCCTTATAATGCACGGAGCAAGCAGAGAGCTGGCCAGGAGTGCAAAGAGCAGCCCCACAGCTCTCTGAGCGAGCAGCTTCAGGAAAGAGCAAAGGGATCTTCACAGTTTCTCTCAAATCCTGTTGACTTTTCAGTGAAGGGCAGCTGGGCTGAATTATTAGCTCCAGAAAAGTCAATGACAACATTTCTAGGTGTGGCCAGGCCAAGAGTTTTCCCCTTTTCCTCTCGGCTGCCTGATGCAGCCCTCTGTGCTCGGCACTGGAAGCGGTGTCTGTGGGAGCAGTTGTGTTGGTGCTGTTCTTAGGCAAAGTCCTTATTACTGCCAGCCCACTTACTTCTTTTCTGATTATATCAACTGAACAGAAGCTTCCCAGCTGTAACCTAGAAACTTGTCTGGGAGAAATTTTCTTGGCTTAATAGAGCATATGAATATATTTTGGCAAGCTAAATAAAAAATTCAGACATGAATTACAGTTCACCCTAAAGAGCCTCACTTTCCCTGAAATGTTGGTTGACTTTAGCAGTAACACATTGGGAAGTTTGGTTTCTGCAGGTATAACTGCACTTCTCTCCAAGTCCCGAGGTTGTGCATTCCAAGCAATACAAACACTTCTAATTCAGAGCTGCTTCTGGCCCATGAGCAGCCAGGCTGGCCAGCAGAGCTCTTGGTCATGCCCAGTGCTCAGTTTCTTACTGCACTTAGGTCTTCATGCCCCTTCCAAATTATTAGAAAATAAATTTAAAAAATCACATCTTGAAAAACACTACAAAGTGAAAAAGCAAAGGTTTTTAGCCAGCTTCAAGGTTACAGGTACACCATATTTAAATGTTGGCTATATTTCTGTATCTTATTAAGAGTTCTGGAGTTAAAGGTGGTGCCAGGATTAAGCTAAGTCCTGTTTGGATGTTCCAGATGGTTTTTAATTTGATGACATAGTTTTTTCATTCTCTAAATACCTCCTTGAGAAACTATATACTTGCTTCTAGCAACTTCACTGCCTCCAGGAATATGATCTTTGAGGATTCATGTTGTTATACTATTTTTATAAGCTTACATAGTAAGCAGATAATACGATAAGAATATGAGAAGCGCTTCTTTATAATGTAAATTATTGTTTTTTCTGGCTAGATCTGATGCTGTAGGAACCTTTTTAATTGTTCAAATATTTTAACCACCAGTTAAAGTAGGAAAATAATCCCAGGATATGTTAACTTTTCACAGACATGTTTTCCTAATCTGAAGCTCATATATTGCAATTTACCTCTTACTCTTACGTCTTTGTATTTTTTTCTCCTGCTCTAAGTTATGTTTTGGCAATGAAATATGACCCTTCCCCAAAAAATTTTTTTCACAGACCTGTGCTGGACTGCACAATTCCAGAGTCCACAGTTTGTCCAAGCAGATCATACTGGTTCAATCGAGAGCCGTCCTCAGCCACCACCACTGACCTGGCTGGTTCCCGTGTCCATTCATACACAACCTCTGCTCTGGTATAAGCATCTAATTAAAACAAAATACATTGCATTTCAGCTTTGCACCTTCTGCTGCCTTATGGCTCTATCAGAACAATGTTTTGCAAAGTAGTTTGAATATTAAAATCTCTTTAATTATCTGCAGAAACCCAAAACTAGCTTACTGGAATTTATCAGTGGGAAATAGAACTGATTGTACAGGTCCATCCGTATGATGATTAGCTAAATATCTGCTGTAGGGCTGGATTAAGTTTGGTTCTCAATGCCATGAAAACATTTCTCTCTCTTCCATAATTGCTACCTATGTAAATGTCCCAGATGCCCATGCAATTTCATGAGCAAGGGCTCCAAACTCTTTTTCTAATTTTAAACTATTGTCAAGAAACACGAGCCCCAGACTTTTCAATTTTTCTTAGTGTGATGTTTTCTGGGCCACTGTAAGACAGTAAATCCTTCTCAGAGTGGCTTCAGTGATCTCCCAACAACGGGCCTGGTTCCAGCTCTCCATGTCTGTTTGTCCCCTGTCACACTGTCTGGGCTGGACAACAGCCCGAGCAGACATTTCTGAGGCTGCCTAGGCTCCAGTGAGTTTAAATGACAATGACTCTATTTTTTTTTTTCTACTTTGGTTATTTATGAGAAGTCCTCACACTCAAGTTCACATTTATTTGAGTTTGGCACAAAGCAAAAGAAAAGCACTGCACTCTCCAAACCTGAGCAGTCTGGTATGTTACAGAGATAATTCAGTAGCATCTACATGTCCCATTGAGGGGATTTGTACTGTTATTCATGTTATTTCAAGAATCAAGCTACATATAAATATTTTTAATCTTAGTCCCATAGTAAAATTCTTCTGTCATTTTGTGCAGTCTGACTGCATGAAGGCATCTTGTGTAATATTGACACCTAAGAGTATCCAAAGACATGAATGGGACTGAATGTGTGATCAGAACCTACATCAAACTAGCACACAGCACAGGCAGGTAGGAGCCAGGTGGGACAACTTAGGACATCCAAAATTACAGTAGAATCCTACCCACAAGATGAGATTTTCCCTTTTTTCAGACTGGCAATCAGGAAAGGAAAGGGAGAATCTGGTTCAGTTGACCTCATTTGTGAGCTAACAATTTTATCTTATCAATGTAAGAGAAAACAGTAATTGAAGAGGTGGTGTGGGAGGGAGTGCACTGGTAAATTAATTGCATGGCATTTGGTTCTGCATTATGGAAGCTGAAGGGTGCTTTTATCCTCAGATTTCACATTCCCCCAGCACTGTAACATAATTTGGAATATGTTTTCGGAGTCAATGGTGAATGCAAATCTACACCTTAGTAATTCTGACTTTAAAAGTAATGACCACAGTAAACACAGGAATTGATTTGCTAATCTAGTCACATAAAGAAAGAGTGGCAATAATAATACCCATTTTCAAGCATTTGTCTGGAGTATGAGAGTAGCTTGGAAGAGAGAGGACTGGTTTTCTGAGCTGCTGAGAACCACTGGATTGGATTTGAGGGAAGGGAGGATACTCAGCAGTGCTGGAAAGGAGCTTGCCCTGCCCTGTACCTGCCAGACTGGGCGCTCCATTCCACCCTCAGCATCCAAGGCACGCTGAGGAACAGCAGCACAGCCTTTGGCTCCTGTCACTGCCCTGAGCCAGACTGGCCATCGTTTTAAACTGACAATCAGGAGTTTGTGGTAAGAGTTCAGGAGAGCATCTGCCTTTCTGATTTTGTTTTGCCAACATATGGCATTTCGTTGTTCCAGATTTTCTTCAGCGTTTGTCACATTGAATTTACACTGGAATAACCTCCAGCTTAAGCTGCTCTTTGGCAAATCACTTTAGCCTTGGAGCTGGGTCAAGTGTTTCTCCGCCTCTGCAGTAGGGGCACAGTCCACAGGAGACGTGCAGCTCCTTCAGCGGGAGGCTTTTAGGAGTCCAGCTCCAAGTGATGAATGGAGGATGTAAAAAAACTCTTACCCGGTTTAATCCAAAACAAACGAAGCTAGGCAAACACTACCTTGGGGAGCTACTAAGTGTGATATTGTAGTCTGCACTTAAAGCATGACTTTTGTGACAATTAAATGCATTTTCGGTACATTTTCCAGTCCATTAAGATGATTATAATTAATTGCTTTAGTTGTTGAACAGAAATGTCCCAAATGTATTTGAATATGATTATCACTTTAAAAGTGGCAATTAAATATAAGAACTGTTCTTTTTCTATCTATAACAGCGACTCCCATTTTCATGTCTTACTTAGGTCCAGTGATTTGTCCTACAGGATACATTTCTGTCAATAATTAAATATTGAGTGAAATATTCTATACCTTGATAGTTATGACATAATCTGTTGAGAAGGAGGGGAGAGGTCCAGCTTTAAGCACTCTTTTGGACAGTGAATTTCTCATGCGGTGTTTGCAGTAAAACCATGTTACAGAAGGAACTCCTCCCAGCGAGGATCCCAGATTAGGAGCTCGCCTGAACTCAGCAGGTGACTGCAAAGTTTCCCTGAAAACTCCTTGATTTTGTCTCATGGTCCTTTCCAGCATTTGGAGTTAGGTGTTTTTCTAGGCCCCATTTGAACAGCTGTCATGATAGGCAGTTAGTGTTCAAAACAAAGAAGTAATGAAAAAAGCCTCTAAAACCTGACAGACCACAGCAGCACTCTGAGCTTAAAATATCAGTTATCACTTCTGACTGGAGTGTAAGAAATGGTCTTTCCATCGGAAATATCACTGATGTTTTTTGTTCAATTAAGAAAATTCTGTACATTATGATAATTTTTTTTAGAGGATGAAAAAGAAATCAATTTAGATACAAAAGATATGCAGATACACTTGCACATCTCTCTGCTATCTTGTTTTTACCTTGTGGTGTGACTCTGGATGTGTATGCAAATCCATATTATCTATCCCTTCTCATTAATAACTTCTGCAAATCTTAGTCATTTAATTGAGGCAAAATCCTTAGTAATCTCGAAAGCCGTGCACTTTGTGAACCGAGTACACTAATCTGGGACACTGAGCCAGAAAGAACTCGATGGAGGCAAAGAATGGGAAATGCTGTTCATACTGGGGAGGGTCTGGTGTTCAGGCTGTGGCTCAGAGATGCACAGGTGTGGTGACTGGTGTCTCACTGAGTCTATAAAGTTCAGGCTAGTGATTCACATTTGTTCCAGAACTGTTCATGGTTAAACTTGTCCTTAGCAGGTTTTATGCACGATTAGCCGTGCCCCCCCCCCTCCCAGCTCCAGGGACACTCTAATGTGCCCCACAAAAGACATTCCATCCTGAGCCACTCTGATGTCCCAGGGGTGCACAGATCTCCTGCCATCAGGCAGGAACTCCCTGCAGCTCTTTGCTGGTTAGTTAGAGTCAGGCTTCCCCCCTCCCCTTCTGCTTCACAGGAGCTTTGGAAAGATTTATTGGAAGTGCTGTAAGAAAACTTAACATTCAAGGAGTAAACTCTTCTTGTCAGTTATACTCCAAGGTTGTGTGAGCTTGTTCTGCAAATCTTATCTTGGAGGCTCTCAGCTCTTTAAAGACAAACCATCAGTCCTGTCTCCTGGTAAACACAGAGCTGCTCAGCCCAAGTAAATGATCACCCTGTCGGGTACCTGTGAAGAATGAATTGGGTGCTCTGTTTGTTGACTTCTACAATTGATCAAACCACTAAGTACCCATTAGCAGTGAAGCGACCCATTTCTGCGAGAAAAAAGTAGCCTTTGAGGAAACAATTTGTACACTATTACATCTTCCATACATTTTAACTTCCTTGTTTGTGCTGAACCAAGTAGGGTGAATCAGCTCTTCACTTTGGTTTCTGTGTTTTGGTTGGTTTTGATTTTGTTGGTTTTTTACTTAAAAAATTGAAAGGGCGGAACTATATTTAATTTTTAAAAATATTATGTTTAGTTAAGTGTTGGGTGGGTTACTATTCAAATTGAAGTTTTGGGAGAAATTCTCAACTTAGCAAAAGCTTTGTCTCTTAGTACAGTGATTTCAATTGCACTACATTTTGTCCAGTATTTTCTTTGACGTAGGGTTACATATGCTGCAAGTGTAGGACTACTGGGAAATTTCTGAGATTTTTCCCTTCTAGAAATATTACATGAGTGTATTATGAGTATGTTATAATCCTATGAAGAATTTTTTTCTAAACATACCATGACTACGGCATTGGAACTCTTTTCACCTAAACCAATTCAGTTATCTATGGTGTGTTTTACTTTTCTCTAACACTGATTTTGGGTCTTTGCAAAATAAAGCAACTATGAAACTAACAACATCTTCCATGTGACAAACTACTTTTCTAGATATTTAGAGCACTGTCATTTTCTTTTTTGTGCACGGTCAGCCATGACATTGTAGGATATTTAAGACACATAAATTATATTAAATATAAAATATCAGTATATTAAATATAAATATATATATAAGAATAAAAATACAACCCTGACAAACGTGAAAAATACACAAGATTAAAACCTTGAGGTTTTCTCAGCTGCAAAATACAGTGGCCTAAAAAGGGAGAAACCTCAATTTAAAATAAACTTACAGCTTCCAAATTTCAAGGGGCAAGCATGTGCATCCATAGGAAAGTCTTCTAAATGCATTGGACATTCTGCTCTCACAGTCAATCTATAACGGATTAATGAGCAAAAGGACACATTTATTCTAGTTTCACAGAAATAGCAAATAGACTTCTATTAAGACACACAGAATAAGTACAGCACAATCTCTGTTCTGGGATGCATTAGTGGTTAGAAGGGGCCCGAACAGGCTGGCTGGGGGTGCTGCCTGTGCGGACACATGGGGACTGGCTCTGGCTCCGGCTCTGCCCCTTTCGGCAGCACAGAGACAGCTCCGGCTGCTCACACACA
>NW_020884887.1:15713456-15736402 GCF_003945725.1 Corapipo altera | reverse complement strand
AGAGACAGCTCCGGCTGCTCACACACAGCGGGACTGGCTCTGCCCCTTTCGGCAGCACAGAGACAGCTCCGGCTGCTCAGCAGGGAGGGTTAAAGTCTGTCAGCACCTGCGATCGCTGCCTCGCTGCCAGCCTGCAATTGGCCGCTCTGGGTGCTCAGGCATTTGCTGAAATCACTTCATTGATATCAGCTCGAGTGCAAACACGTTTCTCAATAAAAGAGATTGAATAAACTGGAAACAGTCACATACCACACATCAGCAAGGAATGAATAGTAATACTTGAATAGTAGGCAGAAGATTGCATTAAGGCACTTGCAAAGGGGAGGAAATAGAAATGGTTATGGTCAAAAAAAGAGACGAGAACAATGTGCTCCTAAGACAGTGTTCCTGTGGATTAAATCCCTAACAGCCAAGCATTTAGAAAGACAAGCAAAATTGATCTAGACTTGTGTAACTACCAGCCAAGCAGTTCTACTTCAGCCTAGGCGGTCTTGAAAGATGTTGTACAATAAATGAACATCCAAAAACCTGGAGACTTTGTTTTCTCCAAATGCTTGTACTGATTTTAAAAACATCTTCAAAATAGCTAAAAGAAAATTGAGTGTTCACCTATGCACTAAGCTATCCATCTTAAGTTGAAGTCAACAGAATCCCTTTAGACCTTGTTTGATTCCATGAGAGACACAAAGAAGGGATGTGCAGCTCCGTAGAGACAATATACCGATTTTTTTTCATCTTTAATTTGTAGTCTTTTAATCCAGAATGTATATAATCATTATTTCAAAAGGATTTATTTAACTCCTCTGACAACTGGGTAGCTAAAGTTCAGTTATTCATGAAGAGAGTGATGTCTTTCCAGTAAGATTGATTCCAGCACAAAAATAATTTTTTCTCCTAACTTTCCAAATGCTTTAATCAATTGTTTTTCTTCTAATGAAAGGAATGAGAAATGTCTATTTTTAGACTGTCATGCTTTGTATTCCCAAGCACAAGAAATATTAAGAATGGGCAATGAATTCTGTGTGCATCTGTTAGTTCTTAGAATCTGCTTCCTATAGGATCAAAAGATTAAAGACCCTTGAACACAATCTCAGAGTACAGATTATAGTAAACTTTCAGGCTTTATTATACTTGCTGATGGAGTCCTTGAAAGCAACACCAAATTAAGGTCCTCTGCAAACTGATGGATTCTTAATACTATAAGAACCTTTTTAAAATCAAGCATTAGGACACATCCAGGGACTGTACACAGGAGGAGAGGAAAAAATAAGCACTGTAAATGCTCAGTTGGTCCATTATTCCAAAATGATTACTAAGCAGGACTCAAATTATGCTTCAAAAGGAACCTGTTTTCTGTCTGGAAAATCTGCTTTCACAAGTTAAATTGGCAAACCAAATGAAAGACGTAACATTTTAGGGCTCACCTCATTGTGTATAGCAATGTCCCATCCTCTGTAATTCGTAATAGTTTATTTGGCATCGTCATGTTATGAGCCACTGACTTCTTTCCATTGTGGAAAAAGGTATCAGGAGTCCAAATTTTGCTGGCCATTAAATTATTTAACCGAAGAACAGTCATAGGTCCTTTGAATTTTAATCTCTCATCTTTCCAGCTTTGGCGGAAAAATACATCTATGGTGTATTCCTACAGCAATTAGGAAAAAAGGGAAACACACGTGATGTCATATGTTCCAATATGAGAACTTGAGGAGTACGTTCTTACCTTCCCTAGAAGCAAGATGACTATTAACAGAATTAGTAATTATCAGAACATTTATTCCCTGTGTTACTTACAATGTACCAGAAGCTGGTTATTAAACAGTTACAATATCATTACTGTGTTCAACAGAATAAATGTTAAGAAGAATAATATTTTAAAAGTTACACAAGAGTTTGAGATATAATAGAGCAAAACCAAAATAATTCACCCTTTTCTCCCTTGTTCTTCACCTGCCCTAGAACTGTCATTGCAGCTGCAGATGGGTGGCCAGTCTGTGTGGCACAGGAAGGATGTGTCAAAACAAAACAAGCCCACTGAGACAGGGTCTTACCACTTTTGTTCTGTCTCATTAGCATAAAACATGTAATCAACCTGCAAAAAGTTCACAGGTCACTATAATTGTGAGGTCTGAATGATGAGATGTGGGATGGTTTGTTGGGCTGAACGGCTGGACTGCAGAGAGCACAAGCTGAGGACAGCTTTGGGCCAAGACTCAGCTTGGTTACACAGGGACTGGGCCAGTGGGGAGGAGGAGCAGTGGCTGACGGGACGTGGGGAGAGTCAAAATAACCAACACTCACCAGGAAATGAAAGAAATATTTGTTACAAAGCAAAAGGAACAAAGTCAAGAGGGAGAGGGTGAAATTAAGAAACAGATGTTGGAATATGAAATATAGATGTATGTCGGGTGAAAATATGAAGCGCTGCTGTGGATGCAGTATAGTATGGTATTCCATTCTGAAATGGAAGTTCAGTATGGGATTGTCCTGCCCCTTCCATCCTTCATGGCTGTGCTATCGTGATAAACATGAAAAGTAGTCATCCAAATACCCTGAATGAAAATCTTTTGGCTGAAAAACTGAACCTTTCCTGAGCTCTCCTGCCAATGGAGATGGCAAATCCTGAAACAGAGAAAAGTCCTGTGTGTGAGGGCACCTCGAGCTGTAGGGAAAACTGTGGGAAGGCACACAGAGCTCTAAGGAACACTCGTGTGTGTGAGGGCACACACAGCTGTAAGGAAAACTCCCTTAAATTTCTGGTTTTTTCTTTTAACAAACAGCAACATTCCATACAATGTTAAGCACTTGTGAGCTGTTTATTCCTTGTGCAACTATTTGCAGGAAAGAATGGTGATTCTTACGGGTAATGTGCTTCTCCATCTTTTAGGGCATGAAATGCTTGAATAAATTTCTTGTTGACATGGAAATGTTGTAGTTCCATGGGGTGTTCTTACTTTGGGCTTGTTTGGTTTGGTGGGGTTTTTTAAATTTTATTTTATTTTATTTACATACCAGACCTGTGAATCCTTTTGGTGCATACTTAATTGTATATCCATTTTATTAATCACGTGCTCAGTGAACTGCTGAAGCCTGAATTTGTTCAGCTTCACTGGCAGCAGTTGTGCACTTGCAAACAATTTCTTGCTTCAGAATTTTGCTTGGTCATGGCCTTAGGTTGAATTGTGAGCAAAATATTGTCCCAGGTATGCAGCAGAGTAGGAGAGAAGGAGGTATAAAAGACAGTATCTGTCATTAAAATATTGGATTTCCTCCATGTTTTACTAGCATCAAAAAAAATTTCCTCCTACACACATGGGAAAGGTAAAAGACATGCCCAGAAGGTGACATCAGCCATTCCCTTTTCTCTTTCAAGTGTGAGGAAGGAGGTGAGTGGGAGGTTGTACAGGTTGAGAGAAGGGAGTCTGGTTCTTCACTTTATATGAACACAAGGTTCTTATGCTGGAAAAGAACAAGGAGTCTGAGATATTTGATAAGGGACCTTACAGCATAAGATAAAATTCAATTAAAACGTAGCTGACAGGTCATGCCTGGAACAGATTGAATCTTTCTCTATCCCAGACTATTTAACCATATAGGGTGAATTTCTTTTGGCTGAGATATCTCAGTTCTTCAGCTTTCACTACCCACTTTAGCATGGACACTAATTCCTTTTAAATGAATTCTGACAGACAGCTGATCTTTAACAGTCATCAGATGCTCTGCTTAGGGCTTTCTTCTGCAGAAGAGGGGCATACAGAGCAAGGGAACCGAAGGATTTTCTCTAAACCATGCGTGAGAGCAGTGGCCTATGTGCAAACATATGAGTGAGGTGAAATTCCAAATAAATTCTTCACACTGGAGACTCTTCATTCCATAGTGTAAAGGTAAAAAAAAGAGAATCCTATCTGCACTTGCCATAAATTATACAGTATTGAATATTTATAACACTTTGACTTAAATGTTCTCTAATTTACCCATCTAATGTCTCTCCGTGGAGATTGTTTATTCACAGGGTAGACCACTCTGTGGCCTACATGAGGTGCTGTACAGGAAGGTACTAAGATAGATAATCATTCCTGAAAAGCTTACAGTACAGAAGAAGTGGGAATAAAGGTTTACTAAAAAAAAAAAGTTATTCTGTCTTTATGAAAAAGTTAATTTTAAAATGCTTCTTATTTCAAATAATATATGTCAAAAATTTCAAAAAAATGTCAGTAGCGTGAGAATAGCCAGATATCTGTTGATCAGTTCAATCCACTGAACATGCCTAAAAACCTGCAAAGTTCTTCCAAAAAAAGATGATTTTATTTTTAAAATGCTCTTCTCCCGTGTAACTTTATTCACAAGAACAAGCCAAGACATTCTCTTTATAGAATAACAGGTTATGTGTATGCTGCTCTTAAAAGAGTGCTGGGAGTGGGTAGAAACACCCTGTACTCCCTGAGCTATGGAGCGACTGTGCGAGCGCCTTTGGATTCCTGCACACAGATGGCCCGGCTGTGCTCGCTGGGGCTGTGCTTTCATAACACACCCTGTCAGCTGGAACAGCTCAGTGCCAGGCCCAGCACTCCTGGGCTCAGCACTCCTGGGCTCAGCACTCCTGGGCTCCCACAGGGGCCCCTCGGTGCCAAAGCAGCTGCTCCCGGTGAGCAAAGGGCCAGGAAGGGGCTGCACTGCCCATGAACCTGCTCACTCCAGCAAACCTGGAGCAGCCTCCAAGGATGGTGTCTACAACCAACTGAAGTAGGCACAGAGGACTTGGCACCAAATTTATGTTGAAATTAATATAAACTTTATATTCTGGTAAGCTCTTCATTTTATCTTTCTCTCTCTGTCTCTGATTTCACACTTAGTTCCTTAAGCAAAAGATTCCACATGAGTAGGCTGCACACGCGTTCCTTTTCACGGGAGGTGAGTAGGAGTTTTACACTAAATACTTTTCTGTGAATTCTTTAGTTCTCGAAACATATGAACACCTGCCTCTGTGTTTCTTGGTCACACACTTTATTAAGAGACTGATGAATTCTTTCTGCTGTTTAACTGACTGACAAACAAGAGCCAATGTTGTATGGGTCTTAATTATTTTTGAGATTTTTTGTAGGTAGTAATCCCTTATGCTACAATAATTCATGTACCGAATTATAGCTGAAGTCAATAATTCTTTTTCAAATGTACTTATTCCTAATTCTGGAAGACGATTTTTAGCTTCTGCATTTTACTCTTTAAAACCCAAATCCCATATAAATACCAGTTTGTCCTAGGAATGTTAAATTGGCTTTACCTTCTACTTAATCAAATCACCTGAAACTACAAAGTAGGTGCTGATGTAAAAAGATCAAATATTCCCAAGTAATTCAGCAGGGCTATCAGTTACTCTAAATCTGTGTCTGCAAGTAGGAAAGCACCCGTGTTTATTTGTTTGTTAGATTGCCATTCATTAGTAGAGTTTTCTAGTAAATCTGATTCAACAAAGGAAACAATAGCTTAACCAGCTGGCTTATGCAAAACATACAAAGAGTACATTCCCCTGCATATATCCATCACCTTTTCTGTTCATCTCCCACAAGCATATATGACACAATACTTTAAATTACCTTAATCTTCAGGACATTAAAAACAGACTTGTCCCAAGAAGACAAGTCTCTGCAAAACTGGAGCAATCTCAGATCACTCACGAACTGCAGCTGCTACAGTTGCAAGTATTCCAAGACTATTAATTTTTTTAAAATATATATTTCAGTCACGTGCCTATGTTGGAAGTTTTCAGTTTGTCCACTGGTTCCCTACATTGAGACTGAACCAATTACCAGAATATAAGAAGTGGATATCAATGGTTTCTACCAATCTCTAATCAAAGGAATTCCTTCTCTTTTAATGTATAATTTAGAGTAATAAGTAGATGTTGTAATTTCACAAGATTATCACAGACCAGAAAAGCAGAAGTCATTGACTGAACTTTTTAAATTGTTCTTTATGATATATACAGTCCTGTATATATGTGCTGAGGAGGCAGAGCACCATCTCCTGTATTACCCTTCTGTTGTAGGTCTAAGGAGAATGACTGGTCAAGAACTGTGCTGCCCAAGCTATTCTTTCTCACTTAAATATCATGACATCAGTTGCAATTACAAATTTGACTGTAGTTTTCTCCAAAACTTGACAACAGCTATTTTCCAAGCAATCAAGAAAACGGTGTCTTTTCATAAAGTTCTCTTAAAAAAATAAACTACCTTTTAAAAGTTACTTTCTCTTTTATTCCATTCCTTAACATTGCTTTGAGTAGTTAGAAACTTGTAATAACCTGGTGTTTAAGGTGTTTAAAGTCTATAGTTTTAGTTCAAATCAAACTAGTGATAATTTTGCAGTAAGAAATGGAACTTGTTTCCTTTCCTGTAAAATAATTTTTGCTCTGTTTTTCTTTTAATTTTTTTTTAGGTGAATGTGTTAAGCTAAATGTAGCCAGCTACAAGGCTGAACTTTTTTAATTTCTTCATTTAAATTAATGAGGATGTTTCCAGCTTTCACACTCATACAAGATTCCAGCAGTAACTGGTGGCTGCAGACCACACCTTCCCTGTCAATAGCAACCTCCTGGTGCAAAATTTTAAGTACTTTATCCGTATTTCGACACAACTTTTAATATCTCTTAAGACCAGGGCTCACAACATCTTCATTCAGTTTTCTGAACTTCTCCATCCCCTGCAGTTATCTAGCAATTTGATTTTAATATTCATTCCATAAAGAAGTGACACTAATTCTCTCATTAATCTTCTCTTCTCTTTCAGCAGCCAAGATCTAGGAAAGTCACTTCCCATTGATCAGTAGCTTTTAATATAAAAATACAGGTTAGACTGTACAGATGTCACACTGTAGGCATAAGTGTTAATTGGTTTTAAGATGATGATCTTTCTTAGCAAATCGGATCAGTGGTGTGCCAGCAAGGACCCGAGCAACCAGTCTCAGAAGAATATGGATCCAAGCCCTAATGCATTTCATGATATATTATGTAGCAAATAGAAAGTCTGTTAAAACACATCATTAAAGTTACCAAAGCTGCTAATTTCAAGGCACTTCAATGCAGTCCCAGCCAGCAGCAGTGGTGGCACACAAAAGTTGAGCATTTTCGGATCAAGGGCTTTAGGAAAGCCCAGTCTTAAAAGGGGTAAATAAGTTATTGCATAGATCTTTCATCCTCCAAATTAAAAAGACAAGAGAAACTGAGTGCTGTAGAAATATAGACCGTCACTTACCATGTCATGGTCTGAAACAGGCCCAAAGCTGGTGACGAAGATGTCAGTCTTCACTTCGGTTACTCGCTCTGATGAAGCAGGAAATTAGGACAGTGAGTGTCTATCAACAGCCTTCATTAGATCCAACCACTACCAATTCTCACAACGAATAGAAAAATTATTGGCTTTGATTAGCCGTTCTAAAATTGGTCTACAATATGGTCCTTGTAATTTACTGCTTCTAGATGTAATTTCACAGTCAATATTGTCAGCAACAATTTTTTTATTACAGTGTTTCCACAGAACTTTTTGAGAAACAGCTTGTGATGCCACAGTACAGAAGCCACAGTTCCATTGTTGTGGAAATTTTTTCACTCTTTGACTGATAAATCTTCTGTAAACAGTGCTGAATATTGTACACAGTACTCCAAAGTCTCATGGGGTACTCACTGGTTTCTGGGCAAGCTAAAGCAAGGTCTCTAATAATTAACCTGGGGCTTATGAGTTATGTGTTTTGTATTGAGACACAGGAACATAGAAGAAAAAAAGAGAATACATTATGGTGTACAAAACCACAAAAGATACTTTATTGATATGAGTTAGAAATGGCTGCATTACCCTTTACTGCAATAAACAAATAGGAGCTAAAACTTTTCCAAGGAAACATCAGATACAATTTCTATACTGAAATATCTGTGTAAACATTTTCTGGAAGTGAGCCCTCTGCTCATAAATTTGCTCTATAGGCCTCAATGAGAGATTAGTATAAATAATAATTCAGAACTCTATAATGTACATAACACAGATTATATATATAGGCTGTATCACAAAGCTGGACTTCTCTGTGATCTTCAGGTTGTAAATTTGCTCCATGGCACAATACCCTTGATCAATTCAGAGGAAACCAGGGATTTTAGTGGTCACGAGTGCTGAGTCTGAGACACCTAAAATGGTGCTGATGTCCAGAAAGAGCCCAACGTCTGCCTCGTGCAGATGGACTGGGAAAAGCCACTCTGAGAAACAGCCGGGCTTGACCTCCCCTTCCTGCCACAGGATCGGGCCCTTCATACTGGTGTGTGCTGGGCACTCAGAACAAAGCATTCCCCAGGGTGGCACAGAGCAAAATCACCCTGGGGACTGAAATAGAGCTGCAGGGAGTGACACCTCCTGGAGGCACCAATCCAACCGTGTGGAGTGAGCCAATCCCACCGGGACGGGAGTCTGGAGACATTTCCCGTGGGGCTGGACAAGCCAGTGTGGGGATTTGGGTAGAAATTTCCAATATGGAAGGAGAGATACAATTTCTGAAATAACTCTCACTTTTTTGAGACAGTAAAATACTTGATTTGATTCTACTGTCAGTCTAGGAATACAGCAAATTACATGTATTCAGTTAATAAGTTAATGGAAAAATTAGGTGGTATTGAAAGTAATCTTCAGGACTCAGTAAAATAGTTAAAGGATGAAATTCCCAATGTATTATTCATAATCACAGAAAGTAAAATGCTATGATGTGGCTGAATTGCTTAATATTATTTTCATTCTTTAGCTGTGTGACCAAGAAATGTAAAAAGTGCAGTGATCACAGGCAAAAGCACTGGAGAGGTGAAATCTCCTCCTTGCGTGTCCAGTTAAATAATATGTGACCTTATTACTGTTTACAAGCCTTTCAACTGACTTAAAGAAATTTCCATATTTTCTTGACATCTAATTGGCTCTGGATTTAAAGAAGTTCATGGTGAGAATTTAGCGTTTCATAACTGAAAGAAGGATATGGTTGGTCTGAAATTACTTGGCTTGGAAGGAATGTATCCTGGCCTTCAGCCCATCAGTATCACAAAAGTTCAAGAAGCTGTGGTCAGGTATGAAACAAATGGCAGAAAAAGAATGGAGATTTCACAGGGTCCAGTGAAACATTGCTGAATGGACTCCAGCTACTGAATTGCCTTTTCTTAAGACTGAGAAACTAATACCATCTTGAAATCTATAAGCCTTTTTTACATTTTGAATAGTGAACCTCAAATGACTCTTTTAAAGATCTTTCATCCTGACTCCCCATCCCTCCATCTCCTTTCCACTCAGGCACTTCCACTGGCATAATCAGAAGATTCTAGAAGCTCTTCAGGCTCAAAATGATGATCCTTTTAAGAGTACTAGCTCTGAGCAAGACTCTGTTCAATATAATTCAGTTCTCTGGTTTCCCTTGCACAGACACAGAATACACTCTTTGAACCAGTAGCACATTATGTCGTGGTGTCCTGAGTTCTGGCTTTGGGAGAAGTGTGGTCATAGTAGCTGATGTTGAGGCTTAAGGAAATCACTTGAATACCACAAAATGGAAATTAAAGAATTTGTCACTAAGGAGGAAGATTTCCAAGGGATTGGAAAAATAATTTGTTTCTGTATAACGTTGAAAATAATTTAAGTAACATGCAAATAATAAGTAGTAATAGAAAATTTAGATTGTGAACTCAAACAAGATTGTGTTATCTTCACACTGATTTCACTTTTGCAGTGCACCTAATCCCAGATCACTTCAAATGCAGATAAAATCAGTGTACACACCATCGATTTTTTTTTTCTTTGGCAGGTAGCTCATTTTCAAGAGTGATGAAAAAGAGTGTATGTACACACAGAGAAAGTTTAGTCCCTCCAAAGCCATATGGAAGTTTTGAAAACTTTGTTTACTGTTTTACTAATTAGATGATTCAACTGTGCTTTGTTAAGAGCTTCAGAAGTTGTGAGTCACTCCTGCACAGGACATGTGTTTACTCATACAGTTGGGATATATATTTAGAATCAAGGTTACCTATGATCAGTTTGCAGCTTGATTACCATGGGAAAGCTTAAATCGTGTTTCCAGTGCTCAGAATGCTGAGCTATATTCAAAAGTCTAAGTCACTGAACAGAACAAGCTCAGGCCAGGAGCTGATTGGACTGCTGCAGATAAATCCATCAGTTCTAAAGGCACATTAACCACGAATCCTGACTATGACATCTGCTTCATGAACGAGGACTAAGTAATGTAAGGATATCTGTAGAACATGTAACAATTCCAGGAAAAAACCCCTAGGAAATGATTAATGACTTACTGGTTTTACTGTACGGCAACCACAGGGTCCAAGTAGTTACTGATCAGCAAAACAGCACCCGAGTACCCCCCCAGACACTCTGCAACAGCCTCAGGCACCTGATCCACACCCAGCCCTGACAGCACCAGTCAGCACCAACTCCTGTCATCTCCCTGTTTACAAACACTGTGCTAATGATGCCAGACTAACGTCAACTCTCAAAATTAGTAACAAGAAATATTTTGATTTAAACTCCCAGGGATCTCATTATTGCTAGAATGGTGATCTGATTACAAATTGAGAACAAAATAAGAAATACAGATTTATTTAAACAGCAGGATTTAAGTTCATTTATCATAAGAGACTATACATTGACTGTTTCCCTTTATGACCCGCTAGTATTTGAGCACAAGGCTGATTTGAATTGCATATTTTGGTGGTTTACATCAGTTCCACCGTTTTGGTAATGCACTTGTTCCTCCTGCACGCCTTGTGTAAGTGTGGGCTATAATTGTCTGTATGGAGGAGACTTTTCCTGTGGTTTTGATTGAAAGGAATTCAGATACTGGATAGTGTGTGCTGTTACTGCTAAAGAAAGTCATGTAAACTAATCATCCCAGCTGCATTCTGTGAAGTATTTTTATCAAAGAACCACAACAAATACACTCCTAAGAATTTTGTGCTGCTGCTTTTGTTGAGTAGGGAGCAAAAGGGAGAAGGGTGAGCTGTGCTGTGACTGCCCAGCTGTAAAGTCTGTGCTGCTGGAAAGGGTTTCCTGGGAGCTGTGCAGTGTCGTGGCAGCTCTTCACCCACCAATTATCAGCTCAGTGCTCATATCCTCCCTGTCTCCCTACTGTTGTATTAAATCAATTTTCCTAAGGTTTTCTAAGGCTTTTTACAATTGTCTTTACATCGATGTGGTGCCTAAGAGTGGAAAAAAAAGACCAAAATCAGCCCTTTCAGTTTTTAGAGAGTTAAGTGTAGCATCTAGCCCTTCTTTACTTACAGAATGATGTGTAGGGGTGAGGTATAGGACTGTCTTTTCATTTAGAGTAGAATCATTTAGGTTTAACTCCTTTATGACACATACAGACCAAAACCATATTTTCTCTAAACTTTATGTAACCTCAGTACATTAAAATCCAGCAATTTCCACTGGGATCTCAATAACTAAGAGGTAACTTTATTGTGTTTATAGATAATGTTCTTATAAAACTGATTTTTAAAACATAATTAACATAATACTGTGAGGTTTATTTTCCCATCCCTTCCACTCTGTGGAACTAATGAATTGCCTGAGATTGACTGATGCTGCACTTAAGGACAGTCACACTCAATTCTGATGAACATCACACAGGAGACGTCAACAAATACGTTCTACCGATAGCATAAAATGAGTGTAATTCTGTTCACTACTGAAGTAATGTTTATAATCTACTTGAAATGATCTATTGTTGGGCATTTGACCCAACAAAAGCATTTTAATTCGGGAAGATTCTCGTCTGTCAGATCAAACGCACCGTTGTTCTTCTCAGTTCTGTATTAACCTTTCTACTACAAAATCCCTCTCGAAGGGATAAACCACATTTACAATTACTCTAATTTAAAAGGTCACAGACCATGTGATATCCTTTAGTTTTAGGGAGGGGAGGTGTGCCATGCAAAGGTGCTAGTCTTAGAAAATCTGTAGCTGCACCTGATCTTGTGTTGATGAATCCCATCATCGAACACAACCTGCCCTGTGCAAGTCTTCCCTCTCTCCACTGTGGCACCTCAGACCTGCTGTGGTGGCATCCCAGGGACCATCCCTTTGTCCCACATGAAGACAACCCAGAACAAAAGGGAATGGCCTATCCATTTATCTGAGGAACTGATTTTTCCCACCATTTTTCACTGCTTTTCAATTCTTTTAACTCCCACTCTAGACACAGTGCATTACTGGTAGAGGCCACCAAACACTGAGGTGAATTTTCTCCTTATTTCATTCCCTCCTGGCACTATTTGATCCTTTATTTTCTTCAGGACTGTGTATTTGAATAGAGATCAGCATCTTTATTATTTAGCCTATTTTTGATCACCTCTAGTTCTAGGGTCCAGATAGTTCCCACAGAAAATCATGCTGTTACCTCAATGACTGCACTGTCTATTTTTTACCTTAATGTCTAACATGATTTCCTCTTTTTCAGCTTCAATATGTTACTCTCTGCAATTCCTCCTCCTTGCTTTTCGTAAATGATTATCCTCTCATAGAGTTAATAGATGTCCTCTAGTATGATTCACAACATTTTTGCATTCATTTTGAGAGTTCTATTTTCCATGCATAAATAACTAAATGTAACTATTTGTCCATGTTTATGGATGATTACAACAGATGCTATTTCCTAGCAATGTCTGACTAAGTGACTATGCCCACATATGAAGGTGGCAAACAACTAAATAGCATAATTTGTATCAATAATTATTGATAAAAGGTGCAAATGTGCCAATGCATAACGTGGTGCTGCATTCTTCTTTTAAAAAGAATCAGCTTAATTCTAGCAGCAACGTCATTTTTTGAGTAACAAGCATTTTCAATAACTATAATTTTTCCCCGTGGGTCACCGACTCCATTTTTTAATATTCTGGTTAATGAGAAATAATTCTTTCTTTGTTTAACGGCAAAATGCTCCAAGCTACTCATTTAATTTCAGATATGGCCTTATTGGGTTATCTGATGAATAATAATTTTAATTCCCATACTGTTTATGGAGCATATGCAATTTTTAGTTTTCCTTTTGAAGTGATACCTCAAAAGAAGATTTTAGAAAAGGAAAAGCAGGAGTTAATTTTGATCTAGCACTGATTCCATAGATGCTGAAAGAGTGACCAAAAATTCAGCACCTCTGAATTTTTCATTATCTTAATGCTCTACCTTTTAGCCTGGCTTTTCCCTGAATTTATAGTATAGCTCCTACAATGAATCTTTGTAACGAGATCTCTCCAGAAGGTTGTTCTTGGCTTTAAGATGGTGCCTCATCTGCCTCACCAGAGTATTTCTACCAGGCAGTGAAACTGTTCACCACACTAACAGAAGTTTGCAAACTTCAGAGATAGAAACATCCTGGTGTTTATTTCAAAAAGAAGGAAATTACTCCTCTGAGTGAGTAGAGTCAAGATCAAGATCAAACCCCTTTCCCAATTCATTCCAGTTTTTCAGTGAAAAAGATACTTGGACTTCCAAGTCCAAGTCCCATGCTACATTTGACATATTGATTTAGATTTTTCACTGCATATTTTTATGTATGGAACATTTCAGAATACATTTCCCCATTATACCAAGTGTCTAAATCAACTGTCAAAACTAAGTCACCCTGAGGTGCTTTGCTCATATTTAGATTTAGATACCTCAGCAAGAAGAGTTTGAAGATGTGAATTTCCAAATTCCTGAGCAAACCCTTTGTTATAAATTGGTACCAGGACTGAAAATATCTGCCTAGATGTTTGTCCCTAGTTTTTGAAATCTATAATTTATATCTTTTGAATAACACATTATTCAACAGTCAAATGAGTAAATCTGCTTCTAATTTACCACCCCCAATTTCATCGGATGTGGAATGTTTTTAAAAGCTGTGGTACTCAGTTCTAATGTCCAGAGCTGACAAACAACAGACAAACTCGCTGACCCGACACTGTGGAACTCAAGTGCACTGTGCAGCAGGAAAACTTTGTGACATTTGAGGTTCTTGGTTACAGGCAGGAACAGACACCACCATTCAAAACCGGAGAAATGCAAAGATTATTTAAACTGCTCTAACTCTTAGTTAGAGAAACTACTCTCCTTCCTTTGCTCCATCTTTTCTTCCTTCCCTCCACCCCACATTTCCCATACTCCACTCAGTTTTGCTTTTTACAGCCTTGCAAATGGCTTTTTAACTTTGTGAAGACACTCATTTCCTTCTATAGAAACAGTTACTTTAAACAGTCTTTTTGTCAGGAGTCAATTTTAACTGGACCAGGTGATCCTTTCCTGACTGCACCTTTGAAGTCTGGATTCAGAAACATCTGTACAAACACACAGCCAGAAGAGCTGACACTGATGTGCTTAGTTCTCTGAATTGCAATCCATAGACTGAGAGAAAATTCTCTCCCTGCATCTCCCTTTGTTTGCTCTTCAGGTATCTGTTTAACAAATCATAATAGCTACAAAACTCTTATAAGAAATCATCATATGCACAGATTTTTCTTGTAGACATGTACCAGACTCTACACAGTTTACAGTTTCATTTATTTATTGCTTCTCTGCTTTGTTTATTTACTGTAATAGAGTAGCTGACTGAACTGTACAGTTCCCTTAATCAAAGACTAAGGAGCATTTATCTCTACACTAGACCAAGGGTTTACAAACAAACAGGCAAAAGTATAAATAAAGATAAAAGTAAAAAGTGACCCTTATTTTGTTGTGTATTACCTGAAAATGCACACAAAGATTTACAGAGAAACCAATTATTAAATGTGTTAATTAATATTTTATAAACAAAATTTTATCTTTAGCCATTCCTCAAAGTCAGTGAAGTCAAACTGTTGAAGAGCTTGGCTCACAATTCAAGAACTGCTACAAGATGGTGCCTCAAACCACAGAATAACCTTACACTTGATTACCTTCCACTTCATCCACAGGGGATGGTGTAAGAACTAATGTAAAACCTTGTTATTATATCGCAGTTCCTCTGGAAGTGAGTATAGGAAAACTGTGGAACTACACTTTGTGGGGTGGGTTGCTCTGTTTTGTTTCACCTGAAGAGTCCAAAAGGAAAAAAAAAAAAAAAGACATCTGAAATAGGTAAAACCAACTTTCCATGGGAAGAAGACATTTGTACTTGTATGTTTAGAACCTCCATGTTTATAAGCAGTAAGCTTTTTAGACCCAGTTTTGGGATTGTGTCACAGTAGAACAATCAAAGAATGAACATAGGGGTGCTGACAAAGAGCAGGCTTTGTAACATGGATTTTATAAGGATGTAATTGCTGTGTGGTTTTATGCGTTTTTATGGATTCAGCATCAAGAGCAGCAGAAGAAAGACATTTTTATCAATCTGTGAAGAAAAAATGTTACAGAAACAAATCCCAAGTAGAAAAACACTCTAACAAACTTCTCTGAGACTGTTATGACTAAAGTAGGTTGATGTTTGCATTTTTAAACCCAAATCTTCTTATGAAGATAGTCATAGATAGATGTGCTGTTTAGGCCTGATTAATAAACTTGTCATATGTGAGGTCACAGGTCATATTTTATTATCTTTTTATTCTTCATACATTTAAAGTTTTAATACCCATTCAGAGGTATTCTTGAATTGTGAACCATTTTCTTCTTCTTTTGGGTATAAGTATGAGAAAACCAAGTATGTGAAAGACAGGGACAGCACGGCTTTTATGAAAAAAAATTAATATTATATATCAGCATTATTTTATGTGTCTATATAAGCAGAATTAAGTATACCATGGAAAAATAACATTGTTTGAACTGATTTTATCTAACATTACCCTTGACAATGAGAACACCACGCACCTCCCAGGCCCGGCCTCAGGCGGTTGTCGTACCCGTCCAGCAGCCGGTCCAGGATCCGGGTGAACACGGTGGTGTTGTCTTTGAGTTCATCCTGGGATGAGGTTTGTCCGTAACTGAAATACAGAACAGTCAACACTGACAAGCACTGATCCACCAATAACCTTACAAAACAGTAATTCCAAAATCCATTTCTTCTTGTTTATAGTGGTTTATGGTCACATAACCTCCTCCCTATAACAAGACTGTAGTGCTTTATAGGGTTCTTTCATGTTTACATTTTATTCTTAAATCGTACATTTTTTTAAAGCATAGAAAATCAGCAGCCCTCTGTAAATGGTGAGCAACTAAAATGTCAGTTCTCTCATGTTTATCTCATTACTCATTAGTGTTTATAATGTGCTAATTATATGTGCTATAATGTGTGTGTATTCCTCATGAAAAGGCTTTTTTGTCAGCAAAAAATAGTGTGTTTAATTCGTAATATTTATAAAGGATTTGCATACAAAGAACGATATAGTAATTTAGAACACTGACATTAAGTACTGAAAATAAATGCTGAAAAACCACAGAGATATCTTCTTCTTGAATATAGAAATAGACTGAGTGTGCATTTTCATAGATCTAGATATTATTTTGCTTTATTTTATTTCTCATTTTCCTTTAGCAGTCAGATGTGGAGGAATATTTCCATCTTTTCCTTACAAATGCATAACGAATCTGTTGATACGAAAATCTCTCATGTCTGTAAAGCTTCACTTGCAGATCTCTAATGTGTATCCCTAACTCAGCCAAAAGTCTAAAATTTTACTTGAAGAAGGATAAAAGTAAAGCTCTTTGAACTGAGTTACAAAAATCTTACTGCCATCAATACAAATCAGGATGAAATCCTTGGGCTTAGTGGTTCCTGTCTGCTGTAGATGACATCAGAATCAACCTCCTTACATCTGAAACCTTCCCCTAACACCCTGTCACAGATGAGTCCCTTGATCACAGATCACACCTGTCCTAAGGCCTCACCCAGGGCCATTTTCTCCTGCACTGCTGGGAACACCCATGACAAACACAACGCAAAGCACTGCTTTGCCAAACCTTGGGTTGTTGTTCCTGAACTGGAGAACCCAAGAACCTGTGCGGTGCCGGAGCCTTTGTCAGCCCCAGGTGTGACAGAAGGGATCCCTCCTTTGGCCCCTTGGCCCTCTGGCTCGGGCACGAGGGCTCGGGGCTCTGCCAGTCCCTCCTGCCCTGACCAGCCCAGCCTGCTCAGCAGGAACAAACTGTTAATGAAATGATGGGGTTCTACTAAAATACCCGTGAAATGACTTTCTGTAAGCTGCATCAGTCAGACGTGCATTGTGTATCCCACACATACATTCCACTGGCATCAAATACAGAGAGAAGGAGGAAGGATACCATGAATGTGGGTACTCTGGAAATGCTTCCAAGTTTATTTTGCAGTACATGTTTGAATATGTAACAATAAAAAATTAAATTAGCTTCAGGAGTGCCATCCATGGAAGTTTTACTAATTTTTGGTTTATTTCCATAGGATGTGACTTTGTAAAGAACAATGTTCAGGGGGGTTTTAATGGATATAAATCACTGTTTCTAATGAAGAAGACAAAATCTCTCACAGTTTTAAAAAATGCTATGAATTTCCTCTAGCCATATCATACAATTTCACTTCACAGCAAAATAGGTTGATTTATGTTTATTGTTCATACCTACAGCTGAATTATAAGTCACAGACACAACTGGTTTTTTGCCCTTTTATATATCATCAAATAACAAGTTCTCCTGCTGTCTCCAGCGAGCATTATCTTTCCAAGGATTTTTCCTCATCCACCTTCTGGAGCATTGCAACACAGGACCTTTCACTGGATTAAATTCACGTTGACACTCACTGTCAGCAAATGAGCTGCTGTACATACATATCTCAAGGATAGCAGAAGGTCATCAGGATTAAGGTGGAAAAAGGATCTCAAACCACTTCAGAAATTGTAGTGGTAAAGAAATGAGTATGTCTGAGAGGTGGTGTCAGGAGGATGGCCTGCTGGCAGCACAGTGGGACAGACTCCCTGCTCCCATGCTGGGATCACATTTGTCGTTTGTCCTTACCTGTTCTTCCCACCATTTTAGCAAAGGTAAAAAGCACCATTAGGGCTGGGTTTTACTGACATATGGTCACAACAGGAAGATTCTGAACATTTGTGCACATATGGAGTAGGCTGTAACTCCAGAGGGATTGTGATTTTTCATTCAAAACACACATAACAGTTCTAATGCTGGGAGAGGGGGTTATTATAAGAGTGACATGGGAAGACTGTCTTCCTGTATCACAGACACTTTATGTCATTCATCAATTGTTTTTTATCATAAAGCATTAACAGCACCCCAGAAACAAAGGCAAAAGAACTTACTATGACAAAATGGCTTTAAAACCAGATATATTTCATGTAAGGTGTGTAGATTTTGAGGAAAAAGTGACTGTATGCAACTGTATTTTCACATGAAACCCCAGTATAATAAAAAACTGTGCACTGACTCCATCTACAGGTCATTCCAATACTGACACACCACCGAATTTTTAAACACTGGTCCAATGCGTTTTAATTCTCACATTAGGAATGCACACATGTCCATTACAGTATAATAAATATACGTACACAGATGCATGTATGCATATCTGGAGAATAAACATGTTTTCACAAAATTCTCCAGCTAGGTCAGAGGAAGTACTTCGTGAATACCTCAAATCTCACCTTAATATACTATAAAAATAAAGTTATTGTTTCTGAAACATCAGATTTATTCAATACAGCAACTCTTAAATGACTCACCAACTTTCATTATTTATTGTTTTTTAGAGGAAATGGTTGTGCAGATGAACCTTTGCCCACTCCACTCTATCTGAAATCTTCAAGGTAGTCAGGGATCTCTGAGGGATCACCATTGACAATACAAAAATTCTACTGCTTTTTGTTCATTAGGTGACATCACTGACAGGACATTAATATTTTTAAAATACAGAAATACATCTGAGAGTCTTCTTAAACACCTTCACTGAATTTTGAATTACAGAGAGTACTTCAAGCATACTGCAAACTGCTTTATAGTCTTCAGTTAACCTACTAATTGTTTGATGAGGTGTTGTATGATTACAAATTGTTCTTAATACTAATGCTATTTTTAGATTATGATTTCAACAAATATTCCACAAACATTAAGTGCAGCATGGTCTTTCCAACATAACTATCATGGGCTTTGAGCTTTCAGATTCTTCTCCATCCAAGCAGTCTTCCTTCAGCAGGAAGGTCGACTTCAGATTTTCAATTCAATTACTAAGTTAGGACACAATCCTGAACAACAAAGAAGTTAAATTTTGCCTCTGCTTGCAGTGACAATAAAGTTACTAAATGTGCTTAAATGAGATATAAAAACCCCTTAATTATACTTTTTCCCCTCTAAAGAAACTTGTATTTCTGAGTAGTAATTATATAAGAGTAGAAAAGGTTGCACAGGTGTTTAAGAGGTAGTTTAGTTTCAATTTGTTTCAGAAAGCTTTTTCTTTATTTTCTTCACCATATTGAAAAAAAAAAGTTGTCATGCAAACAAATTGTAGTTTTCTTTCAGACTTCCCCTAGTTAGATTTATCTGGGATTTGAACAGAGATTAAGTTCCCCCAATACACTAAGTGGTAGTGCAGCCATGAGTTTGTCTTATGCTGCCATATTAAATTAAAGGTTCCTAAATTATGTTGGTGCATTAAAAAATATCTCCCCACCTTCTTTCAGTCAGTGCATTCAGAAGGAGGCTCCAGGCCCAGAGACAGTCACAAAGCACCAGGAATCTCTTCATGGTGGACTCTGAAACTAGAAGGAAAATAACCATCAACATCCCATCTCCTACATTAAAGCAGGTATGACAGAACAAAAATGTCTGATTTTGGAAACTTCTGCAGAATAATTTGATGTCAGGCAATGAGCTCACAACAGTATAGCTCATGTCATTCAGAATAAGGGCCCATGGCCTTGGCTGTTCTCCTGTTTATCTTTCACTTTTAGACCCAGAGGCTCAGGGTGGGATTTATTTTGCAGTAAGGGTGTATTCTTTTTGCATTATTCTTGAGCATTAACAAAAATTACGAGTTAAAGCTGCTGTCCCCAAATTCTGTGGCAATTCTTACTCAGTTTTTCCTGCTGTGTTGAAAATGTGACAAGGTGCCTCCATAACATTTGCAGATAAGCAAGTGGAATTGTTTTTTTTTTGACCTAACCAGCTGAGCCCTTCCAAACTTCTTGCAAAGTGTCAGTGTGGGGTAGTGTGGCTGAGGAGAGCGGTGCTTTCCTCACAGCCACAGCTTTGCTTTGATGTGATGGAATCAACTTTCTTCTACAGACACAATTCTCCTCTTTCCTGAAATACCAGCATCAGAAAAGGACTAAAATGATCAGATTCTAACTCTATGATTTGCTGCTACATAGGCACACTAATATTTTTGTTGGGCTAAAGGGCACAGTTCGTAATGAAACCATGTGCTGATAAGCTACACACCATCTCCTAAATCTCTATCAGTCTCTGAATGCTGCTAGGAAATGTTTTTGCATTAGCAGCCTTCTCCTCCTCCCCAAATATCTCCTGTCCTCTCTCCAGACTTCAGGAGTTACTCTCAGTTTACCTTTGAGTAAAAAGTAACACAACTTAAAAAGTTTCTTTTGCTTTCTAATAAACCATAAAATAAGAAGTTAGCTGGTATTTGTGGAATCGGTGTTCCAGATTCAACTGATTGCCCGGGAGATGTTGCAAGTCCCTTTACATATCAATATAATGTGTGCTGGAATCCAGCTGATTTTTAGGATTCATTACATTAAATAAGGGTAGGCAAATACAAAGCCTGTATTTTCCCCCCGTAGTGAATTGGAGGGTTTTTTATGAGTCTGAGGAAGTGAAGGACTCAACACAGAAATGTTTTTGTACCTTTAAATAAAGCTACCCCAATTCACTGCACACTCTGAGGGACGATTTAAATCAATAAAATACCGTTACAAAGCGGTATGTAAGCAATGAGATATAATTAATGCGTTTATAGCCAAATGATGGGCAGATAAGCATTGAATGGCGCTGAGCTAATCTAACTGGATAGGAAGGAGCTGGATGTGGCAGGAAAGCGTGGATAAAGATCATCAGGGACGAGACTGCATCTTAACTTGCCCTGTAATCGGCCCCCTCACAAAGGGAAAGGCAACATCTGTGGCTTCAAAAATCGCCTTCTCCCGGTCCTGCCAACTTCTGCCTTTGCAAAAGGCTCCTCGGGATGAAGAACGGAAAGTGAATTATTCTGAACTATCTTGATCTGTTGAGCTCCACGCTCTCCCCCCTCCTCCCAACACCACCCCCAATAAAACCGTGCAGGCACTATAAATGCCGGAGAAGGAAAGTTTCTCGCATCTGGAAAAAGCAAATGTTAACAACGACTTTGAGAAGCGTTAAAGCCCAGCAGCTTCCCTGCCCCCCGGCCTCCCCCAGCCCGCAACGCCCGAGAGACCAGCGCCGGTTCTCCCATTCAAAATGGGAGCGAGAGCCACGCTGGGAGCGCTTCAGCAGCGCCCACTGGAAAGGAAAAAAAAAGGGGGGGCGGAAGGGGGAAAATTAAAACAAAAACGGGGCTAAAAAGGGGGCATTTTGATGCATTTTTGACTCACGGTGTGAGGGTTGCCTCTCTCTGAGCAGCAAATCGAGACTTGTTTTCCTCCCGGCATTTCAACTTTGCATCCCCCTGCCCCGAGCAGCCACCCCTCCCACCGCGCCCGCGGGAGGGAAAAACCCAAACCCCAAAACCTTCTGCGAGGGACCGGCGGAAATCAGTCCGCGCTAAAAAATAAATAAATAAGATAAATGACAATGCCCATCGATCGCTGCGGATTTTCAAGCTGGAGGGAGAGGGAAAAAAATCCCCCCGACCCGGCGGTACCTGCGGAGAGGGGAGAGGAGCCGCCTGCGCGCCTGGCCGCGGTGCCCGCACCGGCAGCGGCCGGAGCGGTGCGGTGCGTGGCCGTGTGTCCCCGTGGCCGTGTGTCCCCGTGTCCGAGTGGCCGTGTGCGTGGTCGTGGGGGCGAGCCCCTCGCCGCCCTTACCGGAGCCCTGGGCGCGGGTCCCTGTGCCGCTGCCCGGCGCTGCCCCGCCGTGCCCGCCCGCCGGCGCGGAGGATGCGCGGCTCCGGCTCCGCCGCTCACTCCGCCTCGGCCATCGCCGCCGCTGCTCCGCTCCGCCGGGCTGAGCACCCAAATTTCTCTGCCCAGTATTCCGACCGCCGCTATACAACAAAAGCTTTCTCTTTACCAAGACAGTAGTAATACGTCCCAGGGTAAACCGGATGTGAAATAGGCTGTGACTTCATGCCAGAGAGATTTTATTTTAGAAAGGAAGGTGGTACCAAGCTCTCATCTAGAGACCAATCCGCCCATTTTTTATATGCAGCACAATTTAACTTCCAGTGCTCTCGCCCTAATCCCTTTCTCTCTGGCTGCAGACTCAAATCCTTCTACAATCTGCAGCATTATTATTATTGGGGGGGGAGGCTGCACGGCCGGGGGAAGCTGCGCTGAGCATCTTTAGACACTTGCAGTTTACAAAACAGTCTATTTTAAGGGTCGTATATTAAAAATATAGCTGATCTGAGTTAGCGTTCGACCTTTGGTCGAATATTTAGTCGCGGTATAAATATGAATGAAGGCTGGCTAGGGGCGTAGAGGATGCAGCACTACTCGCTGGTGCCTATAGACTGTGTGTACCCATAGGGACCTGGCGGCAGCCCGTGGCCATAGGCAGTCGGGGGCAGAGCTGCTGTGCAATTCTAATTTAAGGCAGGTAACCCGCATTTTGGGCGAGGCGCGCGGGAGCTCAGCCCCAGGACGCGGTGGCTCTCCCGCACTTCCACACGCCCGTGGCCGGCAGGTTTGCCCCGGGGCTCGGCCGAGGGCTGTCCGTGCTCGGGGGCTCCCCCGCACCTCCCCTGTCCCCGCGGGGCCGGGACAGCCCAGCCCGCCCGGAGCCCGCCCGGAGCCCGCCCGGAGCCCGCCCGGAGCCCGCCCGGAGCCCGCCCGG
>NW_020884887.1:15708201-15713056 GCF_003945725.1 Corapipo altera | reverse complement strand
GGGAAACCGGACAAAGTTGGGCGCATCAGGTCCGGGGAGGTGCCGGTGTGCGGGGAGAGCCGGGCAGCGCTCACCTGCCCACCGCAGGTTATCGTGCCTTCGGCTGAGGCACCGGCACCAGCTCCGAGCCTTCTGCAGAGATGCCAGACACTGCGAACCGCACGAACTGCGCGGCCAGCTGTCCTAGCTCTGCTAAATGGAAAGAGCAAATGAAGTCCTTCGTCAACAGTATCTGTTCCTCATAAAGCACTACCAGCATCCTCGGGATGAAAAAAAGTTCCCATATCACATGTACCTACTGGATTTCAAATACCGTCTGCTTTCCCTCTTCTCCTCCCAATGCCATATCCGATTCGATTTCTCTTCTCTCCTACAGTGCTGCTCCAAGGGAGGTCAAAATCCATACATCTTGTCAGAGATAACCTGAATTGGTATCTTGTGTTACAGTTAAGCTGTTGCAAGCTTTATCTAGATTTTTAAATCAAATGTTGCGCATTCTGTACATCCTCATGGAATGTGTGATCTGTTTGTAACAGCACAGGAAGGATTTGATTTGACCCAAGAAACCAATGACATTCATAGCTAAGACTGGCAATAACTTCCAAGGTGGCAGTCATTTTGGATAAGTGCCTGACATAACAGTCTAAACACTGCAATGATTTCCCTAAGCACAAGGAAAATAGAAATTTTGTTTATCAAATTCCTCTAGTGCACCAAGTTCAGCCAGTCATTATGATCAGCATTGAATAGCCACAGGTTATTTTAAAGACTTGTAATGGACTTTTTGCTGAGTTTCCTGACATTTTCAATGTAGCTCATCTCATTTTGGTTCAAGGTTGTTAGCAGTGCATAGAAAAGTAGGGAACAGAAAAACCTTCCCAAGTACTGACTTTTCAAACCACTAGACACACTCTCAATGGCTAGAGTGCATATTTTCCAAATATGCAAAGTTCTCACCTTCATTTGCTCTTAGCTAACACAGTTTACTATGTTTTTGTTCTTCCGCTGAAGCATAAGAGAGTTTTGCTTAAGCAACAAGTAAACTGAGGTCCTCAGCTGAGTACACTGTATGTATGTGTCTGTGCTTTGTAGCTGGACAGACAGATGGACTGAAAAGTGAATGACTGAATGGCCAGAGGTTTGGGTACCTCTGTGCGCTAAAATCCAAGCAAGTGGACAGCTGAAATAGTTTCAGTGCCCATGAGACATAGCCTTGCATCCTATAGTTTTCATGACTTACCTTAATTAATATATAAAAAATGGCAACTGGTTTTAGTTTAGTAAAGTGTCACGGGTTACACAGGATAGTCTTTGCCTCCATGGGCACAATTGCTGCGTGACAAAGGATAATATGTTTTTCTGAGTTCTCACTGGGTGAAAATATTAACCTAAAATTGGAAGTTGCTCATTCTCTCTCTAATTCTTATCTGCTCAGAAAGTAGGACAAAACTATTTTTCCTCCATGGCTGAGATTCCTGTCCATCAGTGCTCACACATAACCCAGATTTTCCCTCTTCCTTTCAAAGGCTGTTATCACAGTTATCATGTCATTCCTTAGTAAATGCTAAAAATATTTGGATGTAATCAAACAAATAGGCTGTTTTATGATGGTTTATGGTATCAAAATAACTGCTTTTTAAGAAAAAAAACTAAAAGAAAATAGAATTTGTTTTTAGCAGCAGACATGCTCTTTTGAAGCACAAATGATTTGAAGCACAAATGTCTTTCAATTCTTACTTTTTCCCTTTCCCATCCAAGTTCCACTGACCTAATCCATGTACGACCAAGGGTAAAATGCATTTATCAAATAAGTCCATCTGTGGATTGCAGAGGATATGTTTGAAAATCCAAGCTGTATATAGGAATGTGTATAGTCCCAGTGAGTCTGAGGGTCGTGTGATTTCATCCTGGAACAAGTTGTTCCAATGGGAAAGGCAGGAGGAGTTTGAACCCAGGTAACTGTTCTGGCTGCAGGGAACAGCCTCGGGGGATGGGCATCTCCCACAGGTTTAGTCACCTTTGAAAAAGGAAGATGTCAAGCAGACCCATGTTTTTTCAAGCCAGCTTTAGGACTCCATGAAGTTTTCTGAAAGAGTCTGTGTCACTCATGTTACATGGGAATGTAGAGCTAAATCCTTTAAAAACAAGACTGTTAAATCTAAACAGTCAGCCAAAATGAACTTGGCACAGTTCCTCTGTGCAATGCTTTGAACCTTGATGTTAGTGCAAGTGATTAGTAGCAATGAAGTTAAACCAATTGAATCCTAATTTGGTAAAATATATTTATTAGATGATGGATTAAAATTGACATAGAGAAGTATTTTTAAAGTAGTTAGAACTACTTTGCTTCTGAATTTCTAGTAAGCATTTTTTGAAGTCTGGCCTATTCCTTTGGTGCCTGCATCCTCTGTGTATGTCTGTGTGTGTGTGTATAATATATATAGTAGTTAAATAGGTCACCAGGAAAGAATACTTTTTTGCAGTGTTGTGGTTTTTATCATGTTGTTCTTTGTGTGTACAAAATATACATCTGTTTTATTTTAGTTTAGGAGCATATATAAGAGAACTGAAATTCCACAGCAGAATGCTTTGACACAGTGTGTCCTGAATAGCCAAGGGATTTGAATAAAGCAAATGAAACTCAGAGATTTACTGGCACACAGCAGAGCAGATGAAGAATTAAAACAGAAAGACCATCTGCTCCAAAGCTTTGAACTCTGTTATTTACAAGTCCTGGAAATATTTTGTAAAATATATGACTCCAATTTGATTTCTAATTTAATGTGTTTCCGAAATATATCGAAGCATAGCTGTTGACCTCTTGGGAGACATAATGAAATGCAATGGCCTAACTCCCTCCCCCCCCTTTAATTTACAGGGACAGTAAAGAAAATAGGACATATCAGCTAGTGGTGCTTTTTTGAGTTTTTTCTTAAAAGGCAAGTGATGATATAAAAAAAGTTCACTCTCTTTATGCCTCTTTCATTTTACAGTAAGGTTTTATTTATCGCCTCTTTCCTCTCCAAACAATTAGTAGAAAGAGAAAAAAAGGTAGAAACTTCCAGGGAAATACAAACAAGAACCTTCCTGAAAACAAGTTGCACTGTTTTCAAAGAGTCAATCTAAATTACAATCCCCATTAAGGACATATGAATGTTCTTTCTAGATCTGTGTTGCAAATTGGAAGTGGCACTTCTTTGAACCCATTATCTATTAAAAATGGAATAAAGATGTAAAATAGCTGATGCCCAGAAACTTAGAGATGATGATTTTCTCTTGAGTTTTAAAGTCTTCAAGTACAGTATTTCAAACAGAAAAGCCAATTACTGACAAGTTTCTCAGATTTTCTAATCCACAGACAACAATTTATTATGCCTTGCCATGCTGTTGCCAAACATCACCATGAAATTTAATCTGTAAAGTCAGAAATGGAGAATTCTTTCCTAAATAATAATAATGATGTCAGAAAGAAGGAATGGGATAATAATCTGTTTTCTAAAAAAAACCCACTGTGGAATTGATGAAAACCACCCAAAAGAACAAAAGTTACAACTGGGAACTTGTGGGAATTACAGAGGACTTGTAAATCCAGTGGTGATCATTGCTTTTCCTCCAGCAGCTGCATTTCTCTGCAGTGCAATGCAGGCCCCAGATGTGGTTTTCTCCCACACTCTAACTCTCTGCTGCTGAGGTGCATCTGGATTAGAACTCTCCAGTTTCCTGGAGCTCTCAGGGCACAGACTCAGTTAACACCCCCCACAGGAAGATCTCCCCCCAAAAGGGAGGAGTGTGCTCCTGGCATCGTGGGGAGGAGGTCAATCAGTTACTTGTCAAAAATGAGGCAATAATTTTGGGGTTACTGTCCTTCCCACACTGCAGTTGTAAGAAAAGATTTGTTTAGAACTCAGATCTCAGAGTTATGACTTGTGGTTTGATACACTTAAAGACAGTTCATTTTCCTATGGACCAACAAAGTCACCTGTAATTTCATATTGTCTTAAAGAACAGTATTGATCTGTAAGGGTGATTTTCCCTAAAATTGGATAGGATAAAAATCTGTGTAAGGAGCTGTTCTAGGTTATTCAGAGTTCATGAAGGTTGGTACTTTTTTTCTTTAAAGGATTTATTAAACCATACAATGTTTAGTGCATTGATACTAATTATTTTTGGATAAAGGAAATGAGTGACTATGAGAAGAATGTGAGCAAACTAAAATAAATATTTACAGAGGTAAGAAACAATAAAATATACTTTAAAAAATTAGGAAAAAAATAAGTGAGAAAAACTTCAGTTCAGCACTGTCCTATAAATATTTACCTTTGATTGAACTAAAATATGTAGCGTCAAACTATCCCAACCTGTATTCAGAGAGATGCTTAAAACATGTTTAAATCCATCCCTTTTCAGCCAAATGTTTAAGACTCCACTTAATGACATGGGTCATAAATATTCTTAAATGAGTCCCACCAGGCTGAATTTTGCTGCTTTGCTGCTTTGGAAGCCAAATACCCTGCTGACTTCTGAAGTGCTCTGAGGTTCATTTAGTTTCTCTTCGTGTCGTGGTGCCTTTATGTGGAATGAGAAAAATGCAACCTGTGAAGTTCAACTCGTCCAAATTCCTGGAGGTTCTGGTGAGTGCAGTGCTGAGCTGAAGCTTTCCTGCAAATACCCTTTTGAAGGCCCAGAAAACTTTGTAAAGCAAAGGTAACACACACATTGACTTGGCAGGTGCTGGTTCCCACCCCCAGTTAGAAGCACGCAGTGTCTGGTTCACCCACTACTGCCCTGGTGCCTCCCTCGCTCAGAGGGGATGACAGGGAGGCTCCTCAGGTGCCTCCCTGGTTCAGAGAGGATG
>NW_020884887.1:15651117-15708191 GCF_003945725.1 Corapipo altera | reverse complement strand
AGGTGCCTCCCTGGTTCAGAGAGGATGACAGGGAGGCTCCTCAGGTGTTTTCTCTGCCAGTTGGGTGCCCCATGTGCTTCCTGACTGCTGATGCCACTGCTGGAGCTGTGCTTGCCCAACTGCACTTGCTGTCAGAGCACCCTTGTGCACACTGTCCTCCTCCCAAGGCTGAAATCAGCTGTAGAAACAGCCAAGGAAACATTAAGTGATATTCATATTTTCAAATTTAACTTTTGTGTGATGTGCTTAGTGTGAAAAATCCAAAGGCAGTCAGGCATAGCAGATACAGATGGGGAATACACTGGGGCAATCATTAACAAAGGGGTGCATGGTATGATTTTCAGTTTAGCCTTTGCACACCTCTCTTTTAAGGTTCTTATCCAAAAGATCCTGACAACTCTTCTGCACTTTTGTTCTCTTTAAAAATAATTTGTGTTTGGTTTTATATCTCTTGAAATTACATAGAAAAAACCTGAGTGATTTCCCCAGACCTGCTGTGCTGGGAGACATTTAGAGGCACTATAAGAGCAGGGTGGGGGACAGACAAGCTTCTCTTCTGCCCAGGGTTCCTTGTTCCTGTGCATTTGGCTTCTCAGGTGGGTTTCTCCTGATTTATTCTCTGGTTTATGTTACTTGGTTTTACTGTTACAGATTAAATCATGATTTATATGTTTTGAATTTTCTTGCAGAGCCCCCAGTGTTAGTCAGGCAGAACTGAAATTTTGATGTTGCCTAGGGAGTTGCTTGATGAACTTTTAATTTTTTTCTTGCTTATTGAACCATACTGGTTGAATTACATTTCCTGTTCCATCTATTTCATTCATAGAAAAATATCTCACAGTTGTGATGTTTACATGGCAAGCTTTGCAATGTAAAATTTGCACGTACAATAAATAGTTTACATGTGTGCTTATATTAGGAAATTATTGTTTTCATTCTGAAGCAGATAAAATAAACACTGGAATATAGAGGCAACCCCCTCAAAAAATTAAAAATCAGTATTTTTTGGACATTATTAATGAATGCAAATATTAGTTAGAATTGAAACTGTTTTGTAATCTAGTTCTGTCTCTTATTCTAAGGGACAGTTATAGCAATGCAACTGTTGAAGGTCTCTGTTAAATGCAACCAGTAGTTTCTCCTGTTGAGAAGTATCAGCAGTTTTGGAGGTGTAAGGGTTGGCTTCTCACAGGTGTAAAGTGGCCCAGCTGAGCTGAGTTCAGCTGGGGGGACCTGTCCCTGCCCACCACCCTGCTCAGAGCAAGCAGGAATTGGTAAAAGCAGCCAGGCTTGCTCAGGTCAAATGTGAAAAGGTTTTTAACTTCATATGGAGCACGTTCAGCATCCAGAGTCTTTACTGTGTTGGTAAGAACATGAATGTTTACCCAGTCTTTGCAGCTTGGAGACTGGGATGCCCTTTTACCTCTGCTGAGATTCCGTGTGCCAGAATTTGGTTTTGTTTTACAGCTTAAACTGTTACTTATGAAAATTATCATGTGTGTCTGCATAGAAACAGTGCCTCTTAGGTCAGTACTGGTTTCATAAAAAGGGGTATTGAGTCTTTTCTCTTTTTATTGCTGCCAACCAAGAGCAAAGCAATTGAAGTTTGAGGACATTTGGGCCAGCAGTTACTGGTGTGACTGGGAGGGAAACTACTTTTTCACTGGTGTTAGTTCTGCTGTGGGGAAAAGAGCTCTGTATTTTTGAGAGTAATTTGCTGGTATGGTTGTGGAACCGTCTTCTCTATTACTGCTGTCTACACTTAGTGAAGAGAATGAGAGCGCACAGGCTTTGAACAATGAAGTGTTTTTATTAACAACATTTCAAGGACTGACAAAAAGCTATCTGACTCTCATTTTGTGGTAAGGTAGGAACTAAAGGAGACAATTGTTCATTTTCAAAGCAAAACCCTGCCTTTAACCCTGGGTTGTTAAAGGCGGGGTTCATCCAAGCCATCTTCAGCTGTGACTAATTAGATCCCTCAAGTCTCATGTGGACCATTTGTAATCAAGGAAAAGTGAGAGATTCCCCCACAATAATAGTAAACATCAGCTAAAACTTAGTTGGATGAGTGCAATAAAGGATTGTAAAGTCAGAACTATAGAAAATTGCTGCTGTTTTGCAGTGGTTTTGGTGGGTTGTGCTTTTTACGTTTTTAAAATTTGTATTTGATCAATTGAGAGTTTGAGAAAATTAAGCAACACAACAGTATGTTGATACTGAGCCATGTGTGATGCTGTGGCAATATCCTCCATTTTTTCAGGACAAAAACCCCAGCCATGTTGGTCTCAGATCTCTTGAGAGTGGAACTCCTTCCCTCCTTGCACACTGAGTATCCTGTGGCCTTTTGAAGCAAACCTGGCTATTCCTATTTGCTGCAGTTTGATCACATCAGGGAGGAGTCTTGGAACGTGAAAACCAAAATCATTGCAAATTAAACATAATCTGATGATAGTCTCCGGGTGTGTATCTGATATGGTCCAGGAGCTAATGGATGTTCAGCCTATGGGGCCAGACAAGAAGTAACCTCTCAAAATGCCCCAGGGGTGGGTGATGATCCACAGCATCAGCTGCTTCCCCTGGGATGCTCCATCTACTCCTTTATGGTACCTGGAATGCAAAGCCAGCCTAGGAGAATTACATATTGTACATTCTATTTTACATTAATTCACTGTCTTTTGCTGTGTGTTTGAGACTGATATTATTGATATTAGCCATGCCAATACCCATGTCCCCAACCCCCAAAATTCTCTTAGGGAGTGGGCCTGCCTGTGTAAGGCTGTGCCAGCTGTGGTTTCCCTGAGTTACCAACATCCTATGGAGCTCTGTCTTTTTTCTTCTTTTTTTTAACTTCTTTCCCCTGCAAGAACAAGCCTTGGCTGTGTAGAATAGTCACTGCTGTCCCTGTCAGCAGACCTGCTCATTGTCCTAAGCATGTTGACTGCATAGGATTTTCCATAGGGTCCTAATACCAGTTTCACTTTTCCCTTCCCTGCTGTATACTGGCATTTTTGTCTGTGTTGTTAGGAAAAATGATATCAATCATGCAGATTTATTGGGCAAGTACAGTTGAGCAGTTTGGCAAGACTCCTTTAATTTCTTGGGTTTTGACTTTTTACATATCAGGAAGTACAAGTTTTACAAACTTGGACTCCCTTGATAATTACTTAAACCAGTCCAAAGTCAGTGTGAAATAGCATGTGCCAAAAGCTCAGGATTTGCCTAGTTTTGAGACATCTTTAGTGAAGAAACACAGGTTATATGGTTTCACAGCTTAAGTTAACCTCTTTTATTTCTTTTGTAAGTTTTTAGTTATTAAAAATATACAAAATTAGAAAAAGGATGCAAACTAAATATAATTACTGTTGTATAGCAAACAGTATTGTTCCCAACAATGAACAGAAAAAAAATCTAGTTGAAAAAAATATGTGCTAAACCTGGATTATAACTTAGAGTATCATTTACCCAAATAGATTTTACAGAGTTATAAAGAAAAATGTTTTTTTGTGATTAGGGTGAATGAATGCATTTATTTCAGTATACCAAGTTAACACCTTTAGAGCAACTCCTGTGACAGAAAAGCTATTTAAAGGACCACTACAATGAAGAATGACTGACAATATGGAGCAGTACAGAGGGGACCTCATTAGTTTTTTACAGGAGGAAGAAATTTGAAAGCTAAAGCTCTCAGAGGGCAAGAGTCAGGCAATGTAATAAGGAAGTCCTTGTCTGTTCACCTACTACACAGCAACCATTGCAGTCGAAATGCAAGTGAGAAGTGTCTGAAGATACTGTAGAGAAATGTGAAATATGTTTGTAAAATGGCCAATCCTCACAGAATTATCTGTTACAGAGTGTAACATATAAAAGCAAAGATGGAGACAGAGCTGTCCTGGTAATGAGTAATAAGCAAATACTTTTTTACTATGAGGCATTTTTGTTTTACAGTAATGATGGTATCATGGTAAGAATTAAATATCAATATCAGATGCTCTTATGTCACTGATACAGCTTGGAAGGCTTTTTCATGCAGTAATTTGGAAACTGTGCTTTACAGTAGGTAGTGAAGCTATTAAGCAATAGTAAGGATTCAAAACTAAACAAGTATTTCAGGCAACTGCACTTAATCTGCATTAAAAATTATATACATTTAAAACAAAAACCCAACAACAACGAACTACCACAGAACTAAATTTGTCAAAGCTCTTTAAATTTGCTGGAAAATACACTGGACTCTTCCCTTGTTATAACCACATAAGAGAATTTGTCCACTGAAGTGACAGGGGAGAGGCAATTAATAGGAATACACAAAAAGCAGAACCCCTTCCACTTGTCTGAACACAGGTTTACTGCAGTGGAGAAAGAAATATTAAACCAATGAAAACTGTAATCTTTAAAAGATCCTGAGGGCTGAATTGTCATGCTTTCCATGTCTGACCTTCAAATATAGTATCTACATGTATTTTCTTCTCTTTGATAATTCTCTCAGGCTTTTTATCGTAGCACACAACAGCCCCATAAACCAGGGGTATTTTCTGCCCTACCATCTCTGATAGGATGTCTTATTTCAGTGTCCACTGCCTCACCAGCAGGCAGGCTGGGCCCAGCATGGCCTGTGCTCGGGGCTGGTGCTTCAGGAGGGGAGCAGGGCTCTGGACCCTGAGCTTGGCACAACTGCAGGAGCAGCTGGGAGAGCTGAGGGGTCCGTGCGTTGGTGTTCATGTTCCAAGGGTACAGTCACGAGACAAACTTGCTTAGTGAAAGAAATTTGGTAATAAAAAGTATCCCAAGAAAAAGAGAGCCGAGGCTTGCCCAGAGAAGGATGAGCAGAGGTGTAAGAGCCCAGGGGGAGAAGCAAGGTGTGAGACATGGTCTGGCTGCATGGTGGCTCTTTGAAAATATGGTTGGTGGGGAGCTGAGTTAGAACACACTGGTCCTATAAACAGTTGTTAGACCTTTGGATTACACATGTGCTTCTGAGTTAAGCTGAGAATAGATCTAACCAGGAAAATGTTTTGTGGATCTTGCTGTAACAAAATGTGGAGAATTGAAAGTCAAAGCTATGAAACTAAAATTTGGAAAAAATTTGCAGCACTATTAATGGGTCTGGTCTTGAACTTTGCATCCCTCATTTTTGTAAGCCATAATGTTTGTTAAATTCCTCTGCAGAAATCACTCTTTCAAAGAGCATTAACATTATGTGATTTTAATATATGCATTATATGCTCAATTCCTAGTCTTAACCTCCTAGCACCATTCTTCTGTTCTTAATATGTTTAGTTAAATAACTTATACAGTGCTAGAGATGTAGTAACTCTCTGCCATGGATGAGTTACAGAAGCCATTGAATATTCCAAACATTTATTTATATTGTGACACTTCTCAGCAACTCAGAATTTGCAATTGTTTGCTTTTACTCAAAAATCAGCAAGTAACCCAAGGTTTTCTGAAATTCAGTGTCGTGGCATATGACAGTCAATGTTTAGCTATGACAAAGGATTGAGATTTTATTCTTGGCCTGGTTTTGATGGCATAACTGTAGTTGCATTTATATATGATGCCCTAGGTTATTAAGGATCTCTCTAAATCAAAGCTCAGAGAGCTCAGTAAGTTTGATTTATCTTGGATGCTCATTAGGCAGAGAATGGGGATGCTCTTACTCTTAATGAATGCAGTTATAAGTGTCATTCCTGTCTCTGGGCCTTTTATGCCTACTTCCAAAGCCTTGTGGTGGAATTCAGAGGAATTAATATATTGACTTGCTCAGGATATTGGCTCCCTTGTTGTGCTCCCACTTCAAAGCCTCTTTCAAGGATCTTCAGAAGATTAGCACCAGGCATGAGCAGACAGATAACCAACCTTCCCAGGAGAAATGGGCATGTCTTGCAGGAGCAGATTTGGGAGGTTGGTAATTGGGTTTTTTAGTAACACTATTAAGAAATCTATAAAAACTCATGCACTCAAAATATCCTAATTTCAGTGTCTCCAGGATTTCAAGTCATACCTCCTAGGCCTAAACAGGACAAGCATCAGTATTAAGTTGATCCTTACTTTTTCCAGCAAAATTATTATACTGCATCTACACTTTACTAACACAGCTTCTGACCAAACAACTTGTAACATTTAAAAAAACCCACATGAGTTTGTAAAGCAGATTTTTGTAATCTATGTGCATTCTTTTTAAAACAAGAAAAAAGTAAAATAAAAAAAATCCCTTCTCTTTTATTCATCCTCTCAGTACCAGGAGACCTGCTGACATTCACATCCTGTTTTGTGAGATCCAGTTAATAAAGCCAGTAGGTAGGACAAAGCACAGGAACTGATATAAAATATGAAAGTTCATTTCTATTCCTTTCCCTTGCACATTCACATCTACAGACCAGTCGAACTTTGTTTTTACAGTTTTATTTGCCATGGTTTTTCCTGTGACTGCTGTATTTTTACCAAGTTCAAGGAAAAGGACTCTCCATGTACAGTATGAGAGTATTAACTGTCAATATCCATGATTTGTATGTTAAGACATAAAATGGAATGGATTGGCAAGCTTCTTCCAGGGGTTATTTCATCAGCTCGATGAGATATCTGTTTGATCTTATTCTTTGATAAAACTCTGTAAAGCTGGACTCTCTGGGATCTGGAATTCTATGTTCAGGAGTTCACATTTCTGATAGATTACTCTGGTTCAGAGCATCCTAAAAGCATGTTGTGCTTTCAAAGAAAAACTGAACCCTTCTAATAAAAGATTTTTTTAGCTCAAGAACGTTATTATGGCAGGGAGTAGTCTCTCCTCTGGCTGTTCACTGTTGCCATACTTTATACACACATACAGGGGCTGTTGCTGGCAGCTGTGTTTCCTGTTTGAAGGTTGCAGTGGTGGGCAGACTCTGAGATTCTTTGGGCTAAAAATATAGTTCTAAATTTAATGTCAATATTATATTTCTAATATTTATTTCTATATCTAATATTGAGCAATGCATTAATACCAGGCTTTTGTGAGAAGTGACATTTTCTATAGGGTTGTTCTTTTGCTGATGTGCTCAGACATATTCCCAGGGAAACTGGGTTTTCTGGGCATATGGTAAGACTCAAATGAAAAGAAAAAAAAAGAAACCCCAAACAAACAAAAAGCACAGTGCCTAAAGATAAGGTCCAAATCTCCTAAGTGTTCTGGCAGCAGATGCCTCTAGCAGGATGCTGGGGCTCACCAGCCTTATCTCAGAGATGCCATTGACAGAACTTGCAATATAGTGTGATGCCTCCAAGTCTCGAAAACTTTCCAACCAATTGTGTCACCAAAACAACTGAAACGAAGAGGAAAAATGTTCAATGATATCAAGGGCATGAAGATTTGCCTGATTTATTTTTAACCTGCTTAAAATATGAAGTCATCCAAGATCATATATGAGGGCAGTGTAATGTAATTGAATCCATTTTGAGGAGCAGACATTGATAACAAAGGCGCTGGAAAAAGATTTTTCATATTCAAAGGGGCATCTACTTAAAACTTTCATTTTTAAGTCTTGTGAGACCTTCTGATGAGAGATACTTGTATACACTGGCTAAATATACTGCAGAAATTGTAGCAGGTGATTGTGTAAACTGAATATCAAAAGTAGTTTATGGTCATGCTTTAAACAGACTATCAAGATTGCTTCTTTATTTAGGTTCTATCATGTTAGACATGGCAAACTCAAAATGTGAATGTGTGTTTTTAACTGAGTAAATCCTTAAATGTCACAGAGGTTCTCCATTATTGTTAAAGTTCTATTAATGTAATAAAAGGGCAATCTTGCATGTGTCAGTAGGGTGTAGGCCCCGGTCTGTTTGTAAACTTATAATTGAATGTTGTTTTACACAAACATTTTTTTACAGCACAAAAGCATAACAGTATTAAGTGGAAAAATACCCTTTAAGGCAATCAAACCTATACATTTGCTAATGTACTCTCTTTGTAGGAAAAATTGATCAAGTTATTGTTGGTATTTGAGGGGTTTTAAGAAAACTTGGCATTTAGTTTAAAACAAGTCTCCATTATCTCTGAATTACCTTTATTAACCTTTTCTTAGAATTAGTAAAATGTCGTTAAATTGTATGTTAACTACCCAACTCTTTATGTAATACTCCTCGGGTTAGAAATGAAGAGTGGGTGTTGTGACATCAGAGGGATTTCTGTCTCCCTCTGTCCCTTACAAGGACAGGCAGGTTTCTCACAGGTTTCCTCCAGGGGTGGTGACACAATGAACTCACTGGGGTCCCAGATAAGAGTTCACGGGTTGTAGTAGAAATAATGCACTTAAAAATGTGTTAATGACAATCAGGAAAAGTCTGGAAACAAAACATTTCCTGTATTTTTACTTAAATTTGAGTGCTGAAGAACATTCTTAAAATAGTAAAGTGTATTTTCAGAACAGATTTGTTCTGGTACCAAAGTAATATTATTCAAAATAAAAGTGTTGCAGATATTAGTGTCATTGGTCTAATCACACAATTAAAGATGCTGAAATGCATATGGATTTTTCAGGATGAGATGTAAATGACATAATAAATAGATTGAAATTGGGCTGTCTATAATTAAACCAAAACAGAAGTCTTTAAGTGCTTCCCAATTTTAGTCAATGGCCAGGTAGAAGTGTTCAATTTGGATACAAAATACTTATTGCTTGATTCTCTGATTATAGAGTAGGATAATTAAAGACTGATGAATGATTTATTAGTTCTCTTAAAATACATACCATCACTTCCATTTTAGCTTCTACTCCTGTTCGCTTGCTGAGCTAACTATAGACTTAAAGGTTTGAGGGCTTTGCTGGAGGTTGTATTGTCTATATTTATAACAATTTAAAAAAGATATCAGGTGGTATTTTAAAAGGTATTTTTCATTAAGCTTCTATTCTTTCCTCTGCTAGTCTCATTCCTATTCTGTGCTCAGCAAAATCAAGAATAAGCACCTGTGAGTGGTGAAGTAGGAGACCCCCACGGTGTCTCGATGGTTTCCGTGTGCTCCTGCTGGAACTGCAGCTGTGCTGGGCCAGCCAGGCAGGCCCTGGAGGGGCACAGCCCTGCCCTGCCCTGCTGTTTGCTGCTCTGGCTGGGCTGCCTCAGCCCTGCACATCCTGGGGCACAGCCCTGTTCTCTCTGGTGTGTCCCAGTGTGGCTGGGCTGCCTCAGCCCTGCACATCCCAGGGGGATTTGTGGAATCCACTCACTCCCCTTAAGGCTGAGCTGGGGCCAGGAGTGGCCATGGAAGTGAAGTCTTTCCAAACTAATTACCAGTGTAGCCATATTCTTCTGTGGCCTTCAGCCTGAAGCATGTAACTTGTTTAAAATGTATAAATAGTTCCAGTTAATTCAGAGAAGCTGACACTACAGTATTTTACTAAACTGAAAGATTGGCCTGGATTTTCTGTCTTTGTTTGTCTTGTGTTGTTTCTGTTTATATAATTGATATTTTTAATTTGTAGATTCCTTTGTGAAATGTCAAAGATAAACAGCAAATATAAAATTCATAGGGATTGTGTAAAGGATTTTAAATATTTCAAACTGTAGCTAAGATCTAACAGTATATAATCCAAACTGTATGACAAAGTAAGAAGTAGTTGTTTCTGCTGGGGTGAAATTTTAGTAGCTCAAATCCAATTGTATCATAAAATGAAATTGTAGATTCTGTTGGTAACACTGTGCGTGAAAGGAATTACGTTCAGAATAGTCTTGGTCAGTATCTGTACTTCGAAGTAGATGTGGACTTGCAGGGTGTGGGACCTGGGAGGGACCTCTGGAGATCCTCCAACCCCCTGCCAAGGCAGGGCCACCCAGAGCAGGGGATGCAGGGACTTGTCCAGGTGGGTTTCGAATGTCTCCAGAGATGACATTCAAAACACACATATATATGTATATGTAGCAATAGATATGCATATGTAGCATGATTGCTGAAAACAAAAAAAAATTATAACAAACTTATGTTATTCAATATTAATAGCTCCAGGTCAGAGTGTTTCATTTCTCTTTAACCACAAGGAAACCTTGACTGCACAGCCTTTGGGACTAATTGTAAAGACAGTCTCTTGTTGTTGTAAGAAAGGGGAGCCACTATAACAACCTCTGATATGTTAGTAAAGTGAGCAGCAGTTTTGTATCCTTCCAGGCACTGTAGTTTGTATGGTGAAATCTGAAAAGATTTTGCAAAATATTTTGGCACTTGAAGATTGTTAATTATCAGATAAAAACTAGACAGAGCCAATAGTTTTCCTCTGACTGTTTCTTCCCAGTGAGACACAGCCCCCAGCAGGAACAGCCTAACCCAGGGTCAGGTGTGACCATCAGATCCCAGTATCTCCCAGACTGGCTTTGAAGTGAAGGCCCAGGGCAGGACTGAGCCAGGTGGAGCACAGAGCCCCTCTGCAGTGGGGCCTGTTCTGCAGGGCTGCCTGGGAGCAGCAGCAGAGTGCAGGGGCACTCCTCAGCCTGGAGTGAGACCTTCCCTCCACAACGAGGTGGAGGGGCTGGATGCAAACTCACAGGAGTTAATGGAGAACGATGTCCTGACCCTGAATACATTCCACAGGGAAAGGAGTGACAGGGGATCTGTTTTGCTGAGAACTGCTTTATTTAAGTGTATCTTAAGGAGAAGGCAAAGCCACTTAGCAGCCCAACTTGCAGAGAGTGCCCTTGCTGGAAATGTTTATGCTTTTTCACAAAGGGATGCTGTGCATGTTAATATGCCAGTGCAGTGCTCAGCTGGTGGAGCTGGGGACAGCGAAAGAGTAAAGACCTTGTAGGGAGGTTATCCTCCTTGGGGAACATCTCCTTTGAAAATACCTACCATTTTGGGCAGCCTGATACATTCTGAACGCGAGAGATTTTCTCTTCAGAAGCCTTTCCATAAGCCCCAGGGAAAAGTTATTTCTAGCAGGGATGATTAAGCAGTATCCAGAAAGGGTGTGCTCCACTGGAGCCAGGGAAATGAATCCTTTGGTTTGGTGGTGGGATTGCAGCAGGGCTGGGCAGAGCCCCCAGAGCTCCGCAGAGCTGCTGTTGTGTGAGGAGGGCTGGGCCAGGACACGGGGCAGCCAAGGACTGCTCACACACCCAGGGATTGCTGCTGCTCTGCTAGGAAGGGATTTAAATGCACTTGGCAGTCTAAGCACATGAGTTCTTTTTGAAAGGGCTTTGCTGCTGAAGGTCATGCTCTGCTTTTCATTAAGTCACAGAGTTTTAAGTATTAGAGTTCTGGATAGTAAAACTACAAGAAATTTCTACTGACCGTGGTCCACTAGAAACTGTAAACTGGATTCTTTTTAGGTAGGGGTAGATTATAGCAGTTCTGTTAATCTGTTCTGCAGACAGGAGCAAATGCTGCAGCATCTTGATTTCTTTACTACAGATCAAATATTTCCTACTTCACCTATTCTTTTTTTTGTTTCATGTTAGAATGGGAACCTTCAGTCACCCATCTGAATTTTCAAACATTTCCACATGGAATGAGAGAGAATAGAGGAAGCTGTGAGTGGCATTATGGCACATGTTTTACTATAGGTATTGTTTTAAGGTGGAAGCCATTTTGACAAGCAAGAACATGTGTTTCTACAGTGTTCATAATTAATGTAATCCATTTCTGAACAGTGTTCATCCTGTACAGTATCACCTTAATCTCCCTTGAAATGCATAAAGCAGGGGAAATGACAAAGAATCTCCACACTGACCTCAGGACAGCAAGTGTTGTTACTGAAATGCACTTCTGATTTATTTGAAGGTTATGATTTTTAGAGAATAACATTCCTGTTTGCTCCAAAAGGATATTAAAGCAATATGAAAGATGGAATCCTGAACTGGAAAAGTAGTCACCTCTAAGAAGAAAACTTCCTTTTGAAAATGAGAATGTTAATTATTAATCACCTCCAGATACTGTCTCCCGGAGGTTCTATGAGTTTTTCTTTATTTGATTATATACATTTTTGACTGATTAACCAATTTTTTTTTTAATTCTTCTGAGTCATAAATTGAGGCACCTGCTGATTAAAGTGGAATTTATCAAGTGTAGGACAGCCTCTTGTGACAAAGCAGTTTAAAGAGCAGAGAAATAACAGGAACTGTTGCATTTAAAGATGTTTAAACATAGTTCAGAGGAATTTTTTCTTGATCTCTCACATGCAGCTTTCCTGAAGACTGAAAATTTCCAGGTAGAGTTAGATTCTTTTTTTTCAGCTCCCCTTGTTTTGTTTGAAGAAACTGAAGATAAAGATAAGAATTTTTTACATTCCATACCATGTTGTTTGAGAGTCTCTTATTTTTCTATTTGATAGTATAGTCCTGCCCATCAGGCAACCCCCTCCCTCCCAGCCCAAACTGCCCCTGATTTTGTCAGAGCTGCACTAAGCACCACACTGGGCTGGGCATGACCAGTTGTCTCCAGGTAAATAAAGCTGTGCCAGAGAATGCTGCTCTCTCTTTGCTTTGTATATCAAACTTCTCTGTTTTGTGCCCCAAATCTGGCTCATAATTTAAGCAGTAGGTTGTCAAATACTGAAAATATTAAATGTACTGATCTGTGGCCTTGTGCTTGACTGGTCTCTTAGAATTTTTCAATAGGAGCTAATATTACAGAAGATCTACATGATGTTGTTTCTATGCCTTTCCAAATTTTCACATATAATATGATTTTGTACTTGTATGAGAGGTGGGATTTCCTCAGATCTGTTGTTAAGTCAGTAGCTGATGGCTGCCAAGGGAGTGTGCTCATACCAAGGGAAAAGAGGTGAGATTGGGAGTGATCCCCCTCCATCACCTGTGCCTCGAGTTTGTGACATTCTCTGGTAGCATTATTGGGTTTTCCACTGTGATTTTCATGCTCAGCTGGCTGGCCCTGCCATTGTCAGACAGGGTCTCTGTTCAGAGGTTTGGTGACTTAGTTGGTACTTGGTTTTTAGCAGCTCTCAGCACCATATCAGTCAGGGCTGCCCCAATACACTGTGGAAGCTGGACTAAGGTCTGACATTGCACTGTCCCAAACCTACCTCATGGAGCTGGAAATCATAAGGAAAGGATTCTCACTAGAGACAGATTAATAGAAAAGAATAACTTTTAGCTGGGGAACATATTTATGTCTTTACCTGTGGGATGTAGGATTTTGGCATTTTATTGAGCTAAGAAACTAAGGTCAGATAAATTGCTCTGACTTCTGCAAAAACAAGTAGGAAATGAGACATTAAAAATACCACAACTCTGTTAACTGTATCAGCCTAAGAAGCAGTAGTGGTCAGTAATAAACATATTACTGTGGTCCAAATCACTCACCATAATTCTACTCTACTGTCTGCTCTGTTTTTATTGCATCCAGTGGCACAGAGTGGCACAGCAAGAAGTTGTCTTTTTACTGCAGCAGACCTTCATTTGCTCTGAATGTTAAATCATTTCAGAATAAACAGCAACTGAAATGACTGAAGTCAGTTCTCTGTTAGAGAATTTTGCACTAATGATTTCTACAAAGGGAGTTCAGCCTTGTTAAAAAGTATGTAAACAGTAAGAAGCAATTCTAAAGCCCTCTGATGTCAATTGAAGCCTTTCTATCTCAGAAACTCATATATGTTTGCTTTAGAAAAGCAGCTTCTCTACAGTGGAATGCTCACAGCAATTTCAAAAACAGCAGAGCAATTAGTTTTCTTAGGCTGGGGTTGCTGAGGCTATGTAAAAAGAAAAAATAGGAGACATATCTAAGCAATGGGTTGGGAGGAGGATGGAAAATCAACTTTTGTTTTAAAATCTCTCAATGAATCTTAGCAACCTATAGTTTAGTAGCAAAGTCATAAAAATAATACTGAATTTGCCATGTCATCATAATGATCTGTATAGTATTTTATCTAACTTATGGTAATAGTTCAATTGCCACAAGAAATGAAAAATGAATAAAAATTTAAATATAGCCTACCATGCAGAACCTTTTATGTGAAGATAGGGTTACCTTTCCTTACTGTTGCAGGGAACCCCCTTATAACTTTAAGCATAGACTTATAGGTTTTCCATTATTTTTACATTGTATTTCTAGAAATGATGCTGAAGATAAAATTGGGTTCCCATAGTGTACAATACACAATATTGTACCTGAGGCCAGTACTTTCCATTTAACGTAGTTCTTTCTACCTGCCCGAAATGAGCAGTGTTGCCCAGACAAGAAACAGAGAGCAATTTTCTTTACTCTTCACTCAGAAAACTATTAATCCCTAAAGTGTAAGAGGACATAACAGAACTGGATATGTCTCCTTCCTTTTTTTTTGCTTGGTGACCCATCCAATGGACCCATCAGTGAAAGGCCCTATTTTGTGGTTGACTCTGAAGCATGATGTACCTAAAATGCACAAAAAGGCTTCAGACAACCGTGCTTATTCCTGGGAGAAACAAATTATCAGAAATATATTAATGGCTAAAGCTATAATGGAAGTGATGTTTCTTGGCAGAGGAGGAAGCCTTCTTCCTGATGTTAGGAATTAGCAGAATGAAGGAAGCTGTCCAGTAATAGTGTTCAAAAGTAGTTATTACAAAAGTCATTCTTGATCTCTCTGATAACTTCTTGTATAGGCTATGGCTTCAGATATGCACCAGACTAAGACTGGAGCAGTTGGGATTTTTTCCTCCTCCAACTTTAATTCCCTACCAAACAGCCTGCATCTGCCCTGCTCAGCTCCACTCCTCACACTCAGCTCTAGGATGAGTTTTGTCTGCTCCTTCAGACACTGCCCCCCGTGAGAGCAGTTGTACCTGGAACAAACCTGCTTCCCCCTGCCTTTAAAGGAGTCCAGAGTCCCTGGGGAATTGGAGCTGCAGCTTGTCTGACACGAGGTGAGATGAGCCCTGCACAGAAGAGCAGGTGTGCCCAGGAAGGGTGTTCACCCCATGTGTGGTACTGCAGCTCTTCTGCCATAGGAACAAATGTTCCTGTGAATAAAGTCAGATGAAGATTTTTGTGATGCTCAGAGATGATGGAAGTAGAAATAGAATTTCTTAAATAAAAAAAAAAATTGTTGCCCAAGGCAAACTTTTATTAGCATTTTGTCCCTCAGTTCAGTTCAGTGAGTAAATTCATTGCTAAGGGTTCACAGAGAAGTTACTGCAATGCCTGTTACCCCCTCCCCTCTCCCCAGGCTGCCTGTACAAAAGGTCTCTGTGATGCTCACTGTCAGGCCTTCAGAAGGGCCACCTTCCCCCCTGGCACAGGAGGCTGAGTGAGTGCCTGGTACATCTGCTGAGCTGCAGTGGCTTAGAGCAGTTGGGGACAGGAGTATCTAAACTGTGAATTTGTTTCTACTGCATGCTGCTTAACATAATTGAAATTAGATTATTCTCTTCAAAAGAACTTTTTTTTTTGGTTTTTGCTGATACACCATTTTTAGCTGGAGAGTTTAGAAGGTCCCAACTGTTATGCCTTCCACTTCTTTAATGTAAGATATTACATAATGCATTTGCCTGTGATGCCCTTGGAAGAGGACTCCCTGTTCATTGATTGTTTACACAAAACAGGAATGCACAAGTCTCTGACAATAAGAATCTGACTAATCAGTGTGACATTTGCAAAAGTAATCACTGATTACAGAAGGGCATGTAGAGATTGAGCTCAAACTTCCCAGTTATACAATATGAACCCAGCAGAAGTATAGAACTAGAACTTACAGGGAAATTTTCCAAGTAGTCTAGCTTCTCTTAAGTTTGAAGGTCTCTTAAGTTGAAGGTCTCTGTAAACCTGTGACTCTTCACAGTTAGATTTTGACAGGGTTAGCTTTTTTCCCTTAGTCATTTCAGTCATTCCTCTGGATGCAGCTTGGACTTGCCACTGAGTCCAACTGAATGCTTCTCAGTGCTGTAGCAACGTGCAACATGGAACCACAGACCTATTCTGAGGTATTCTCACATGCTGCACAGCTCAGGAATTACCAGTTGGTTGGTGGTGATGATCTGCCCTGCCCTGCTCTGCCACTAAAGTAAAATGAGCAAATGGATAAATTAACGTACATTCGTCATACAAAGCTTCTCAGGGAGCTGAAATTTTGGCTCTAAGTCATCCTTTTCCAGGGTTAAAGGAAGGTTGTCCAGATTTGTAGCTCTAGAAACATACTTATGGATATGAACTCAAACTATTAGTGGCCTATTTGCTCAGTCTGCACTAAACACAAAATCTCTCAGTACAGTAATTAATTAATACACTTGTATTAACTTCATGGAGTTTTTGGAAGACAAGTCCTGACTGAGTACTGAACTACAGCTCTAACTCACTGAGAAGCTCAGACACTGAATTCTTGCTTAAACAAGACTGAAATGTGATTAGAACTCAGCCCATATCTAATATCTACCTCAAAATGGCAGTGCTAGCATTAGGTTGGCTCCCCCACGGACACTCTTGGCAGAACAAAGTGGGTTATATAAGATGCTTTTGCATAAATGCATAGTAGCAAATAATGGAAATTCAACACCTTCAAGTGGTGACCTGAGAGAGGTGATCAGTACAATGTATTTCTTTATTACAGACTTGCATTGAGTGTTGGAAATTTGGGAGTTTGGGATTATTTTATTCCTAGTTCTACAGTGCAGTTCTAACACAGTTGATTTAGCCTAGCCATGACTTGATTTATGTCTCTGGTTCAATTTTGCATTCATTGTACAAACTTCACAAAGATGTTAATAGACTTAATGCTGGATGGGAGTTCTGGTTTTTCCCTGTTTTCCCCCTCAAGAGTCTGGCACTGCCACCAGACAGGAATAGTGTTTTCCCCTTTACAAAGGACTGAGCCCTCTGTGGCAATGAAAGAGTAGAGAAAAGGACAATTTCATCTCTGCTTGGTTGCTCTCTTGTGTAATACTGGGAAGATTAAAAACTCTCACTTTCCTCTGTATTATTAAGATTTACAGCTGAAGAGCAGAAGGGAAGGGCCAGTGATCCTGTTGATAGAGCTGTCAAAATTCAGCACATTAAAAGGTTAAGAACTTGGTGTCTTATAGCAAAGATTTTTAAGAATCTGATATTCCAAATCTCTATCCAGCATCAATTGCAGCAGAAATTCTCTGAATAATTTGCATAGCAACTGTTGCTAAGAAAAAAACCTGCAGCCTAAACCAAATTTCTGATAAATTCAAATCCTATCAGCAGTTCCAGCAGCTGGAGAAGACTAAATATACATAGTTCAAATGGCTGGCTTCCTCCAGCAATGGTATTTTTAGATGTTTCAAAGAAAAATAATGATTCAGAACACAAATATTCTTGCTATGTATAAGCTTGGGGGGAGGGGGGAATAGCCTTATAAAGGCAACAGAGCCTCCAAGTTTCAGATGTGTTATCTGACCGTGGGCAAAATTCCTGTCTCTGAATCAAAACATAAATGATCACAAATTTATAGAGCTCCCCTCATTAAGAAGTGATCTTGAGTCACAGTGGGAGGCAGTGGAGAATCTCATGCTCCCCTCCCATAGGGAGCAGGGACTGTGGTCCTCACACACCACTTCTCACTGAGTTTTGTTCCCAAATCCTTGGAACAGTTGTGTGGTCTCCCTAAAGATTCCTCTGGTGAAGAGTTTCTGAGAAAATGCACCTTTGTACCATCTGAAATTAAATAATGAAAGGTTAAAGAAAAATATGTGGACTATTTCCCTTAGGAAAAGGGAAAAAACCTCAACCCATAAATTAATATAGCATGCAATGCATTGATACAATCATATGTGTTGACTCAAAGAAAACACTGGAGTGTTGTAACCTGTCAACAACTCTATTGAATGAGTACAAACTAAATAAATCTGAAATTATCATCTGTTTCAGCAAAAACCTTCTTCAAGTGTTGGCCTTTTGCTGTAACAAATAGGATTACCTGTAGAGAGGAGTAGGTGTCAGTGACTGCATTGCCCAGCAGAAGGAACTAAATAAAGTAAAAATAAGGATGCTCATATTTTGTTCTCTAAAACTCCTGTCAAGCAGACTCCTTCATCTGCTGCTAAAGGAAAGGCACGCTCTTTTTGTTGCTATCAGGCTCAACTGTGCTCTTTGCAGAAAACAGGCAGAATAGAAAAAAAGGACTGTAGGTATTTTTCTAAAAGACTCTCGTTCTAAATGCATGAAATGATATTTTAGCATAAAACTAAATCTACAGGTATGTATGTGTGACTGAACTCCAAGTGATGGGCAACGGTCAGGTGGCTGAAAATTTTCTAATATTTTTGTAGTTCTTTGGAAGTTATGGTTTCATATATTTTCTTATAATGGAAAAGAACCATCTATTTTATTTCTGAAGTTCCTGGGCTCCATCTGGAACACTACCAGGCCAAGCCTTGTGGCCACACCCGCTCACCAAACCCAACCTGGGCAGGTCTGCTCTGCCCTCCCAGCCTGTTCCCTGGGAAGGGGGCACAGTGTTTCCAGCAGCACTGAGGGCAGCAGCAGCAGCCAAGACTCCATTTCACATCACTCATACAAGTACAACACTGTGCTCTGCTCAAAGTATCTTTTCAACATGTATTCAGTCAGAATATATTTTTCTCTGAAAGTAGCCAGGTCAATAGTTTACAAGACCTCAGAGGCTTTATGAAGTATCCAAATCTTGAAAATTTACTCAGTGACCTTTCTGTAGCTTATCTTCAAATTCTGCAGTCCCTGGACAAATAGTCTTTTGGCTAACTTCTCTCCAGTTGCTACTTTTCAAGCTGAACTGTTTTCCACCATTTAAAATTACAAAAAAGGTCTCACTGACTCTTATCTTTCAGATGTTGCTGTAAAAGTCAGAAGCACCGTGTGTGTTACAAGTCCCCTTTTCAGTACCACTTTAAATACAGCAGCAGTTGAGTGACACTTGCTTGGGTGGATCAAGTGGCCTTGGTCAGCAGACAACATTAGCTGATGTCCCCAGCTCAGGGCCAGAATGGACACGAGTCCCTGCTGTGCAACCCTCCAGTCCCTCGTGCTGCAGGAAGCAGGGCACACAGTGCAGCTGAGGGCTGAAGTTCTCCTGAGATGATGGGGGGAGACCAGCCCCTTTAAATATGCTGTGAATCACACCTCCTGTTCTGTTCAGACACAGCCAGGAGTCTTCAGCATCCCTCCTGCTATGCACCCAGCAGTCCTCAAAGGTAGTGCCTGGATGCTGGGAAGTGCTGTGGTTTGGATTTATCACACTTGTTACATAAACCCAGACCTCCTGGCACGTGCTGTCAACCAGTGCAAACGCTACTTCAAAAATTTCAGAACTTCTCTCTGTGCCTATAAAGAATAAAAAGGATTTTTTCCTTTGAATGAAAGCTCCATGTCTACGTGTAACTCATGGTTTTGTGGCATTGGTGATGTCTTAGGAAAATGAAGTCACTTAAGAATATTGGAGGTTTTTTACATTTTGCAGCAATTAGCTCCCAGTAGTCTCTCTGAGGTGAAGATCAGAGAAAATAGCCTGGGCTCTGTACTGCCACAGAGGAGGGGAGATCTCCCTGTGAAATAGGTCTGACACTTGGCAGTTGGACAATGTCCAAACGGTCTAGAAAGCAGCAAATGCAAGAAGCACAGAGAAGGAACAATATAGCAGAGAAGAAAAGGGAAAATCCCTACAAGGGAAACAGAGACTGGTGCATCTCTGCATTGTCCTGTGTGTCTGTCAGCAGCCTTACTGTGGGTAGGACCCCTGTCCCCCCACTGTCAGAAGTGCTGCTTTCTGAGAAGAGCTTTAGGTTTCTCTTCCCATTTCTGTCTTCTGCGTTTCTGAATGAAAGGCTCATGCCCTTTCCTGAAGACAGCTAATATTTGTTTTACAGATGAAATGACTGTGCCTCTGGAGAATCCTGGGCTACAAGTTGGATACAGAACTAAGTCTGACATCAGAGATTCAAGACTCCCTTGGTGCCTTGCACGTCTTTAGCCACGTGCGAATCCTCTTTGAAAGGGGTAGAGCTAAACCTGTCCCTGGGCCTGGGCTGGGTGTGCTCCTGGGGCTGCCAGGGCCTGCATTCCCCTCCAAGCCAAGGACTGGGAGTGATACCTCTGGTTTTTTACTCCACTTGTCTCTGATCTCACACTTGTACTTCTGGTAACAACAGGATCATACAGTGGTTTGTAATATTGTCATTAAAAGCAGCACGGTAACACATTGGAGAGAATACAAGAAAAAGAATAAGTAGAAAAAGAAGAACATTATGAGCATCAGTTGGAAGATTCTGCACCTCTAAGTTCTTGAAAACATCAGATTCTTATTTAAGTACCATTTTCCAGCAAACAAGACTTGCTCCTGGGTTCGTTTTGCAGGAGCTCTGTATGAAAATAGGAGTCTAGCTGTGGACTGCTGTTAGACAATCTTTTCCCTGCCTTAAGGATATTTATGTCCCTTTTTGAAGTAGAGTTTGGAATGCTTAACCTAAGTGCAAAAGTCTTAATTTTTTTTTCTCAGTGTGTAGTGAATGAATGTTTTCCAAAGAGCTGGGCTGGAAGCTGGGCATTTAGGGCAAATGTGCTGCATCCTGAACCTCCTTGATGAATTCCCAAATGCAAGTTACATATGCATGTGGGATGACATGATGTATAGGGCTGCAGGATTTATGGTACTTTCTGAAAATGCTCCTGGAGCTTAGTTTCCATTAGTAACAAAGACTTTAGTGCATGAAAGCACCATTTACCCTAAGCACTAAATGTAAGTGTACATCTGCTGTCTCTGTCTCTGCTTTGCTGGTAGACCAATCAAGTTCATCAGCACCTGATGCCAGATGGGGCACGTGCTGGACTGACCCCTTGGGAGTGTTGGCAGCTCTGCCATCCTGGGGAGCCGCTCAGCCCTTCCTGGCCATGGGCTCCCTGGCCATGGGCTCCCTGGCCATGGGCTCCCTGGCCATGGGCTCCCTGCCCTGCTCCTGGGGCAGCACCTTCACTCTGGAGCTGGGAAGGGGAGGGAGCAGGACAGAGCGGGCTCTGCTCTGACCCCAAGCCAAAGCAAGTCGTAACTAAGGGCTGGAGTTTTGCTGTTTTATTTTTAACTTTTAGTTGGCTTTGAGGGTATTAAGCCATTATTGCTTGCTTAAAGCTGTAAGTCCTGAAGATTCTGTGCTGTTGGATGAAGTGTATTCCTGAGTTATTTCCTTGTGTTCATTTGTTAGTGAACATAACAATAACAACAATATTCAGCTTTCTCTAAAGGTAATAATTTTATCTGGAACAATATACATTCTTAGACAAAATGATAGTGTGTGTATTACTCTAAAATACAGTGCAATATTTCCAGGGAGGACTGGCAGTATCTTAATACAAGTTAACATTGTTCTGGATATTTTAAGGAAAAAATCCTGCCCTTTCTCCCATAATAAGAATTTCTTTTATTACACCCATCTGGAAAAATTTGGGGAAGATGAAATATAACTAATAACCTATTAAGATCTCAGCACGGCATTTCCTGGATGATCAAAATGCCAGTGTTTGCTAAAAGAAATATTTTAATATTCTGCAATGCAAACAAGGTCATAATGTCATGCAAATTAACTTCCAGATTGTAGAGGTCTCCCATTCACACATTTGTTATGCCCCATTTTCATGGATGCTGATGGCATCAAAGCATTTAGTTAAAGCCAGAGTTTTCTTGCAATAGCACTGCAGTGAAATGATGGATGGGTAATACACCCTCCTAATCACATTGCTTAGTGCCACATCACCAAAATATGTTTCTTAATATGAATTTGAAGGCTTATTTTATTGACATTAATGGTGAGACTTTCATTGGCTTGATAGTCTGTAAGACATTTTCAGTAGTAGATGTTACATTGAAATGTCTTCTGAAATGAAACAATGCAGTATTGTTGTAATGTTGAACAATAAAGCAGAAAATGTCTTTAATAACGAAGTTTGTTAATCAAAGCTGCAGGGAAAACAATTGAATACCAGAACAATTATGGGTGAGTTTTTTTCACCTTTTTTATTTTCCTAATGCTGTGTATGACAGTAACTTCAGGAATAGAATAGCAGCTGTTGGTGAGGGTCCTTCAGAGGCTTTGGTAAAGAGTTTTGTGACTTCTCTGTATCACCTGTTTGCCAGAAGTCAAACAAATCACACCTGTTATGAAGAGTAAAACTGCCTAAATGTGTGAGATGCCAGTGAGTTGTGTGAATCTGTGTAGGTCTCCTCTAAGGGAAGGGAAAATTGCTTAATGAACAAATGCAAAATGGTGATAGTTCTATGTAGAAATTTCTGCTCCAGAAAGTAATTTTTGGACATTCTTCCGAGCTCTTACGTGAGCATTGTGGACTCGGTGTGGAGGGAGGCACTTTGAAAGATGAGTAAGTTATTTGACTGGGTCTCATAACTGTGTGCTTCTCTGTTCTTTGATTTCTGCCCCAGCTCTGTCTGCTGAAACACATTTGAATTCAGAAGAGGGATACCATTATTTGCTCAAAAATGTCATTAGAGCCCTTCTCATCGAAGAGCTTACGACAGGTTAACTCTGGTTTAAGTGTTTGAAGGATGTCTGCACAAATGAACAAGCCTTGGAGTTCTTCATCCAGATTATTTCTGCTCTGTTTTCCCAAACTCTGTAGTGACTGCCTACATTTCAATTGCTTTGGAAAGTAATTATTCTTATGGGAAAGTATCCCATAGTGTTCCACTGTTGAATGAAAATTCTGGACACTCATCCCAGGGAGGCTGAGTGATGCCTTAGGTTTACCATAAACAGCCACAGGCTCTGAGAGGAGGAGGAGTTTCTAAAACTTCTTCAGTGGGACAAACAGAGCACACTGTGCTCCTGACAGCTGTATGCTGAGCCTCTGCCTCCCAAAGTTCCTTTACCAGTCTCAGTTTGCTCTTTTAGTTTCTAAACCCTGTCCTGTTCTGATATCCTTGTTCCTTCCAAAACTTAATTCAGGATCTGGTGACTCATTTTATACTTACAAGGCAAGAAGTTCTTGCCACTGGAGCTGTACTGGGTGTGCTGTGAGCAGATCCCCAGCACACATGCAGGGACATGGGCAGTGTTTAGCCAGCAGTCTCCAGGGCAGGAGGGCACAGCAGAGAGCACCAGGAAAACAATCAGCAGCCCCTGGAACCTGCTGACAGGGCATTGCTTCAGCATGAGCAGGGCTGGGGGAGAGAGAAGGTTCAATGAGGCTGGAGAGGTCAGGGGAGCTGCACTGCAGCCTGGTGCTCAGCCTGGATGCTGAATGCAGGGGAGGGTGTCTGTGACACAGAGGGCTCAGGATATTGGGAATACTGTGTTGTCTTGTGGATAATGCAACTCGAGTCTCCTTTCCCCAAGTCTTTTTTTATTATCTGAATTGAATCCTAAGTGTTACATTCAGTGGCTCTTTGCCTTTACTTAGAATTCCTGACAGAGAAGCATCTCTTGCTAGGCAATTTTCAACTCCTGCTAGAGCAGACCGAGTTGTTTATCTGCTTTTTACTTTTCAAATGGTTAATGATAATGAACTGTAATTGAGAATTTCTTTGGGCTCATTAATATGCATGTTGTCATCCATTTATCTCCGTGTTTCCTTTGAAATCACCTTCTCAAGGGTTTGGAATGATGTTTGGTATTCATTTTTTTCTTCCTGCCTTCCTGTTAACATTCACAGGTTTTTATTTTTGTCCTTTTTTTAGAACTGCACTCTTCTAATTTTTTTTTCTGTGTTTCTTATTTTCTCTTAATTTTTTTTCTGTTCCTGTAGGCTTCTTGGTTTCTAACCACTCTATTCTAGATTTTTAAATATATTTCCAGTATATAAATAGGAGTAGAAAAAGCTTCCCAGCTTAAAACGTTCAGTTATAGCTTGATTAGCCTCTTGTTGTTAATGCATCTACTTTTACTGTCTTAAGACACTACTGAAAACAAGATGGCATATTTCTAACTTTTATTTTTTCTTGACCAAAACCAATTATGGAGTAATAACGTGTCTGCCTGAGCATTCTGGGTTTTGGTTTTATTTTGTGTTTGAGCAAGAGTGTTTTGTTATTGTCATGTACAAATGAACTCCTGCAGACTCTTCCCTGGCCATTCCTCGTGTGTCTGTGCTTGTCAGCCTGTTGGAAGTGCTGGTTCACAGCTGAATTATTCAGGTGTAGCACAGACCTGTATTGCTCATCACCTCCCTGATTCTGCATCCACTCAGGAGTGCTGTCCACCTTTGGGACACTAAACATGAGGGACTGCTGGAATGTTGTAGGGAGCTCAAACTGCTGCCTCCCTCATCCCACTCCAATGTCCTTGCTTTACAAGGCAGCAGCATATCCTGAGGATCAACCCTTGGACCCAGCCTGGGTTCATTTCTAAAGCTGCTTCTTCTTCTGTGCTTCCACAAACAGCAAATCTGCTTTCTGAGCACTGCTCAGAGAAAGTGAGAAATGGGAGCTCTGCCCTGAAAGCCTCATCAGTGTGTTTGGATCTGAGGGATACCACATGAAAGAGGAAAAGGACTGTATCATTAGTGAGAGAAACAAATTTTGTTCATGATCATTCACAGTTAAATGGAGAGCTGAAAATAGTGACAGATGAAAACTAATATGAAATTGTGTTTATTCTAGTTCTATTCATTCTAATTTTAGCCAGCCTTGTGAGAGTACTTTTCAAACATCAGATTTGGAAGAGATATTCCCATCTTTAAGAAAGTCAACAAAATATACATAAAGCAACCACAAAACAATCCTGAATATCTGTGACTATTTTTATATGTTATATTGCTGCTTGTTTCCTGGAAGAAGCATTTAGTTGTATGGTCTTAATGACAACACTTCACTGTCAGCTCTCCCCCCTTGGCAACACATGTCAAATATCAACACAGCTCCAAATATTAACCGTGAGAGCCTGAAAATCTGCTCCTGAGAGCTTTTGTCAAGCACAGCTCTGACGATGGATTTGCCTGTAAATCCCTCCTGATTCAAAGGAGGGGTCATTCTGAAATACTAAGTCCTTATCTAATGGTTTCCACCTCACTTGTCTTAATGTGGATCCTTCCACTTTCTTCACACTTGCACATTGTTCAGGTTTCTGACCTGCTCCTGTGACCAGGACACTGGCAGAGAGTTATGTGCTTTCCTTTTGTGCTTTATTTGCCCAAGTTTCCAACTCAAAGGTTTTGCTTTCCTTGAGAACCTCTTTGTTTGGTTTTTTTAATATTTATTAAAAAAGGATAAATCTAGGTAACTTATTACTGTGTGATACAGCATTTTATTTCATATAAAGGCCTTTTAGGAATGAGCAACTAAGAGTTTCAGGCTACTGTTCAGACAGTGAGTCTGAGTGCAGTGTTACAACACAGAAGGCTTGTGGAAGTTGCCTCTGTCTTTGTTGTTGCACCTTTCTACTTTATATTTGCACGGAGAAGTATTTCAGAGTCCAAAACTGAAATAAGGGGTTCTCAATGTCCTGTATTTTCATGGAGAATACCCATGTTGTGCAGAGCAAAACCAGCTGTTACAGGTTCTGCTTGGAGTACGTGTTTGGGTACTGAGCAATGTCATCAGGCACGAGTCAAGCCAGCAAGGATTTGAGTGGAACTGTGCAGAACACTTTGAAATGTCCATCCAGGTGTGTTCATGGCCAGTGATGGCAACAAACAGGGGTGTTCATCCCAGGGCTGCTCTGGCATACCTCCAGTGAATAAATAAAGCTACCACTGGTTCCTGAGTTCATGAACTAGCTCTTCTGGGAAGTGTCTCAAAGACAAATCATGTCACTTCTGATTGCTGTGACTTATAAAGGAAAAATGTATATGTATAATGGAATCTAGCCTTCGGCTTCACATATTTTCTCATGTCATTTCTTTTCTATTACAGCACTATTGAGTTTGTTTGCATCAAATTACTAGGCATCATAACTCTTGTCATTACTTTGAGTAGAGATTGAGAATTGTTTTGACTATTGTTTCTGGTCTGTAATGCTGACTCCAGTTTGATCCATGTGTGCATTAGTAAGCAAAACTTCTAGTTGTGCCAGTTTGCTCTGTTTTCCCAAATGGAAAATAAGCAGGGGAGTGCAATTGCATAATTAGAAAATACACATTTGTGACTCCCCCCTCTGCTCTGGAAGCAGTTTGCCACCGTTTGACTCTTGCAGGTGGGAAAGCAGATGTTTCACAGCTCCATCCATGTGCCCCTCAGCCAGCTGGCAGGAGAGGGCCATCATTGCCTCCCACTTGAGCCCACAGATGTCCCTTCTGAGACATGTCTTTACACAGAGGGGGAGCAAACTGTGCCAGTACGAGGGGGAGTCACACTCTGTGAGCTTGTGCTGATCCAAAAGGCACGGAACTGTGTCTGGGCAGTCCCGTATGATGTGACAGAGGCTCAAACAGACAGCTACATGAATTGTGATTTGTGGTGTAACTCCATGGAGACTGTTTTCCCCTCACAAAACACAGAGAATGCAGTGTTAATGCCAGCTCTCTGCAGCCTCAGTGCTCCTCCTTGGCTTCCAGCAGCCTCGTGCAGGCCAAGGTCCCACAGGGATCTGCTCCTGCCATCAAACCCCCTCAGCTGCACACTCTGCCCAGCTCTTGAGGTGGACAAAAGATTTATGAGACATTTCAGGAGTAAAAAAGACAATTTGTATGTACTTGTGATTCAAGAAGGCTGTGCATTGTCCCTCATATATTTTTTCAGAAGAACCAATATTTGGAAGTGGAGTGGCCGTTCTCAGCCATTTGTTGCATCACACTAAGCTGCAGATCAGCAGTGTTGTAAGCAGCACTGCTTTCATTTTTCCAAGCATGAACACCTGTAATGCTACTTTTCCTAAATGCCCTATAGAATACCTATTGCCCTGCTTTTACAAAAATCACACTGACTGGGGTTTGTTAATTGATAACCCATCAGCCTTCTGTGAAATGGTGAATAGTTGTCAGCCAAGGAAATTTTCCATGGAAAATATTCTGTATGCTTACCTTGCCTATGGGCATATGGACTAGAAAATGCCAGACAATATTTCTCTTCTGCAGTCCTTGCCTGCAAAGTACTGTGAACACTAATTTGTCAAGGATTATCATAAAGCATGAGGTCACTGATTGCCAGAAATGCTGTAAGTTAAGAACAGAACTTGAGAAGAACTCTTTTTAAGAACAGAAGTTTTATATATTTACCTGCACTGTTTACTCCAAATGCCCAAGCAAAGAGCAGTTCAGGAGGAGTGTTGCTTACTACAGACACCTTCTTGCTGCCCATCCTGCAGCCCCTCTGTCTGCCAGGGAGGTCCAACCTGGCTCCTTCAGTCCTTTCTGCCTGGCCTTTGTCCACTTGTTGTGCAGAGGCCACGATGAAGAAAACCTTTGCTGTTTCCAGCAAATATGCTGATTTCAAATCGAAAGGGATTAGTCTGAAAGAACTGCAGATCATTTTTAAAAATAGCTGAGGAAAGTTTGGGTTTCTTTCAGTTGCAGAAGGGGGACGGACACAAAATAAAGCCAGATATGTTTAATGCAGAAAAAAAATATTGCAGTGGTCTCTTTCCTCTTTCTGTCTGTAAAAGCAGTTTTAAACAAACTTTTTTTTTTCAGTAGTTTGGACAATATAATAGACAATAATTTTTAAATCTTTTGATGTGTCAGGTTAATAATCTGTTCCTTGCTAGCACTGAGCACTTCAGGCTGTGTGTTAGAAAGTTGTTGATTTATTCTTTTCAAGTTGTCTGAGGCATTGCCATTCTGGCCTCCTCTCCCACCTTAAGGCAAGCTCCCAGTCCTACAGTAGCCAACCATGTCAGAGCTGGCTTGGTATAACTTTGCTTCTTGGACCTTCAAACACAGTCCTTCCCAGAGTGCTGCTGCAGGGAACCAGCCTCAAGCCTTTGGAGGCAGAGTGGGTCAGTCAGATCATCCCTAAAGCAGCCAGGTCAGGTACACAAAATCCTGCTCCTGAGAGCCAATTCCAGCTTTCACTGAGTTCTGCTCAGCAGCTCAGCTGAGGCACAAAGGTGTGAGGGAGCCTTTGGCCGAGGGGCTGGGACGTCTGAACAACACCAATGCTTCAAGGTGGAACTGCTCTGGAGTTTCTCATGCTTCTTCTTAAATGAAATCTTCATTTATGAGCCTAGGAACAGAAATTATTCTAAAAAAAAAATATCCTTTCAACTACTACAGGGTGGAGGAATCCCAGAGCAACTCATTCTCCTTTCTTTTATCCACTCCTGAGCTACTAAGCACTGCAATGATGTTTATCTAATAACTCCATTCTCCTTGAGGCATATTTTCTATTAATAGTAATTATCTATGACTTATAATTTGTCTTGAATTCTCCTTACTAGTGTAGCACTTGAACTGATTATGTACTCCCACTATTAGAATAAAAAATGATGTGACTGCATTCTTAATAACAGCTGCATATAAGTGTGTGCATAAAAATATCATATCTTCTGAAAGTGAGAGGTGTTTCTACCCACAGTGAGGTGGATGAATGTTCACCAGTTGCAGAATAAGTGGGATGAAGAGGCTGCTGACATTCTCTTTAACAAGATAAAATGTCTTCTGACATTGACTTGCATGATTTAGAATACTCAAATTATTCTTAGTGTATCGTGGAAACTCAGAGAACAATGATGGCTTTGGTACTTAATTGGGGGTTGCTAGTGAAATAAACACGTAATAAGGCAGACCCCAATTTGAAGAGTTTACAATATACGTAGAAAAGACAGAAATCATTGTTTTGTGGAGTTCCCAGGTGTAAATTCCAGAGAGATCATGAACTTCTCAAGGTCATATGGGAGTCTTTTGACTGCATCAGGAAAGAAATATAAATGCCCTGAATACCTGTTTAGTGCATTTACTTGACGCTCCTGTATCTGACTGGTGTGCTTTTGGTAACAGAAAATTGGGTCCATGTTGCTGTACCTGTGTCCAGGATGTGGCTGAGAAAACTGGGTGTTCTTCACTACTTTGACTGTTGGAGCAAACCCACCTGGGAGGTAGAGGAGTGCTACCCTTTGCCTCTTTAAAACAGGAATTCAGCTTCTGCTGAATACACAAAAGTGGGCTGGAAAATTCCAGCTAAAAGAAGAGCAGGTGGACTTTGCTTTTCTGCAGACTGTTTTATTTTGCAATGGCACAGCACTTGGAGTTCCTTGGATGGTTTTGTGAGTCTGTGGGTAATTGTGAGATGCCACAGAGCAGGGACCTCAGGAATTCTCTTTTTTTTTTTTTTTCTGTCTTGACTCATCTGACCTTGGAATATTGCATTGAGATCTGTAATTCTGAATATCTTATGTCAACTGAGTTGTCCATACAACCTTAACTGCAATTAGTAAGAGTTAGAATTTCCCAGTGCATTGGGCACTGAGTGTCACACTGAGCTGGTGACCCTGCCATCTTAGTTTTCTCATTAGTTAAAAACACTAAACAAACAAATAAACAAAAATCCCAAACAAACTCCCCACCACATCTGCATTCACCTCACAGGAATTATGTAAAATTAAGTAGTTTATCTTGAAAAGTCTTCTGAAAGAATCTTTTACTAAAAATAATTACTGTTGTAAAATGGGACAAGACCAAAAAGTTTGAATGGTTTAAAGTGATTGCTCTGATTTTAAGCATTCTTTAAAGATATATATAGGGAAAAGTGTCAGGCACTTTGAACACAAATCTTTCAAGTTTTGTGTTTGTAAAACCCCTTGTTTCCAAAATGGATACTAATTTGCATTTCTGCATCTTATTTATAGACATAATCAATGCCTTTTTTCCAAAGGATGTTGCTTATTCTCATTCTTTGCAGCTACAGGTGTGGCAGTGGTGGAAGAAAGTTGTCAATATTTGGATGTGCTGACTGGGTGAGGGGTGAACAATGCAGGCCTATTTGAATATAAATAGTACAGAATTCCCGTGGGGAGAGAATTCAGTGATGTTGAGCCCACCCAGCAAATTAAACAATAAACATGAATTTGCATTTAACTATCTGGAACAGATGTTCATCAACAGAATGCAGGCATAGCTTTTTTCTTATTTTAATCAAGAAGTATAGAACAAACATTAGTTTATTGGCTTGGGAGGAAGCAGGGGGTGTGTAAATCTGTACCAAGACTACACCAAATAAAAAGGTAGAGGCCAAAAATCAGAGAACACTTCCATTTTCCTTTGAAATGAGCAGCCAGGAGGATCTGGACTGCAAAACAAATAATTCCATTTTGTTTTGTTACAGTAAATAGATCATTCATAACTGAAAATGAGGAATTCATATTACCTGTAACTGCACCATCTGGTGCTACCTGTCATTACAATATGTTCAAATTACAATTATATTTCATACATGTATAATCTTGCATGGAACATTGCATTCTCATTAGTAGTATCATCTTAAGAAAGGTTTAATAGAAATGCAAAGTTTTAGAATGACAGTAAAAGCTACATCAGAGGAAGGAAGAAACAGAAAGACTGGAGCCAATTATGAGAGATTATAATTAATTAAGAGCAATTCAACAGCATGCAGATATCAGGTTTGAAAACTTTCACTTGTGCTTTTGGAAACAAGATGGTGAATTATACATCTGATGCATTCCAACTCCACATGGAGTTCTCATCCTCTATGGAAATGGTGAATGAGACTTGACATTGCTAAAGCCTTTCGAAAATCCCCTGTTTTAAGGATATAGTGAAAGTGGACTGTGTTACATTAGAATTTATTGGTCAATATGCAAAATAAATTTGCTGCTTCTAACCCTTGAAGAATTTGGCAGAACTGCTGCATGGAAGTAGGAGAGGGTGCTCTCCACCCAACCTCAGACTCTGCTGTTAGGTACAGCAGCAGTACCTAACACTCTTTTAACAAGGCCACAAAGTGGAAATTTGTCTGAAAGGTATGTTTATATATGAGTTTCCATAATTATCTTCTCATATGAACAAGTACCTCTGACAATTTGTCTATTTAGCAAAATGAGTGAGGCCCCCTGAGCTCTGAGTACAGAGTTCTGTTAATTAAAGCAGGCCTTTGATACCAGCTTTTAGCTGCTAGTAGGCAACTGCAGATTTGGCACAACTTGCAAGGAAGTAACGAGACGGAAATGTAAGAGCAACAAGCCTAAAGCAGGAACACTGTTCTCTTCACCAAACTCAGTGGACAGTTTGGTAACCTGAATTCCTTGAAATGCTTGGGAATTCCTTGAGAATTATTTTCCCAAATGGTGTTAGTTTGGCTTGGAAATTTTGAATACAGGCTGATTGTATAAAAATGCTGGATTTTGCACCCTCTTTTTGTGTCTCATTCCAAGTAGCAGAACAATCCTGCCAAGGGGATCTCCACATTAGTGTGGGATTATCATGGCCTGCTCCATCCCTGCCGTGCTGGGAACGTCACCACCCAGAACATTGTGGGAGATGCTAAAATAAGAGGTTATTCTTCAGTCCTGTTGATCAGACTTATAGGAACTTGGCCTGTTTGGTTTTGCTGGGTTTGGGGGTTTTGTTGGTTTGGTTTTGTTTTGATTTTTTGGTGTATCTTGATACCCTCCTCCTCCCCTTCTCTCTCCCTCGTTATACTCAAGTGTGACTTCATGAATTAATGTGAAAATACTCTATTTTCACTGTCCTCGTGTTCCCAAACTGGGAATGAAATGTCTCTTGTGCTTAAAGATGTAGAAGTAGAAGGTAGAAGATGATGGCTGCAGAAAATGGATTTGCTGCCAGTTTGTTAGCACTGGAGAGATGTTTTAGGTGCACCTAAACAGAAGCAGGAAAAACAAATGTGTTTATGTTAGGGTTTGCAATCCAAGTGACTTGACTATAATTATCCTTACATTTAAAAAGGGTCCCATCACAAAGGCTATATAGCAATTTAACAAGTTTAGAAGGAAAAGAAACTTCCTTATTGTTAAATTAGGCAGGTTTCCTTGCTAGAACTGTTTTTGCTTGTAATGAACTACAAGCCTTAAGTTGTCATGCTGCTGATTCTGTAACTGGGTTAAGTTGTCCAACTTAAAAAGTGCTGATCAACTGTTGATAAAAAATACACCTAAAATATCAAGCAGTTGGGTTAACAAATCTGGAAAATGGATGTCATGTAGATCAAAACAAGATATAAAAGAGACATTTAAAGAAATGTTTCCTCAGACCTTCCTCAAAGTGACATTTGCAGCCAGACAGTTACTCAAGGCTCTTTCTGCAGTGAGACACTTTGCTCTGAGCAACACAAAATGACAGCTCCAGTTTGAAGTTACTCTGAATGTTTCCACTGAGAAATACTGCTCACAAAGAGACCAAGTGAAGTTAATGGGTGTTATTTAGACCCAGTTTATCTCAATTGATTTGATGATAGACTGGGAGTTGAACTAGACTGAAGATCAGGTGGTACCTTAGTGCTGAACTTTTGACTCCTCAGTGCTCCATGATGCACTTGAATATGCTTTTATATCCTGCTTTATATAAATTACCATCACAGGAATAAAACTGGATAGCCCTGGTATATTCAGAATTTACAAATATGTTTCTGACAATTTTGTAAGCAATTGGGTAGCTGGTTTTTTCAGTAAAAGATTTGACATTCAAATGTTTGCTCTTTTCTGAAAAGCACCTCCCAGCTCTCTTCTCCTCTACCTGCTTACCACAGATTAGTCTACACTTTTCACATAGATAATATTTAGATAAGTAGTACTGGAGAGTTTAATTGCAATTGTTAATCCATCTGTTGTGTGATGAGATGTTTTAGAGGCTTCTCAGCATATTTGCCTGTGCTACTGTTCTGACTGGAAGCATCTCCTTTAAATACCACATTTTCTGCATAATTACTTTGTCACAGATTAATTAATCTGTGCATTCACCTGGCACATGCAGTACAGCAAACAGCTCTGGCATCAGGCTGTTATTTAAGTGCAGCAACTCTTGTTGCAGAAAGACTGTCTGGGTTCCAGCAAACAACTGGCATTGCAGTCAATAAACCACATATTCCAGGGGCTTCACTGAAACACCAGCTGAACATACCTGTGTCTGTGAGGGAAATAAAGGTTCAACATCGTAAGCATTTTAATCAAAACATTTAAAAGTGAAAAGGTAGAAAGGAACTCTTGAAGAAACTGTTATGGAGAAGTACCTTTGAGCCATTTGTACAATATTTGTAGACAAAGTGACACCAACTTGATCAGAGACTCGTACAAGGTTATGTAATAGTGAATTAATATTGATTTACTATAAATGTCTGTATTTGGACCTGGTCGTGAAGTGACTTTCACAGACTTTTTTCCTGTGAATAGACATGCACTGGGTTGGCACCTGTTTAGAATTTTGGGATCCATAATGGCCTCGTCCTATTTTATGAAAACTTAAAATATCTCTACTTATTATCTGCTTTTAAGTAGCCCCTCTCCTATTTAGAATTTGCTATGAGGGAAAGGTAAGGACTGTAAGAATATGAAAGCTGAGGATGGATGGTGCTAAGGAAGAAAAGCTCCTTGGCAGTATCAGAGGTGCTGTATTGTACAGTTTGTAGAGCAGATAATGCATGTTTTAGCAGTTGAGATTGTGATAGAGATTAAATAGACGATGCTGATATTTTCCATATTCTATGTGCCATAAAAAGTTAAGTCACTTTGGTCAAGAAAAATAGTGCTATATTTAAATAATACCAAAGAGATAAGCTGTCTTTTCTCAAGCCTTGCATTCTAAGGTGGGCCTAAAGCACTGTTTAGGTGACAAATACTATTTAAACCACATTAATAGCCTTAAGGGCCTGTTTAAGATCTCAAAGTAATTGCTGTTAACTTGGCTTATCCTGGTATTATGTACTATCATGGTTTTGCAAAACTCAGTCTACAGCACTCAGTAAAATAATGGTTTGCCTGATCTGTGTGCCCAAAAAGGACCATGGGATTTAGGCACAGGGGGATCACTTGCCTGCCCTTAGCTACAGGGCATCATATTCTGGAATACTTTCTTTCTGTCTTTCAAAGAACCATCAGGAGATGTGCCAGTCTTCCAGCCTCCCTGTGAGAATGCATTTATGAAAATCTAACAAGATTTTCATAAATATGCTCTGTCCCTAAAATGAACAGAGCATATTGGAGTGAAAAAGTAATACACTCCTCAATTATTTTGGTTTATAAAAATAAAAGGCACACTAAAACTACTTAGTGCACATTGTTTCACTATTTCTAGAGCTGGTTCAGCAGTGATAAATAAGTATTCATGAATAATGTATTCAGCAGTTGACAAAAATGTCAGAAAGCAGCGATTTGTATTACTCAGCCATGTGGAGAAAGACTTTATAATGTGAAAAAATAGATGAAGTGATTGTAAGAACAAGTTTGGGGGGTTGGCATTAGGAAAGAAAATATCTTCATATTTTGGAAGAAAATTCTTGAGTGCTGTTTGAAATGAGGAGAATGAGATTGTGGGAACCAGAGCAAAGAGAAATGGCAGGAATGCTGAGACTCACTGCCATGGCCTGGGCTGGAGAGAGCAGGTGATGGCTCAGCCTTGTCACAGAGCCCCAGCACTGTGCCCCACAGACCTCCAGGACTTACCAGTGGGGTTTGCTGTTCATCACTTTGATTGAAATGAATTAGAAAACAAACCAAAACCAAGTGCTGTGAGCTTCAGTAACCAAAGAATCTGTGAACCAGGTGGTTTCACAGGACTGGAACATTCCTGGACACCTTCTAAGACAAAAAGAAACTTTTAGGCAGACTCTTGAGGTAATCTGATGACTGGAATAGCTGAGGCTGCTGGATTTCAGTTCTGAGAGGTTGCAGTCAAAACTGGTCCCAGCCAGTAGCAGCTCCTCACCAACAAGGAGGCATTTACTCCCTTCCAGGAGTCTGGAACAGAAGACCTTTGGCTGTTTAAGTCAGGCTATAACCCTTCTCTGAAATTAGGTCATAATTCCCTACTGTTGTGCCTGATCATCTGCACAGCCTCCTTTTACCCATGGATTGACCAGACTACTCTGCTGGCACATTCACAGCACTTGGTTTGCTCAGTTTGTGCCCTTTTCAAAAGTCTCTTGCCAGCCTTGGCTGTGTGTTGTACCTGCACCTGGGCAGTGTCTGGGGTGGCCCTTTGGAGGCCACGAGCATTTTTGCCTGGCAGTTGGTCACTGGCTCTGTAAGCCAGGGATGGGGTTGGATGTCAAGTGCTGTCGATTTGCTTTGTTTCATCTTCAGATTTCCAGCAGGAACTGTTGTCCAGTTCTACATTTAAAATTTCTAGCACAAGAACCACTTTTGCTGTGTCTGATCCACAGCCCCCCCCTTTTTTTTCCCTTTTACCTACTGGAGAATTCATCCAGCAGCCTTTGAGCAGTCCTTTCATACAGATAGAAGCTGAGCCTTGGCATGGGACAGGCTGCACTTCACAGGAGTAAATTCCTCCTAGACAGAAGGACCTGCATTCCCTCTAAGGAAGGCATTTGTGTTAATAATAGCCTGAGTGGGAGTGACACATCTGTGGTGTCACTCCTGTGGCCACAGATTGACCTAACCTATCAAGTTTTCATTAAACTGCCCAGAAATGTATGCAGAATAATATGAGAACTGACAGAGGAAAACTGTTCCCTGACAATTTCTGAGAAAACTTTTTACTGTCTCTGGAATGAAATGTTTTTTCCTTGAAAACAATGTCAAGCAGAGTTGTGCTGACTTGGTGCTGTCTGCTCACCGACCTTGTTGGTGCTCATTTTCATGTGACATTTTGGCTTTCATGAGCAATGACATGTCAGTGAAAGTACTTTTAGCAGCATGTGCTTGGATTGCACTCCAGTACTATTCCATTTCTGCAGTTCCACTGATGTGAAGGAATTAGGAGGCTCACTGTCCTTCCACACCACCGAAAAACGGCTCTTTGGTCCATATTTTCCCTGTAATGGTGCCAACCCCTTTAGCATCTCCTCAGCCTGGATTTTAATTTGGTTTAGAAATTATGAAACAATAATGGGTGGAGAACAGATTCTATAGTACTGTTGCATAATTCTGTAGTTGTGTTCTTAGTTATTCTGTTTCTTGCACTTCTGAACAAGCAAAACATGCTAAAAATGAATTTAAGCTACACTTTGTGGGGTGGGTGGGCTAAAACCAGAAAATCCTTTCTACCAGGATACATCTAAAGTTAGGTCAGTGTTGAATAATGTATTCCCAGAGTGCAATAGCTCAAAGGAATGGCCCATCTTCCCACAGAGTCTGTTTTCCATATAGAAATTCCCATCTTATATCAACTTAGCTCCTGCTCTTCCTATTTCAGTACAGTCAAAAATATTGGAAGAAACCCATATCCCCTTTAAATTTGTACTAAATAAAGAAATATAATAATTATTATCATTATTTATTTATATTTTCTACAGAAATACATATGTATATATGCATACATAAAATATATACACACATATATATATAAACCTATACATAAGACCTTTTTCTATTTATCTGCTCTTTTACAGTCGTGCTTGGTTGGTTGGTGCTTGACCATAACCAGGATTTTTAAGAACTGACATTAATTGTAAGTAATTACATTTATTCAAAGATAGAACTTAACATTATTAACAGTATTGTTCACATCCCTGTCTCTACAAAGCATGGAACAGAAAAATATACATTCCCTTCCTCCCATTCAAACAGCTGTGGAGAACCAACCCTTGTCTCTCTTATCCACACTCTTATCCACACTCTTTGGAAAAAAAAGATAAGTAAGATAAGCAGCCTTTGTGCTCATGTTGACATATGTTGTTAAAAACCAAGTGCTACCAGTACATTTTTAAGGTGCTGATACAGCTTCCTAATCAGGACATTACAACATTTTACATATTGAAATACTACACTCCAAGGAAATAGTGACTATTTAGTAACTCTCTGCATCTCCTGTAAAATTCATATTTAATTTTCTTTTAGGCAAAGAGCAGATACAAAATTTAGCTCCTTAGTGTCACTTGTTTTACTACGGCTTTTAAACATTTTCATTTTGTGCATAAACCAGTTTTAGAATACTCAGAAAACTCTTACAGAAATTAATGTACTCAAAATAAAAGTTAATCTGTGAAGCAAGAATGAGTATAGTTACCCAAAAAAATTACTTCTGGGTCCATACAGCACAATTTGCTTTTTTTTCAAATAAGATGTATCTACAAATTATAAAATACTTGTCCAATATCCATAGTTTCATTTTTTCTTAAAATAGTACATAAAGCCTGAAAATAGGAAAAATTGTCACAATTTTAGTTTCAAAGCAAAATGAAGAAAGACTTCAGCACACTTACAAATCCATCCAAGTGTGCCAGGAACAGCAAACGGCAAACGTGGCACATCTGTGCAAACAATGGTTATTGTTGACTTGAATCCCTAAATTGTCCCATCTGAGCCCCTCAGCGTTGGAGAACAGGGTGGACAAAGAGTGATGGCCCCTGTTCAGTGCAGCTCCCACACTGGGAAAAGCTCCCAACTCCTCTGGAAACAGGAGGGGGAAAACAACTGGAGCTGGGACATCACACAGCTACCACTGGACAGTGCCAGTAACAGTCCATGACTTACTGGACTTCACTAGTCATCCTGTAAATATTTTTTCACAGGGATTAAGATGCTTTTTTAGACAAAGCAAAAGACCCTGAGTATCCTGAATCCATGTGTCATTTTATTATTTTATTTTACTAAAATTAATTTCAAAATAGGGTGGAATCCTTGATTTTTAAATGGCTGCATCTAAAACTTCTTTGTGTGCTTCTGACTCCTACCAATGACCATTACACCTGCAATAAAACTGGTTTGGGATTGATTGGATTAGGCATATGTTTCCTCATCACATTTAAGGAGGGATTCTGGAGATGAAGGGTGAACGAAGAAATTCTGTGGCTGTTTGTGTTGAGAATGACAAAATATTATTACCTTCAAACTCTGAATATGCTGACACTACTTTGGCTCTGGAAAAAATTTCTAGGGAGCTTGCTACAGGCAATTCAGTAGAATGAGCTGATAAATGCAGCTTGTTCCTTAACCAGCTACCCAGAGCTGCTTCCAGGCAGTTCCCTGGAGCTGGAGCCTTGCATTCAGCTTGATGGGGAGCTGCATCTTTCTGTCTATTCAGCTTTAGACCTTGAAAGCTCCCTGACATCTCAGTCCTGCATTTCCAGATCCTGCTGAGCAATTGCTTGTTCTTAGTCTGGTTGTGCTGCCGTGGTCACTCCCAACAGGAACAGTCACCCCATGGCAGCTGAGCAGCTGAAGCACACAAAAAATAGCTTATGTTTCCTTTTTTTCTTAGATCTCATTCTTTATAAATATGATCTCAAATTAAAGATTAAAATGAAATAAAAATAAATAATCACTAATATTTTACATAAAAGGATTAAAACATTATGGAACTGCAGCTCCTTTTCATAGGATTTCTTTCCAACAGTATTTTGGGTCAATGTCAAGTGATGGAAATCAGTGCAACTCCCAACCATTTCAGAATCGGGCTCCTTTTAGCAATCCTTATTCTATATCAAAAAACCCAACCCAACAAATCCTTTTATTGATATTTTATATCGATGTAAATGTTCAACTGTTTGCAACAGTTTTAGAACAAATGCACGTTCTTTCCTTTGACAATCAAACAAAACAATTTAAGAAGAACTTCTGTAGTAGAATCACTGTAAGAAATCTTAAGAAAGTATTGTTAGAACCCCAAGACGTTTGCAGCTCTTGATTTGTCCAGAGTTTGCATGCAGGTGATGTCCAATATAAATATTCCCCGTTTGAAAATGGAGAGCACCTGTGGACAGACAGACAAATCTTTTGAAGTCTCTTCAGCCCTCTGAGACCTCGAGCGATTTCCTTGAAATCTGGAGTTGTTCCTCAGTTGGACTGAGGCTCATTTCGGAAATGCATTGCAGAAGGTTCAAAAAACTGCAAGACAAGTTTAGAGAGAAGGTTAATTATGGGTTGTTACCAACTGTTAACAAAAGCTGGGCAAACCAACAAACCCGTGTGATTTCTGACTCGCAGCAGACTTAAAAGAGAAGTGCATGACAGGGGAGAGCCCTCTTAGAATCTGATGCTCGTTGCCTGGATCATCAAAGCTCAGTTAAGTGTGTATGGAAATGGCTGTTTCCCTGAACTTTATTTTGCAAGTGTTTAAATTGAAACATGATATAACAACACATCCTGCAAGCTTTGTGGATAACAACATACCAGAGTCAAATACTGTCCCAGTTCTTGTTTCTTTCTCTGTTGTTTTCTCCCCACTCGCCATCATCAGCATCTCATTTCCTCAGCTCCTCACCTAACTGCCCTCCTGCCGTCGTACTGAGCTCTGTGTCCAAATAATACCCAGGGCTCAGCACATTTAGCCCAGTTAGTGAGTTTGTATCTTTCTCTGCTCCCAAACAAAAAGGTGGCCTCTGCTTGTTTCTCTGTGGTTTATCATCAAAGGTTTAAGATCATCTCCCTCTTTAGTGTTATTCACTCCATCATTCCAAGTTTTATTACATGAAAAAGTGTAATATAATGTTACATATAAAAATTAAAATAGATTTAGAAATAAGATGTGTAAGATGATGTGAAAACATCATATGCATTGTGAATTACATGGCAGAGAAGTACTTGTAGTCTTCTCTTTAAAAGGGGACTCTTTGCATCCTAAAGCAAGCAAATTTTAAAATAAACTAAGTGTGCAATTCACCTACCAAGGTCACCATCATAAATTAGTATTCAGCTGAAGGATTTAGCAAGGTTTAAAACAAAAAAGCAAAGCCAAAATATACTGTATGACAAAATAAAAATCTAGAACAACTTCTCATTTCTCAGAAAGGTTTGTTCTCCTTTCAAGAACTTTTCATTTGGCTAATTTAGACAAATGTGTCTTGTTTGCTACTGTAAAGCTGTTGGGTTTGGGAATCTCCACAACGACAGACTTTGGTGAATAATGTTCTGCTCTCCAAACTAAACTAATCAAAATCCTGGAAAGCTGCACTACAAGAACTGGTTATTTCAATGAATTTTTCCCCATTTTGTTTTAAACAAAAGCCACAGGAGCTCAGTGAAAAAAGCAAAGATATATAGATCTATATAGATATACAGATATATATTCAATTTACTTGAAATACAACACAAAATGTGCTTTTTAAATTGAATAAGCTGAATAATACTGTAACAATATTTAATCTATTGGGCCTGAGGGAGCCAGAAATTAAGTTGAACTGCCTTTGAACATGCCATGCTTCGCTCACCTAACTTTTGTATCTCCTCTGCTTGACTAGAAAGGCTTACTTATTTTTAATGTTTTTAAAGCAAAAGAAATCCTAGTTTTCCTTGAAAGTAACAACTGGTAAAGTGATACAACATATTGATTTAGAAACCTAGCAGTGTATATCACAATCATTATTAGTTACAAATGAGTACATAAACAGGAAAATGTAATTTATGAAGAAGAGCTTGATCAACATTTTACATAATTGTTTACATTCTTCATAATTCCAAACACCCCAGCTGTCAATACTTCTCTCTTTTCTAAATGTTGCTGTTGGATTTCTGTCTGTCTATGATGCTACTACAGAACATAATTTCTGAGCTTCTGAGCATATTTGTGAGCTTGCAAAGCAGCATTTAAAAATATTTATAGTCAGCACTTTGTCATAGACTTTTCAAGTATTTTAAAAGGCTAGTTCTAATGTAACTATTAATATACGAGGTTTAGTGTAAATATTTCCTCACTACCAGGGGAAATGGCAACTGTGTTCCAAATATTTCTAGCTGCAAAGTGTGAAGGCTGAATGGAATCCCTGGAGAGCAGCTGGGCAAGCTGAGGAACCAACCCCTCCCCAGGGGCTGCACGGTGTCCAGGAGCTGCTCGCTCCTGCCTTGCTCTGCAGGGACTTTGCACACACAGGCAGCATTTTAACAGCAGGATCAGTAATTCTGGCACAAATGCTGCATTTATCACTGGCCACGTTTGGAGTGGCCAGGAGTTGGCAGCTGTGGCCTCTCGAGAGAGACATCTGCAGGAAGGTTTGGCAGAGGCAGTGCCTCCCACCTTCCTGCCCTCCTGGTTCCACAAAGCTGCTTGGCAGCATCTCCAGCTCTGAGAGAGCATTTCCCACGGCACACTGGGGCAACAATCAGCCAAATTAGAGGCTGGGAGCCTCTGCCTCAGGCAGAGCCAACGTGCCTCAGGCAGAGCCAACGTGCCCCAGGCACCTGCTCAGCACTGTCCTGGGCCCCTTGACCTGCAGCACCTCTGGGCTGTCTCAGACATTCCCCTCAGCTTTCCCTCTTATCCAGGAGATGAAGGTCCAGCCCCACCAGCACAGCTCTCCAGCCCCTGTTTGGATTGATGTGGGGACTTTGTGCATTCAGTGCTATCTAAATACCCTCATTATCTCTCTAGCTGTCCTAAATAAAGCTAAATGTACCAATCATATTGACTGCAATGTACAGGGAGATCCAAAAACTCTATGGCAACGAGGCAAATGAATGTATTTTTTACTAAGGAAATGGGAAACCATTAACTGTGTTTAGGCAAAAAGGGAAAAATTAGAGATTTAAAGCATCAAAGACTTAATGGCTAATCACTGACTGATTATTCTAGACATGCCCAATTTGCAGGGCACACATCTCTTCTGGACCTCATGGATATCTCTCTCTACCTGATTCAAACAAACTTAAGCAAAGAATTTAACAGCTTCATCTGCATAAAACAGTGCAGTTATATGAAAAAAAATAGGGAAAATCAACATTAAAATGTATAAAACCGGGGATTCTTGACTCACAAAATTTATACTGCAGTTATTAATCTTTCATACTATGCATAAGAAACTTTTTTGGGGAGACTTACTGTACTACCTCACTGAGAAAACTTTAGGATATTAAAGTTCTTATCTCCTTCACTGCATTGCTTCAAAAGATAGTTCTACCATTCCTTACTGCACACAGGTAGAGAAATGGAAGAGTTAAGATGAGTTTGTTTGCCGAGAATGACATCACAGATTGTCTTACACAGCAGGTTGTGCTCAGTGCAACCTGGCTGAGAGCTGAGGGTTTGCCCCTGTGCTGTGCTGATGCCACAGCTGCTCCAGGGCACTGCAGGCCAGGCTGGTTTGTCAGAGCAAACCTTCTGGGATTCCTCAGAAAGGACTCATTGATTGCCTGGAGTCACAGGAGTACATGAACAGTTGAAATCATATTGGCCAAGTAAACATATATTATAAACAAGTATTCAGAAAATTAACTACTCACTTCCATGGTGTCTTTTGAAAGATAAACCACCCAGTACACCAGGTTGAATCCTGCAAATGCCACTGGAAAGAGGATCCTGGAATACTGGTCTATTTTACTGGCACCTCCAATAGCTGGTGGTTGTGGTGGGGCTGGTGGAGGCACAGACACTGCCTGACACTGGGATGCAGTATTTGATATTATGCTGGGTTCAGGAGACTGCTCTGCCTGAGATGTTACAGAGTTTACTCGCTTCTTCAGGTTAGAGTTGGAGTCAGAATGCTGTGGAAGAAAAGAAGAAAGAGGGGAGAGGAAAAAAGAGGGTGATTTTTGGATACAGTCTTAGGTTTTGTGATCATTAGGCTTCTCTCCATCTTTTTACTCAACTTTCTGATTTTATCATTGCTTCTCTGCTATAGTGCAACCTAAGGAAATCACAGAAATACTGCAAATATACAGAGGTATGTTTGTGGCCTAAGGCTTTGCTGGAAAAACAGGGCAGAATATGTGCTTTTCATATTTTTAATGTAGTAATACATGGAAGCTACAAGAGAGAAAAAGAAAAGATGGAGCTAAATGGAGAGGAAGGTAATGATGCATCTAAGTTGCAATATATTGGTATGACTGAAGTTTATGCAGATATGGATGAAGTTTAAACAAGATAACACACATGGCTGGCTCAAGCACAGTCTTCCCTGCATGAACCCAGGGATAAGCTCAGTAAACACTCCCTGAATGAAGTCGAGCTGTCACACAAGAGCTACAAAATTGCTGCACAAAAGGCAATGGAGTAACTTTACAGGTGCTGAAGACATGAATGTTAAATTGTGTTGTTTTTTCTAGGATGAAATTTCCTTTTCAAATATATGATTCCCACAGCGTTTCCATGCATTTGACTGAAGACAAATGTACTTAACTGTAATGGGGCAATTTTTATTTTCATTTATGGTAAAATGAAACCAAATGACTCCCATATTTTGTGCAATATTCATAGCCAGGTCCAATTATTCTCAGAAAGCTGTAAGAAAATCCAGCCAGAACTCAGGACTGTTTAGAGCTTACCTTTTAGTTACTAGGCTCACAAGTATATTCATTATGTACATCTGTTTTATTTGTGGCCAAGTTGCCATTATTTTACTTTCACAAGAGTAGAAGTAATAGGTTTCTTCCTTGCAGAAATGGTTTAGGAACAGGGTCTGCCACAGGCTCCAAGCCTAATGGATATCAGTTGCCCACTTTCATAGGAGTGTCAAATAGGAGAAAAATTTCAAAAACCTTGTTCCCACTGCCATATCCCAGGACTGCCATTAGTGGATGTGGGGAAGCAGCCAAAAGATTCATCTGGTGGTTGAGAAAATACAGAAGAATGCCAAGAGTGTTGAGTTGGTTTTTATTGTTTCAATGAGGTGCTGTGCTGTTCTAACAGTTATGGTTTTGATGAGGTGCTGTGCTGTTCTAACCCAGAGCGACAGTAATGGCTCTGGCTCTCAAACACAAAGCTAACATACAACAGTTTAGTTGAGCTTGAGCCTAAATCTTTGTCAATAAAGAACTGAAAAAAATCACTTCCTGGATTATTGCTGAAAAATTGCACAACATACAGATATTCTTGGGTTAGATAAGTAGCTTTTTTGGTCAGCAGAACTTGATGGCCAAATGACTGAAGCAGGTGAGGGAAGTCTTAGACAACGTAAATAACTGGCAATATAACAGCATAGACATCTATAGTAAAATGGAAGGGTAACATTTGAATGGTTTTAAGGTAGAAAAGTGCTGTTAGATATGCAATGTCCAAAGGCATTCTTTGGGAGTGATTTAATGACAACCATTCACTTAAATGTACTCCACTGTCAGCATTTCTGGGATTTATCTTGCAGGATTTCTAAGCATGGGAACAGATTTTGGGCAATCAGATAAATGACAGGGTCACTAAAGGGAAAAGCAGCATTTTCTGAAATACATTGCCTACCCTTGTACTTGGGCCAGTTTCTAGATAACAGACTAGCCTAACACACCTGGTGTCCCCTGGATGATTTAAAATATAGTTATAACAGGAATTATCCTTTCAGCAGTCAGTGTTACTGTCAGAGAATCAGAACAAGGGACATTGCTACAACATGAGCTCTGCTCATGGATGAATGGACTGGTATCCAACTAAAATTAGGGAGAGATGATTTTAGTCTGAATAAAAAGAGAACAACATTTTATTTGAAAAAAAAAAAAAAGGTACTTTTTCTGTATTTCTCTCTCTTACCTATTGCCCTTCTTCTTCCCCTACAACCCATCACCACTTCCAGCATCCCCTCTATACATTATGTGGTTGTTGCCATGTTTGGAATGGTGTTAAACAGCATTCCTGCTCTGGGGCTGTGCCTATCTGGAACACAGATGTTCGGGTTTGTATTTTCCAGTAACACAGCAAGAAACAGAGCGATTTAAAAGGGGGATGATCTCCAGATGTGTCACAGGAACAGAAGGAGGGTTATCCATGTCCACTTGCACTAATCAGAACAATAATCCCTCTCTCACACAGACACACTGAGCTGCCTGGCTGCTCCCAGTCAAGTTGCTGCCCTGTCTGCCTGCCCTGCTTTGAGCTGAACTGGACAGGCTGGAAGGTATCTTGGCTTTCACTGTACTGGGGAATAACTTCACCTTTGTGGAGAATAAGTGGTTCCAAAAAATGTAGGTGTTAAGATGAATTTTAGCCCTTTTAGTCCTACAATATTGTGGTATAAGGTGGGTCAAATTCTGCTCTGGATCATTCAAGCATGAATCAGTAATTGTTGTGCTACAGTGATGGAGTTAATAGTAAGTAGAACAGATGTAGCATATGGTCTGTGGATGATGTTCAGTAGTGAGCATATTTAGAATGTGGAGGTAGTAAAATCTTTGTGATCATTTGAATAGGCATTTGGAAAAGTGTAAACTCAGGGTCAAGTGTATTTTCTTGTGTACCACTATGAATTTCTCTCCCACATGCAATGAAGATGTTTCTCAGTTTGGTAGCTGACTGTAGACCAGACTTGCTGCCCCAGAACCACAACTCATATATTTCATTGGAATTCACGACAGTTGAGTTCTGAACACCAGCTACAGTAATTTGTATACTATATTTAGATTTAACTTCTCCTTTTGACAAAGATTACCCACAATAACATCATGAAACATTAACAGAACACAGAGAAAACGCAGTGAACAGCTTATTTTGCATAGTTCCCAGAGCCAATCCCTCAGAAAGTAAGGAGTGTGTTCCAGGGAGCCTGAAGAGTGGCACAGTGTCATAATGAAATATTGGCTTTGCTGAAGTCACTGAACCCTGAGGCAGAGCAGTGCTTTGGCACTCCTGTGGAATGTTGGTCCCATGGGGCAATTAAACTTGCCACTGTCTCTGCCCACCCAGTGACCCAGAACAGATTGCCAGGGCCTTGCTTAGTGTGATCCCAGAACACTGGGCTAGACAAAGCCTGGCATGTCTGTGCTCTGTAAGGCACAGTCTGCCTTCTATTAAGCTTTTGCAGCCAAGCAATCCCATCCCCTGGAAAGCCCACAAAGCAGTCTCATCTTGTCCATAAAGATGCTGCTCCCTCACAACTCTCCTCAGTATCACTAGAACTTGCTTACTCTCAGAATATCTCAGGAGGCTTTCAGCAAATTTCTTGGCTTCCAGGTTTCAAAAAATACAGCATATATAACTGAAGAGTAAACAGAATTCTTTGTCTGCCTTCTCTGATTTTGATGTGGATGGTAACTGTGATTTATGAATGCACTTTGTTCTTATGTTTCTTTCCCTCAAGAGATTTCTATAATTCATATTTGTAGAATTCTCAGCTCTTCTCTGTTGCTTTGTACTGCAAATACATATTCTCACTATCAGTTTAGTTTATGATCTAACAGTAACAGTATCTTAAATATGCAACTCAGATACTGGCTAACTTTAAACAAATTAATATCTCTATGTCTTTACTTGTCTCTCTTTTACTCACTCACATCTCTTTTTCCTGGCAGCAATGCAGTAAAATATACTCTAAAAGTTTAGATAAAAATAGTGGGTTATTTTCCTTTTCTTTATAATTTATTGGATTAAAGATATTGAACTTTGCTAATGTCACAAAACATACACACAAAAAACCCAACCCAGAACCAAAACTCAATGCCTGTCAAGGGCAGAATGCTAAATTAAACACATAACATCCTTTGTCTCTGCTCATCAGTAGATACAGTTTGAGCAGTTTCAAACATTTGTATGACACACATGACAGCACATGCTAATGACTCAGATCCCAAAGAGGGAGATAACATGGATTAGCTCCTCCATCCAACAGTGGGATCTGTAAAAACTGCTCAGCTATTGAACAATCCACATGCAGCATCTTGCAGCAGGAAAGTCCATCCCATTGTGTAACATCTTCTTTTGGCCATGCCCGAAGGCACCTCATTCTTTACAGTCCTGTGCAGTTTCAGCATCCATCTCCTGACAGACAATCATTATAACCCCTAATTTAGACATTTCTTTGCATATCCCATCTGTGGGATCTGATTCAAAAGATGTCTATTGCAAACATCTATAAACAGTGTCCTGCACAATTAAAAGCTGACTATAGTTTAGAAGTCATTAACAGCCCTAGCTTTAGGCATCTCTTTAGGGAATTTAGGTTCCCTTTGCTAGAAATATTATGAGGAATAACATGCAGATTGGTTTTCATCATGTTCTACCTTAGTAAAAGGGTTAAATTACTTAGGTTGAATAACTCACTTGGAGCATGGGAAAACCATGTTCAAATTCTTTCTTAACCTTCAGGGCCTGAAATTCATCTTTCTCAAAATCTAGCCTAACCACCAGGTAAAGGTGATTAGGGGGAGAGGCTGTTACCTTATTATTTCAAAGCTATTTTACTTTGCATGGAAAATCTAAGGGCTTTCCATGCAAAGCAGAGGCAGAAAACATGACTTTGAAAAATATCCCCTGCCCATTGGACTAAAATTGCTGCCACATAAAGCAGGTGCACATGAAGGACAGCAGAGACTGGAGCCATCGTCACCCTCTTTGCAGTGGGATGTGCTGTGGCAGAGTCTCTTCCTAACATTCATTTGTAGCATACTGGAAAAATCATATCACTGCTACAGAGCCCCTCTGCTGTCAAAATATATTTTTCTGTGAAACAGATTTAAATGTTCAGAGTCACATTTGGCTCTTAAATCTATCAGTGTCTGTCCAAAACAATCCCTGTCTCTACCTTTACTTTGCAAAATTTCTGCAGCATAGAGAAACTGCTTCAAGTGTCTAAATGAGACAGAATTACACAAACAGCACTAGAGAGGTTTGTTTGAGGTTTTTTCCGTAATTTAACTTACTTAATTTTGTTCTCACTGCTTCCCCAGAAAAAAGTACTGGGATTAGACTTCAGTGTTGAACAAAAAAAATGTTGAAATCAAGTTAATCTTTTTTTTTTTCCTGTTTTTGAGTGTGATATCAGCTACTTCTAAATCTTCCTTACTGCTCTGCACTGGCTTTGTCAATCAGACAAATATTTATCTCAGGCAGAAACAAATAATCAGCATCTACTTTTTTTGTTGGGATGACAAAAGTCAATATAATTGAAAGTTGCTGTTTGTTTTTAACAGTCTACCTGATGATCTGATAATTGTGAAGGAGCAGGAAGGTCTCCCTAATTTGATGGAAAATGCCACGTTTTCAGCCAAGACTTTAATGCATGTAGCTGTTTCTAGGATGGTCTCATAAAGGGTGCTTGATAATCCAAAGAGAAGCTCTCTCCCTTAGTTATACTAGAACACTCATTAAACATATTCAATATATTCTGATGTAATTAAGGAATTCTAAATCCTCTACACCAGTGACATATGGCTGCTCTGCAGCTGGCCAAGGTTCTCAAAGAAAATGAGAATCCTTTTCTGCCCAAGCCATGTTATTTTGAAGCACATGGACAAGGTTGTGGGGAGAAGGAAGCTCTCCCAGAGGGATTTCCCTGCTCTGTGCTGTTTTCTGTTAAAACAAGAGGTCTTTCAGAAAATAACTGGGAATCAAGCTGTTACAGGGTGGTAATCTTTTGTCTTTTAAATGTAGTCTCTCACATGGAAAGGATGTCTTTTGATCCATGGGGTGTATTCCCTGACCACCTCACAAAGCATTACTCAAATGGTGCACTCCAGAAAGTGCCACCAATTCCCTTCTCCTGCAAATTCCAGTATTAGGATCTTCCTGCATAAAGAAAGCCATAGTGATGAAACAATAAGAGTGATACAGAAAATTTACATTTGAAATGGATTAAAAAGCTAACTGTCATTGTGGTTTTTATACCTGTGTATATGTAACACCTTTGGGTTTGACATGCTGAAACAAGCTTGGCCACCACATGAATAAACACAGGGTTGTGTCAGGGGCCAGATGACTCCCCAGCTTGTTGCCATCGGGTTTGCAGTGGAACACCCCTAGGTCTGTGTTTCACACAGGCCTGGCCTGCAGCTGACAGCAGAGCAAGCCAAGGCCTGGCTCAGTTAACTGAGGTCAACAGAGAGGCTGTCCTGGAGCCAGCCCAGGCCTTGGATGATCTCAGCCAGACCCCTGTCCCTCCTCCAAACCAGCACAGGTCAGCCACTGCACCAGAGCTGCTCCTGCTTCCACCAGTACAGGAGAGCAGAATTTGGGCTTCTGACATCTTTCTTTCCTGAGTGTACAGACTTTTTGACTACTGTGTGAAAAATTCTGTATATTCAAATAAAGCAATATTTTAAATAAAATTAACTAGACTGAAGGGGGAAGGAGGGTGCTTCATAGTATTTTGAAATATTTTTGATTAAAATATATAAAGATTTTCTTTTTTCCTATTTGCATTTAGATATTTAATGAAAGTAAAATTAATTTCTTTCTTATGGCTTATAATGTCTTAATTTCTTTTCAATATTAATGCCATTATAAGCAAAATACAACATGGCTCACAAGCATAATGCTTCCCAGTAGAAGAGCATTTGTTCTAATGAGCACCAGCAGCAAGGTGCTGTGGAGCTTTGGTTTTGCTATTATATGGAACTTATCCATTATGAGTTTAGTGGTCTGAATGTACCTAAATGTACTTTAACTGCTGTTTATAAGAAAATGTGGAAACATTACTACATGGTGAATAAGGTGTTGTCCTGATACAGGCACCTCTTAGATTGACTTCCTTATTCCTTACAGACTCAGAGGTTTTGCAAAAGGTCATTCCAATTCTGTTATTCCTCTAAAAATGGAAATTGTTGTGGTAGTAAAACTGATTTTGAAACAGGAGGGCTATAGTTATAAATGCATTAACATATGTTGAGAAGCAGCATTCATTACTTAGCCTGAGATGTAAGGAATAATATTTACAGGCAATTCTGACATACTTTTTTGATACTAGAAAGACTTCCTGTCTTTCGCATGTTCTAAAATCTATCCTTAATTTATGCTTTTTTCCCCAAACTTTCACCAACACAGATTTTTAGAGAAGTAACAGATGCCAAGTTTATGTAAAAGCTAATTACCCATCTTCCAGATGACCCACTTATGGTATGTACTGTGTCTGACAGTGATCCCATAATCATCTGGCCAAGGCACATGCTCCTTCCATTGTACACTCTCCTACAAATTCTGCAGACTTTCTGAGAACCACACTTGCCTGACCACACACACTGCCTACAGCATTGCTCAAGAGAAGTATTACAGATAACAGTCTAATGACTTTCCTTAAGTATCTTACCAAATAAACATCTCTGGTAAATCATGTCTCAGATTTAAATAAACAGCATGAATAACTTAAGACTTTTCATTTTCTTGAATACGAACAGTGTCTGTGATAATCAGACACGATCTGGTTACATAATCTGTTTCAGGTTAAGATCACTTTAATATTGTTTTGCATTCACTACTTCAGCTGCCTCTTCCTATATGATGCTTATTATGAGAAAAGCAAGCAATTACCGAGACAATCTCGTCCTCTGCCGGTACAGTCGCTGCCGATAGTGCTGCTGCCAGTGCTGCTGCCCTGGCTGCCTTCCTCAGTGCTCTCTGAGCCTGAAGGTTGGTAAAGTAGTTGACAGCTGCAAACTCAATAAGTGCAGAGAAAACAAAGGCAAAACACACAGCTATGAACCAGTCCATGGCAGTGGCATAGGACACCTTGGGCAAAGAATGGCGAGCGCTGATGCTGAGAGTGGTCATTGTTAGAACTGTAGTGATTCCTTGAAAACAAGAGAAAAAAATGGGGGCATTAGAACTTTGCTTCAGCCCTGCTACTCTTAAATTCATATATGTGCAAAAAAACCCCAATACCTTTTTTGTTTTAGCTGTCATCCTACGTACTAACAAACTAACAAGTATTAGTATTTTGTATTCCTAAATAACTCATCCATACTGGCTTCAGCATCTGAAAGCTCTGGACAAACTTCCTTAATACATCAAGCAGACTGAAAGTTAAGATAATGACATTCTACACTGTGCAGCTTCTTTGAATTGTGATAAACATGGTTATAACAAAATTCAGGCTCAAAATATGGAGGATGCTGTCCTTGAGGGGTGGGTAAGTGAATGTTTCACAGAAATGCAGATTCACACACTGCCATTCCCCAGCAGCGATCCTCTCTTCTCCTGTTGTTGTACAAGACAGATCATGGCTTACAGAACCCTCACTGAATCAATCAAATTCTGCATTAAAAACAGTTGGAGCCTCTGATCCAAATATTTCAAGTAATAGGAGTTTGGTCCCCCGAGCTGTTGTCTTTAATCATTGGATATGTTTTTTAAGATTCAGTAACAGTATCAGGATTTGAAATCCCCGTTGTTACAGATATGGAAGGACAGAAAAGCTACTTCTCTAGAGCTGCTTATCTATTTTCACACAACAAATCTGGTCATGTAGCTCATGGGCCCCATGGAGTTCTTCACAGGAATTCATGAATTTATTCCTTCTGCTTTGGAGTGTACAGCATTAATAATGTAGGAAATATACTTACTTCCCACTGCTGCCTGATACAGGCAAAAATGCAAGAACAAACTCATTCATTAACATATAAGCCTCTGTGACTCATATTTACTTATAATTATGCCTGCTAGGATGTGAAAACGGTGGGTATTTAAAGACTATAAGGTGGAGAATATCCCCTTCTGCTCTTTTCTGCAGTTGGGAAAGGGGAGGTGGGAAAGTAAAAGATGTTACAATGTCATGTTGTGCTGATGAATCAATATGCTATGGATGATGCTCAGTGGAAGGGATGCAGTGTCATAGCATATTGCAGCATCCCCACTTACTATTTTCAGAGTTTTTCTGCAACTCTTTCACATGATCCAGCTTGTCAGCTGTCTGAGGTGAGCTATGTCCCAATGCCATCACTTAATATGTTTTAATGAAACACAAAGAGGAGATATAAAAACAAGTAGGATTTCTACTTCTCCCAAATCTGCCAGACTCATTCTGTAATATCAATACAGGCATGTTGAGCTGTATTTCAATTCCAGAAGTCCAGAGGGAACTTTTCAATATGATGTGTGATTAGATTAGAATCTGTCCATGTGCTAGTTAGCAATAAAATTTATATACTCTGTGTCTGAATAAAAACTTACTGCAGCAGGAATTTAACTTAGGAATAGGTCTCCTATTCTATTCCAGATCTAGGTAAGAATTCGCTCACTGTGGACTGAATATTGATGACAGGCTCTGCACTGTGGAAAACTACTTTATCAAACTGAATACCAAATTAAGTTGGTAAACTCTGCAACTGATGATTGTTTACCCTTGTCTTCACACTCTGAACACTTCTTAGTAAGTTTTGAAGAATCTGTTACATAATGCAAATACTGAAACCTGATAACTGCCATCCATTTTAGAGGTAAATAGAGTCACTAAATTATTTTGTTCTGAGAAACTGGTTTGGGCACATCACTGTTATTCTACTATTAATTTCTCTTCTCTCAGTTTTGGAACTTACAAGTAAAAATGAAAATTTGTAATTCAACTGTTTGCAATATGATGCATTTTAAACCTTCTCTATTTTAAACTTTTCCTTTTTTCCCGAAAAAGATTGAAAGTCTTTTTTGTCAAAAGGAATTTGCCCTCTTTTCCTTAGATGAATCCTTAGATGAGTAAGGACTAGAAATTCACAGTGTGCCTGGGAGAACTGCAGATGGAATAAGGATTCAACGATTCTTTTAAAATGCCAACATGACTGTTTTCCACAATACTGAGAAAGTATCTATTTTACTATTTTCATAAAATATTTTCTAAGTCCATATTTACTTATTTACTCTTCAGTATGAAATGTAAAAACTGTTATTCCAGGGTTTGGAGTCTTCATGGAATAATTACCAAATCAGCTACAGACTTATTTGCACATTAGTTCAAGCATATAGAACTGACTTCCACTGCCCACCACCTGGCAAATATATTTTACTCAGAATGTAGAGAATGCAACTGTAGAGTCCAGAGATGCACAACAAAGCCAAATCAGGTAGCACCATGCTCAGTGTATAAACCTCCTATATATGTATTTTATGCTTCAGTTGCAATAAACATCCTTGAAAATCTATTGCCCGATATTTTATCATTGTAAGCACTTAAAAAAATCCCCCAATTGGCAGAAAATAATACTTGTAAGTGCCTAATGATGCCAAACTGCATCCCAATGCCCAACAGGAATTTGAAGAACAAAAGTGTTGATCTTCCTTCAGAGGCACCTGAAGAAGTTGTGTTCACTTAGCTTTCCAAACAGTTTGCAATGCTTTTATGAATATCATTTCATGCAGGTAGGAAATACCAATTGACTGAAATCAATTTATACAAATCCTGTAACCTGCTAAGTACAATTCTAGGCTCATTATGAATTATGAGACTTGCATCATGTATGCTTAGAGAACTTACTGATGCTTTTTGTCACTGAAGACAAGTCTCACAAAGAGACTTTTTGCATAGAAATACTGGGTTAATAGAAAATAGGGTTGTAAAATATGTACTTGTGGGTAGTGGATTCATGAAGTTTCTGACAAGTTTTATTATTTTTGCTTAGTATTTTTATTTTTGTTTTTATAGAAATAACAGCTGTGAGTGAAAGTCTGCCCCTTATCAACAAATGTAGTTTCAGAGCAGCTCAGCATTGAAGGGGGGGAGGCTGTCAAATTTAATAGCAGAGCTCACGCTAAAAAAAAAGGAGACTCCCAGCTTTAATTCAAAGCACTGGAAAGACTCGAGCCCTGCCATGGACACGTTACAAGCCCGCTGTTGGTGCCACTGAGCTGTGTCCATGGAAAGCCCTTCCAGCTGTTCAGACACCTGAGCAGCCGAGGGCAGGGAGCACTCCAGAATGACTGCTCCAGGAGGTACCTTATGGCAGAGAGAATCATTCCATTCCATGGCATTTTACTTTTTCTTTTAAAGTTTTAGCACATACTGGTTTCACAAAATGACAGATCCACAGGACAAAAATTCCTCTTTAGAAAATGGAGAGGTTGATGTTTACTCTGAAATTGTCCCTTCCTGCATAAAAAAATATATTGAAAAATATCACAAATAAGTCTGGCTGATCAAACATTTTGACTAAAGAATTTTGACCCTCATGGACAGATTGAATATCATTTAGTTTAATTTTAGTATTTACTTTTGTTCACTGAAACGTCCCAGCTGTGTTTCCCAGTCCTCACTGGATTACAGTATCTGACACAAAGGATTCAATACAGTGAATGAAATGAATGATAAAGGAACAAAACACAAATACCAGCCACGGTTCTTGCTGGAACAGATTCTTTGTTGATCCAAAACACAACTTGAGACAGGACTACAGTCATGATGCATGGAATGTATGTCTGAATGAGATAGTAGCCTATTTTCCTTTGAAGATGGAAATAGAGCAGCTGAAGGGAATATTCGCCTAAAACAAACAAGCAATGAAAGGAATGAATGAATGATACATGTGATGCTGAGCTGTTCAAAGACCTCAGTGCAGCATACCAAAAACTGTTCTGGCTGGAACAGACTCCTTGTTAATCCAGAAGGACACCTGAGAAAGAATGACTGTCATAATGCATGGAGTGTAAATCTGTATCATGAAGTAGCCCATCTTCCTTTGCAAGTGGAAATAAACTGTCATGATTACATATTCACCTGTTAAGAGACAAATATGTCAGCATTATTTTGGCAACATATGAGTAAACATTATTGGCTTAAACCCAACGTAATATGTTCTGAGGAAATCACTTACAGGCCTCCTAGTGGATAATAAAAATAAGCTGCTTAAAAAAAGGTAAAGTGACCTTATGGAAACAAAGGAGAATAATATTCATTTTTTTTTTCACTGGGGCAGGGAGGCAGGTGGAATTCTTCCAAATATCATGAAAAGTTCTATGTTTAAAGAGGCTGTATTGAAAAGCTATCTTTTAAGAGACAATGGTTAGTCTATCCAAGGACTTTAGATTTTAGAATAACAAAAGACAGTTAAACTAATTTGGTTCAATATGAGAAAAACCCTGTAATTTATTTTCAAGATGTGTTTTATAATGTCAGTATTTCCCACATGGCTCCATCTTACCTGTGTTAGATTTAATTGTTTCACTAGATACAGTTTGTCCTATGAGGTCATACTGGAGAAGACTGGAAGACTCCTGTGGTACTTCTACAGAATGCAGGGGTCCTTTTTTCCAAGTATAAATTATTTCACTTTTTGGATAAGCATCTGAGTTACAGAGGGAAAAATTACCATTACTAATTATGTATTTTCTAAGCAATGGAAAAAATAAGTAGAATAATCCCTTTTGTGGCCCAAATGACTGTAAAAACATGGATGCTGCTCCTACCATTATTAATGACAAAATTAAACCCCCTCAACAATAAGAGAATGGCTGAGGTGGGACCTGATATGCACTAGCTTTGGTTTCTTAATTTGCTGTAAAACACATACACTGAGTACCACGGCTCAACTAAATATTTTCAGAATTGATTAACACAGATCTACTACATATTTTCAAAACTATAAGTAATATAGTTCCTTCTTGAGGGACCAACTTTGACTACTAGATGTATAAAATAATCAACAATAAAATATGGTTTAACAGTCACCCTTCAGTGAATCAGTCCATGTCCTTATGAATGGTCTGAGTCTCAGAAGAAAAAAAATTCCAGTATAAAATATAATAAAAAATTTCAGCTATGTCATTAAGTAATGTCTTAGGATCTTACTTCTGATCTTCTCACATACATGTAGACCAATGTGTTACTATAATGAACTGAGAGATGCAGACAAACTTACAGCTCCCAAACTTCAGTGGACAAGCATGTCCATCCATAGGGAAGTTCACCAGCCGCATGGGACAATCAGCATTAATGGTTAGTCTGGAACACATTAGAGTAGGTGACAATGAAAAAAATGGTATGCAGGAACTGCTGATAGAATCAAAAATAAAGGCCAACCAAAATCAGAAAAATAGGCTCTCACCTCATTGTGTAAAGAATAGTTCCATTCTGCATAATTCTAAAAAGTTTGTTAGGAGTTGTCATATTATGAGCAATTGATTTTTTTCCATTTCTAAAAAATGTGTCTGGTGTCCAAATTTTACTGACCATTAAATTGTTCAATCTCAAAATTTCAGTTGGCCCACTAAACTTCAACCTCTCATCAGTCCATGTCTGCCGAAAGAAGACATCCATTGTGTATTCCTGTGGAGAATAAAGAGGTGGTTGACTCCTGTGCGGGGGTCAGCAGTCCTGAGTGCCTGTATGAACAGGAACTCCATGACACAACCTGACACACATGCCAATGGCACTTCATTTACTGCTTAAACACCCCATCCTATTACCATTAAGTAGTTACTAAAAAAAGTCGTCCATGAAAACATATCCTATTTTCTTATTATTTGAAGAATAGGTAGAAGTGAATCAGTGAGCAGGTAATTCAATATGAGTGAGGGAAAAAACCCCATTGTCCTCTCAGAGATAATGATTTAATTCCAAGTGACTGAGGTCTAAGGAGATACAAATGTCTAATTTAGTATCCTTTCAAAGTGCAAACCCAAACTATCAACGTTTAATTGCCAGAAACAAAAAGACTTGCTCAGTCAATCTTCTGCAGCTTCCCTTGGATATTCACAAAGAAAAGACTGATCTGACTGAATCTCACTTCACAGTAGGATTATGGTGTCAAGTTAATATTAGTCTATGTTATTTTTTTTCAAGAATTCTTAGTAATATTTTCACAAGCCTTCAGAAAGGAGCTCCCTGCAAAAGTTGCTTAGGAAATGGAGCTAAACCTTTGCTGAGGTCAAGTTTTGTGAGAATGCAAGGTTGTGCCTTCTCTTGGCTTGACTGATGAAGAGCTGCAGGAAAACTTTTGGTTGTACTTGGAGCCCACAGCTCCTTGCCTGCAAACCGGACTGCAGGCTTAGGCGAGCTGCTGTTGGAGAGGGTGTACAAGGGCAAAACAGCAACCCAAGTCCAGAATGAGAACAGCAATGCCATCCTCACTCCCAGGACACTTTCCTGGGCTGCTGCTGGAATGACAGAGTTCACCCAAGTCTGCAGCTCCCTGAATTTGGGGGCACCCAGCATGGCAAGGGGCAGCTGTCTCTGAAGTGGCACCACTCCCCTGCAGCTGCTCGTAAGGTCGTCTCCTTCCAAGCAGCATTCCTGCAAAACTGTACCGGGCCACAGGTGCTCAGAATCTTCTTAGCGGGGCTAACGAGGCGTCTTTAACCCCTGGCCCGTGCCCTCACCGAGGCTGTGCCCCTCAGGCTGTCGCTGCCGGGAAATAGCTGGATGCGGCTCCAGCCAAACTGCTCTGCTGGGCCCTAGAGATTGTCAAGGAGATTAAGCCTCGTAATCTGCTTTAATGACGGTCAACTCAGATGCCACCCTAATGAATCCCGAGAAAAGAGAGCAGGGGCGGTGAGGGGGCCCTTACCATCTCCACGTCGGACACCGGCCCGAAGCTGGTCACGTAGATGTCCGTTTTCACTTCGGTCACGGCACCTGTGGGACACGGAGCGGGGCTGGGACACGGAGCGGGGC
>NW_020884887.1:15635786-15651107 GCF_003945725.1 Corapipo altera | reverse complement strand
GGGACACGGAGCGGGGCCGGGGGCGGAGGGTCCGGGGCCGGCGGGGCCCCCTTGGTGCGAGGGCAGCACCGGAGCCGCCCCGCGAGAGCCGGGGCCGGGCACGGGCCCTTCGCCGCCCGCTCCGTGGGTTCCAGCGCCCCCCCCCCCGACCCCTCCTGAGGGCCCCAGAGCTCCCGCCCGCCCTTCCCCACAGCCGCCCCCAGGGCACGGCCCCGCTACCTCCGAATCCCGGCCGGAGCCTGTTGTCGTAGCCGTCCAACAACTTGTCGAGGATCCGGGTGATGTTTTCCGAGTACAGGTCCGCTCCGTCGCCTTGGTCCCCCAGCGCTTTCCCCAGGCTGCGGGGAGAGGTGAGTCCCGCATCACCCTCCCGCTGTGGGGCCCCGGGGCAGGGCCGGGGGCTCGGCCCGGGTCCGGAGGGAGCCGTCGGGGCCGGTGTCACTCACCTGACGGCGACAGAGGCCGAGGCGATGAGCAGAGCCATGCCGTGCCATGCCATCCCGCAGGGCTGTGCGGGGCCGCCCCGGTGCCCCAGGCCCGTCAGCTGGAGCTCATGGTCCCTGCGGGAGCGGGCGGGCTGTGGCTCAGCCCCGGGCTGGCCCGGCTGTGCCCGGTGCGGGCAGTGCGGGCAGTGCGGGCAGTGCGGGCAGTGCGGGCAGTGCGGGCAGTGTGGGCAGTGCGGGCAGTGCGGGCAGTGCGGGCAGTGTGGGCAGTGCGGGCAGTGTGGGCTGTCCGGGCTGTCCGGGCTGTCCGGGCTGCGCTGTCCGTGCGTGTCCCGCCGGGCGGGCTCCGCTCACTGCTCCGGGGCGGGAATTAGGGTTTGGAGGGACGGTGCGCGGTCGGAGAGCAGTGACAATAATCGAATAAGGCATTAGGGGAGATTAAAAGGAAGAAATCCACTGCTAGTTTTGGCATGGAATTAGCAGGGACCCGTTAGGAAATCTGGAAAAGCGCTGGCATCTTGCTGATAGAGATTATGTTAGAAATGGCCTCAGCTTTTATTATGTTTATGGTTCACAGGGAGATTATTATGCAGCTTCTGCATCATTAAAACTTGGGGGGGGGGGAGGGCCTACAATATACTGGGGTTTTTAACCTTTCTCAACACTTTTCCTCTTCAGTTCTTCAGAACTGTACAAAGGTCTTGAGTATCTAAACATTAATCTTTGAAGATTGAACAGTAAAAGTTGGTCCTGGTTCAGGTTTCTGGATTGGTTTGGGATTTTTTTTTTTTTTTAATACTAAGCTGTTTTGAAGGGTTATAGATGCAGATTTCACTCAGACTTTAAACCAAGGCATTACTAGGACTTTTGTTGGAACTGGAGCTCCTTACTTTTAAACCACTGGGATTATATATCATTACTAATTTTGTCCTGATAAGTAGTGACTGGATCATTACTGTCCCCTCCTTCAGTAAGTGTGTTAACATAGTCAGCCCTAAAGGAAAAAAAGTTCAGTCAGCTCCAGCTTTTTCTGAGGCCTTATTACTTCTCACAGAGCCACTGACTGACGTAGCACCCGGGTCATCTAGATACACTCTAAACAAATTGGGTCAGTTTTCTTTCCTCATGGTAATACAGATGAACAAATAAACACACCAAAAAAAATTAACTGTTTTCATAAAATTTTGTTGCATAAACCGCATTTGCATTAGCAGCTTCTAAGCAAATATATTTAATTTTCAGGAAATGGAATGCAAGGATTTGCATGAAACTGAGAGAACCATGTAACTTATTCAGCAGTAAGACTAGATTAAGAGCAACACTGGGGTTTGGTGCTCAAGTTTTGTGTTTAAGAGAGACTGTGATGCTACAAAAGCAAGAGAATACAAGAATGTAATTAAAAGTACAAGATACCCTCTGTGATTGAGTCCCTTTCCCTGTTGTCATGGGCAGTAGTGTCATATAATCCACTTAGAGCTCCGGCTCTGCCTCTGGACATTGAGAACCAGAATTCCTGAGAAGCCCTGGAAATGCTGTGTGAATGCACCACAGGTCTCTGTGAATCCATCATGGGCTAGTGTAGCTCAGGCTTTTTGCTGCTACTCAGAACCATTTATCTGCATTCATTTATTCACAGACAATACCACTGCATCTGTGAAAAATCAAAGGCTTGTATGAACTACTAGGTGGAACGGGGAAAAGAAGAAAAGGGAATTCAACAAATCAGAACCTTCTGAGGGTTATGTTCCTGCTCTGATACTGATTAAAATCTACCAGTTTGAAACTTTACCCCATTTTTCAAATATGTTTGATCTTACTGACATGTTTGAGTCTTTTCTGTGCATCACTCTTCTCAGAATATTAAAACTGTACTTAGTGTGTAAACACCAGTAAGACCCATTTTTTGTAAATATGTTTCCATTATTGTAAATATGTAAATGCATTTCAAAGTTTAGGGATTTTTTTCCCACTGGATCACTAATTATTTCTATGAGTTCTGTGTTCTGTGTCTTACTTTATATGCCCTCCTGGAATAATGTCCTTTTCCTTTTTGAATGAAAGGAAAAAGAAGTCTTGGCAAAATATTAGGAAGACTATTTGAATTTCCTTCACAAAATGTGCAAGAGGAGCTTTTATAAAATTGAGCATATTCTGTGTCCCATCAGCATCCCCCAACTTAATAGCACACATCCAATTTGTGTTCTTTTAAAAGGTTTATTTTAGCAGCTTCTTTTAGTAAGCATCTCCTGAGTATTAAAAGGCCAGTGCTACAGGGAGCCACCCAGTCATTTCTTTTACTTCACTTCTCTTTGTTGTAAATTAGAGAAGTCACATTTTCTGTTGTTGATCATATAATTGACAACTGCCTTTTGTCCAACAGCACCCTGTTCCAAGTTAGACTCGTGTTGTGTAAAAAGATGAACAAGACAATCTGTCTTGTTCAACGAAGAGACTGGGATGAGGCAGACAAATAGAATTTGCCTCCCTCCCTCCTTTGGAAATTGGGGGAGATGAATAATTTGCTTTTTGGAGCCTGTTGGATGTGAACAGCAGCAGCTGTTGTGGGGTGATCTCTGCACCCCCTTGGCTGTCCCTTATGATCTCACCTCTGAGCCCAGCCCAGCAATCCTGGCACAGCAGCACAGACCTGTGATGGCAGAGCAGGAAACCTGGGCAGGACTGCAGGCTTTGAACAAGTCCCATGATTTCAGCCTGGGATTTCCCTGCAGGAAAATGACACGATCAAATTCTTTTTAAAGAATTTGCAGGAAGAGTCAGAGACAGGTAAAAAAATAAATCTCTAAGCCATTCAGATGATTGGAGCCTGCCTTCCAAAATGCTCAAAGTAGCCTTTGCGTGGTAAAGAAGGGGCTTTGCTGTCTGGCATAGAGCTAGATGGTTTCATGAGCTGAAATAGGCTTTGGACAGATTGTTAAATCTAATTTATCTTGAAATTTCAGTAAATGTTTTCTTTCTGTGGATTTGAAACCTTCAAGAGTGAAACAGAGATACTCCCTTTCTCAGCAGTTTTGAAATTCTTTGCACCAAGGAGTTGTGTACTCTTGTATTTGTTTTCTATTTATGAAGTGAAATGCTCGCACTATCAAATACACAAATTTCTCTATGAAGATCAAACCATCAAATTCTAATGAGTCTGTGGTTACCAAGACAGTTTGAAAATAAACACAGCTGAGAAAATTAGCTGGAAAACAATTTTATAAGTGATCTGAGCAAACTTTAAAGAGGGATAGTGATCACGAAGACAAGAAGAGAAGTTTCTTGGGAGACAAAGCTCCCATGAGAATAATGAACATGCTTACCTTATAAAAGGCTTGTCAGCAACATATGCTTTGGGCATTTAAGCAAACAAAGTTTGGAAATTTGCTGAGAAAGTGGCATGAACTGGACAACAGGCTTGAAATAAGTGAATGGCAAATTGAGAAGTGTGGTGGCAAGGTTACACTTTCCAGCTGTTAATGTCATCACCTTGTAGGATGTCATTAGCACTGGGATGAAAGATGATATTTCTCATTCACTTAGGAATACCACTGCTGAAATTAGATGTTTTGCAACTGCTGAAAACATCTTGAAAAATGTGTTTGTTTTCTTCTAGAATTTTGAAATTAAAATAGTCTGAAGTTTCTGTGGCAACTTGCTACAGTTGAAATATGACAAATTTGGTACAAAGGCTACAAGACTGCAATTGAGTTTCTGATACTTGAAGTTAATGATACTTGTCTGTTCAGTCCCTGACAAAGAATGTGCCCCCCATTTCTTTTTCTTCAGCATCTACCTACTAGAAAAGAAGAAATAAGCTCTTATGATGTGGATGTGATTACTAAATAAATTGAAGGATCACAAAGAAACTGACTTTTAAAGCTGCCTTTAATTTGTGGGAAAAAATGGATTTCAAGGTTTTGTTTGCTTTTTATTTTAAATTGCTTTATTTCCCAATGAATTAATTCATTTTGTAGGTGATATATGGCAAAGATATAAGTAAAATAGTTTTATCACTGTACAATTCTGTCTAAAAGAAATGCATGCCAGATTGCTATTCCCTCATGCTCATCTTTCTGTCAAAGGACAGTGGTTACCCTGTTTACCCTTTCAGTGTATTTCCTCTGCCTTCCAAAATCTTCAGGGGGAATGGATGCACATATTGCTGCCTGTGCTGCTCCCCCCTGCCACTGAGAGTTCCGAGTGGGGATGAGTCATCTGCTCCCAGATTGTCCTGTTGGTACCTGGCAGCACAGGCAGCTGGCACAGGGCAGCTCAGACTGAGGGAACACACTCTGCAAAGATGCTTTTGTGCTGCTCATTCAGTCCTGAACAGAGCTGGGCACAGGGAAGGAGTGTTTTCTAATGGATACGTACAAGTTGGGGTTATGCATCTGCAAACACATATACAAACATACATTCTGATTTTTCATATTAAAGGCCTAAACATTTAAGCCTGTATGCACAGGAGATTGAGCCCGAGTTTGCTTTTATGTCCAAGAAAATCAAAGGTCTGAAGAGACAGAGACCATAACATTTCAAATCTCAGGTTGATTCTTAGACATTATTCAGTGTGCAGTCTAGCATAAACACATCAGTAATGGAAAGAAGCTTGATTTTGGCAGATCTACTGGGCAGAAAATGAAACAAATTCTATAGTAAACATTTTTGAAGGATATGGGACAGACTGCTGTTCAGTTGTTAGTACTTGTTCCTACCTACCTGCAGGCATATAAATACCATTGCAAAGTACAGATGGAACTGGCTGAGCTCACCTGTACAGATCAATACAAGTATTGTGTGGTTTGTTGTTTTTCTCAGTGCTTTCTACGTGTGTCATAAGGATTAAAGCTTTCTGGGAAATCATCTGTGAATCTTTCTGTGAAAGCTGAGGGCTCTCTCTAGATGCTTGTTGAGGCATCTACAAATAATCTAAACCAAACTGAAGCCAAAAGGCTCCTTCCTGGCTGTGCAGGGGGGAGACAGCACCAACCAAAGGTGGTAGGAACCACAGAGGAGTGAGCTGTGTAACTGCCCCTTGCCCCAGCACTGCAAAGACCTTTTATTTTGCTGGCATTTTTGCCCCCTGCCATTCCAACCACCTTTCAATAGTGAACTGCAGAGGGAAGGAATCAGAGAGTGATTTTTAACAGGCTATTTTTAACAGGCTGTGTCATCATGTCCTTCCACATGTTTGTCACTTTTTATAAGCACCCTCACCAACAGCAAGTTATTCTGTAAGTGAATAAGAGAAGGAATGCTTTACTTTTTGAAACCTTGCTGGCTCTCCAGATGATCTCACCTATGTAGTCAGGTTCCCAGTTTTCCTATGATGTTTCAGAAATATGTGTTTCAAAGACAGACCTGTTCTAAAAGAGGATGTTCTCTCATATCTCAGGAGTTAAAATACAGAAAACAAAAATCTAATTCACTAGGTTATGTTAACTCTACTTGGTGTAAATCATCCATTATTATTTCAATTTAAGTAATCTTTACAGAGCCATTCACAACTAAAGAACGAGGCTTGATGTTAATTTATCAGGAATAATATTTATCTCAGGACAGACAGTTACAGTAGGGGAGTAGCAGGTTCTACTGCATATTCTCTGTCTTTCTGAATCTTACATAAACTTTGCTATCTTGACTGCACTGGCAAGTGTCCAAGTCCTAACCCAGCAGAAGCAAGTTCTCCACGTGTGACTGTCAGCCCAGGACACGCTGGTCCTGTGATTGTTTGGAGGTGTTTCTAGCACAGGTGGAAGGCACAAGCTCCAAATGAGAAGGAAACCCTCCTTCAGCAGCACACCTGGGGTAGGAGGTGCTGGCAACTGCAGACTCACTGCACCTGAACGGGTGTGGAGCTCAGGGAATTCAGGTGTTAACTAATGACAACAGTGATAATGCCTGGGATTATATAATTGCAATAATGGGGGTGATTCTTTCTTTTCAGTGAACAGGAACTGTTGGATGAGAGAGAGATGGTTTCTAGCCTGGCATCCTTCTTCAGATTTGAAGAATCAGCGAACACAGATTCTTAAGTCTCAAGAGTTCTGCTTGTTTTGGAGGTCAGTCCTTTTCTCCATTGCCTAGAGAGAATTCTGAGTCCAAATGCCCAGTGACAAAGCCCTGCTGGCTCTCTGTCAGTTGGGTGGTGGTGGCTCAGTGGGTTCTATTCAGTCACGTGGGTGGGAGGCAGCAAGGATGTACAGACAGGGCACAGACACATCCAATAGCTGTGTCTGTGACAGAAAGATAAAGCTGCCTGGATGAAAATACACAAGACTGCACAAGATACATAAATGAGACAAATTATTTAAGAGATTGTAATATGCTGGTTAATAGTCTTTCCTTGAGCAAATGTCTTTAGGAGTCCACATTTAGAAATCAGCCTAAAGAAACAAACCCACTTTCAGATGTGTGTTTAATGAGACTTTGCCAACTATTACCTAATGAGGTTTGTTTTATTGTAGACACTTAAGGTTAAATTTAATTGTTTTCACATAATTTTGGAATAAAAGTAATTTTCTTATAAACTTACTTCTGACATATGGATATTTCTCCACTTGATTTTTCTTCCAAAAGTAAGATTAAAAACCTTCAACTCATTTTAGAGCTGAGGGAAGGTGGAAAAAAAAGAACTCATTTAGTATTCAGTGGGTTTTGTTTGTGTGCTTTTACACAAGGCTGAAATACAACAAAAGTGGGAGTAGCTTGTTTGCCTCTTACTCAGAGTCACTTAAACCACTTTATTACCTGGATGATTTCTTATGTGACCAGAGAATCCATATTTTTCTCTTGGAATCCTATGGTTCCCTGGTTTTTGGGTTGTATGTTACCTAACAAACTAAGGTAGAAGTGTTAATTTATTGCAGTAGCTCCGAATAAGATTAATCTGTGTTAGGTCCTGAATGCCTCAAATATATGATTTATTCTACTAAACATATTACTATTTCACTCTGGAGTAACTGTGGAATACATTGGTAACCACTGTTATCCCCTCTAGCTCCCACTCCTTGACTCTGATCAGAGGTTGGATTTATGTCACTTCCCTGCAGATACTCACCTAAGCACTTTAGTAAAATTAATTCATCTATATTTGTCTCTGTTTTATATATTCTCTCAGAAATGGTTGTGTAATCGAAATCCACAATTTAAATGCAGGAGTTCCAAGGTTGTGCTTGTATTTTGATACACTGAGGAATGTGCTATTAGCTGGTACTTGAACAGTGAGCAGGGGCCTCGTGGAAGTGCTTGGCAGGCACAAGTTAAACCATCTTTTAAATACTGAACACTGTCGAGCACCATTTATACAAAGTCTGTTAAGATAAATATTTGAAATGAAAATTTTTGATTGTCCCTTTCATTGTGGCAAATAATTTTCATGTAATTATAACCATCAGTGTTTCCCCTGCTTCTTTGCCATCTCAGGGGGGAAAAAAAGGAGTAAATGAATAAGATTTCTCCAAGTATTTCTTGTGGATTATTTGGTAATTCATTTCACGATACTGAAATTTCTTTAACCTCCCATGTTGGAGAGTATTTGGCACACTTGCATAAAACACCCCTTCTGACACCTGAATCTTTCCCTCTGCTTAGATAGAGATAAGCCAGTTAAGTGTTCCTTAATTAGGTTCATTCTCAACAGTGGCTTTGCTGTTAATAGGAAAGATTAGATGTTTGCATTATAGAAACCAGCAAGATGCACGTTTAGTGCTCTGTATTCGTAAAAAGATTTAGAAAAATGTTTTAGTCTCAACTTTTCTGACATATTGAAAGCAATACAAATTACATTTATCACAGATTTTACCTGTGGAGTTACCAGCTTTTTATCTCTCTCAACCTTCATATTCACCTAACCTGCATATTAGTCATAATAATATTGAACTATGCTTGTTATTTTACATCACTTGGAACACCACCAAAGGCACGGTGCTGTAAAAGATTAACCTTCCAAACATCTTGGAAAATGTAGCCTGTCTTTGTAAATCTCCTTCTGAGGTACTTTATACTCAAATTTTTTCTTACCTGCTTGCAAAAATTTCAGACTATCAAATACATGGACTAAACTATTAATTTCTCCTGCTGCAAAAAATCCCTTTCTTATGTTGCAAATAAATCACTGTATATTTACATCCAAGCTGCTGCATTTATTTCTTTTCAAAGTTGTTGAGCCTCTCAGAGAACATAAAACTTTCAGTGACTTTGCTGTTTTTATATTTGTAAAGGCTGTTCTTAAATGCCTTGCCATAAACAGGAGCTTGCCATCTCAGGCATAAAAATGGACATATGTATTTGAAAGCTTGCAAATAAAGAAACACAGAGCAGGATTATGAAATCTGATCCAGAACATGGGTTCTTGTGTACAGGCTTGTGGAAGGAGAGCTGTAACCCCTTGTCCTTGGTTCTCTGAGCAGCACAAAGGGTGGCAGTGAGTCCTGGGGGGACTCAGGACCTGCAGAGTCCAAGGCAGCACTTGCACTGTGCCTCTGACAGCAACACCAATACAATGGGTGTGTCTGATACCAACCCCAGAAAGCCAGCTGTGCTCCTGGGCACAGGCTGGGCAGTGTTACCTGGCCCTGGCAGTGTTACCTGGCCCTGGCAGGGTTGTAGCAGCAGCATGAAGTGTATTTTCCCATCAAGCAAAGCCACAGTTTAGCAGGTTTATCTGAATGCCTGCTATCAAACCTATGGTTTCATGGGATGGTGCCTGTCTCTTCCCAGCACATTCATCTCCTCCTGCTTCACCATTGGTAATTTTCCTTTCCATAGCCTCATTCTAACTTGATAACAGTGAAATAATGCATCAAATTAAAGCCATCTGAAAGTATATAATTGGTTCACTGAAACAGTTTCTATTTCCTCCACTATTTCTTATGTTTATTAGTTCTTGTATGTAGTAGGTAATATATTTATATGGATCCATGTAAACATATAATCTTAATCAGCTGTGCCATCTTTCCATATATATGCCAATACATGTAAAACATAAGAGACAAAATAGTTTAGGCAGTGGACAAAACCCATTATGTTATAGGACAACTGGAAGAAAAATAACAGTTTAATGGCAGCTATTTTTATCCTCTTTATCCTATTTCCCAGTATAATTATTTCTAGATCAGTGTCCTCCTTTTTGCATGCAGGCTTCTGTGAATATGCTGATTTTTTTTTTTCCCTTTGCTCTAATGTATCCTTTCAATTTGTTTCCTCCAATTTGTACAGCTACCTTTTCTCCATTTCTCACAAAAGCATTCATAGCATTTGAAAATGCTTAATGCTTATATTCTTTTGTAAGCACATTATTTTCATTTATACATGTCAGCCCTTTCTTCCTGACAGTACTGGTATTTCTGGTTGAATCTCACACATGCAAACATTGCAGTTGTAGATAATAAGATACAGATGCTGTTCCTCCCAGTTTAATCAGTGTGTTGGGTCATAGTGGCCTTAAGTCTCTCCCATAAACTGAGCCTCCTAAAGTGCTTGAGTCCATGGGGAAGGATCCTGGTTCCCTTTGAGATGCCTTGGGATCCACGATGGTCACTGTTGGATCTGCTGTGCCTCATTTCTGAGCTGGCAGTGCCACTGTTTGCTCTGGGACAGGTGTGGGAGCTGGGCTGGACCAAGAACAGCTTCTGCTCAGGAAGTTTTCATCAGAGACTGCAATTCCACTGCCTGGACATTAGATTAGTACTGTGCTTATCTTTTGAGTAATTTTCACCCAAAGTTTATGTGAATAGAATTGTCTGTCACCAAACTCTAAACTTGTTCCCAGGTAGCATTTGCTTTAACAGTAGTGTTTGAGAAATGCTGCAGCACTAATTTTAGATGACCTGATGCTGTTGAATTTTGCCACCTTTTGTTGTGTCCAGTGAGTTCCATCCACCTTTATATGCCAGTAAATGTAGTGTTGCTCTGCACACTCATCTTTTACATCTTGAAAGCCTTCTGTTTTAGCTTAGCTATGCCAAAATCTGAAATTATCAGTGGCGTCCTTGGGTGCATGTACTATTCTAATTTTAATATTATTAAATATGAACCTACAAATACATATGTTTAAGTTCACATAAATGCAAAAATATTGATTCATGAGAAAGAACCAGCATATATGAATCTTGCCTCATGAGAAAATGACAGCTGACAAGAAAATGGGAGTCTCTTAAAAGCCCAGGTCTTACTAAAATTTGGTTCTGTGTACAGCTTTCTATAAAAGTCCACACTTGTTATGAAGGACAAATTACAGCAATAGCCAGATGGAAAATTTCTGCTTATAAAAAACTTTCTTTTTCCTATCTTTTTATTAAAATAAATACTTTGACAGAGTTTTTAAGTTTTGTCTCAGTTGCAGAGAACCTCAGGCTTCTTCCCATGAGGAACATCTGGAGGCTTTGGAAGCTTTTTTGAGCCAGGTGCTCAGCAGGCCCCCTGTCCCCTGAATAGAGGGGCAGGATCTAAACCTGAGCTAAGGCTCCAGTCCTTCCAACAGCAGCTCTGAACAGAGTGGCCACTTGCCATGTCTTATTATCCGGGCTCCCATTCACCACAGAGCAGGAAAACTCTCTTGGAAGCTGTAGAGAATGTCTGTGGTTCTGGATTTTGTTGTCTTTCATAAACTCAGATATCAAAATCCATTGCAAAAGAAACCTTTTTCTTTTCTTCAGGGGTAGTTATCCTTCCTTGTCCTTCTTTTCTCTTATGTCCTTGCCTTACTGATTTCGGTTATTTAGCTTGCAGATGTCTGTTGATAATCTTAGTTTCTACAGTGCCTAATACAAGTGGCTCTTGTGGTGCTTCTGCATGACAGCCTTCACTGACAGGGTAACGTTCATCTAATGAAGCTTTGAACATTATTAATCAAATACCTCACAGGAACTGCCAGCCTTCCTCGAGGATGGATTTTTTTTTTAAATCAGTGGCAGATTTACCAGCTAAATTTTAGTCAAAAATTCTTTCCGTGGGAGTATTGTTGAATGTCTGTCAGTTCCAGCAGCCAAAGACTATCAAATAATCCCAGTTATCACTGGCTGACAAGTAGCTTTTGATCAGCAGACAAAAATACTAACATTTCTTCCCTAATAAAATGTCTTCGGGCCTTGGTCCTCTTTGTTCTGATTATTTTCTATTATGTCCTAAAAAACTTTAAAAAATACATAATTGCTGTACTTATTCCTTTTGCTAATATGATATTTTTACCTTGTCTTTTGGTATATCTGAGATGAGAAAAGAAGCAACATGCTTTCATAGAATCATAAAATAATTCTAGTTAGAAGGAACCTCTGGTAGAAATCTGTTTTAGTCCCCTACTCAAAGGTTGGATTCAGCTTCAACATCAAATCAATTTGCTCTAAGCTCAAATCTACCTCAGTTTTGAGTGTTTCCAAGGATGGACTTTTACAGCCTTTTTGGATAGTCTGTTCCAACGTTTGACCAATCTTCCAGTGAAGTTTTATTTTTATTTATCTAGCTCAGATTTCTGTTCTTGCAGTTTTGTATTTGTTCTGTTTTCTTCATGTTTAAAGTAGTGCATTAATACTGTTTGCCAGAAAGTAAAGAAAGAAATCCAAATATTCTCAATGAGTAACAAAAAAACCCACGTAGAAATGGGAGGAAGGGTGTGATTTGGGTTTAGTCTTCAAGTACTGCATCAAAAGTTCATCCTGACATCAGTGAAACTCTGTGTGTGAAACTCAGCCTTCCTCCCCTGTGCTGTCCCTGGCACATCTGGGTGCTGCCAGTCTGCAGGAGGTGGCTGCAGTGCCACACAGAACATCCCTGTGCTCAGTGCTGGACGCTGTTTCTGACCGAGGGGAAACAACCACAGTGTGTCCCAGAGCAGAGACTGTGGAACTGCAGGGGAATGGGAGAGCAGTGGGCTGGAGCAATGACAGAGGAGCCACGAGCCCTGTCTGGGTGCCAGTGCTCCCTCCCGGTGCAGTTGCAGAGCATCGCTCTGGGCCCGAGGGACAGAAGGTGTTCTCCCAGACCCGCCCTGCAGCCCCTCTGGGGCGGGCGTGGCCGCGGCTGGAGCGCAGATCCCCGGGACACAGCGCAGGTCTGGGAGCGGGGCAGGGGTTGTGCCGCCTCCCTCTGCCTTGTTTTCCCTTGTTTTCCTGTCTCCATCTGCTGGGAGGAAGGAGGTGGCACTGCCCTGCAGGGCCAGTGTCCCCAGGGCTGCCCCGGCAGGACACGGGACACGCTGATGGTTCTCAGCTTCAGGACCTCGAGCTCACGGACGGTCTCTTCTGAGTTCTTGCAAGTGATGAATTTGTCCGTTTTGTCAGGAAATACAGTCTAGGCACTGAAATTTTATTCTTGAGGGAAATAAGGATTTTAAATTCTAAAAATGCATTAATGGGGCAGAAAGAGACTTGACAATTGAGATTAACTTTTCTTTATTTAAAGAAGACCTCCACCATGTGAGAAGGCTTAGAATGCAGAAGCCTTTGCAACATAGGCAAACTCTCCTGACAAATCTCCTTCTTCTTCATTCCTGAAGCAATGGCTATGCAGCCAGAAGGGAATTCCTTGGGATAAGTGAGCAAGCTTTGGATGTTTGCACTGCTTTTATTTTGGAACCCAAAAATATAAGCAGCAGAATTAACAAAATTGTCTTCTGCTGTGAAATGTCCACACGAAAAGCTAAGAGGGTCTAGACCCAACAGCTTTGGAAAGTCAGTGCTGAAGCTGGTGAAGCCAAGTGCTCCAGGAGTGGTGGCACAGGGGCAGCATTGCTCAATTGTTCCATGTAGAGGGGATGGGGAACTTTTTGTAAATCCATCTACAGCTTTTCTGGGGTTTTATAAGAAAACCTATAAACTATATGTTTTTATAAGCAAACATATAAACTACTATGAAACATTTCTCAAGTAATGAACCCTTTAATAGAGATTATTTAAGAGAAAGCAGGGAAAAGGGTTTTAAAAAGCTTTTAGAGGTTTTGGCTTTTGCATTTCAGAAAGGGTAATTGGCAAACCAAAATTCCAGTGAGAGGCTACAATTCTGCCTAATAAATAAGAATTTATGTAGAATCTGATATGTGATTTGATTCTTACTTTTCTTTTAGAGGTAATGCATGAGGTGATAAGGTTAATCCTTTTTGTCTAATCCCAAATTCTTAAGGAGAGGTAGAGAGAAAAGTGGAAATCCAGATAGGTACTTGTAGATTATCTTTAGCTTTTTTTTTAATGCCATATATATTCAGACTAACAGCTTAGCCTGAAAATAAAGGAAACATTTCCATATTGAATCACAATGAAATTAATAATTGGAAAATTAATAATTGTTTAGACCTATTTAAAAAAATTCCTCCTTTTCTCAGTGTTCTCATCTCCAACAGAATGTAGTAGAAGAGCTCATTTGCAAACTTATTAGCACAGTAATACAAATAATTTTCCAGGAAATAAGGTTGTTAGAAAGTTCAGTAGGGTATGGCCTGATTTGAAGGCCATTGAAGTGTTTCTCTTTTTAGAATATGGATTAACTCTTAATATATCATTTAGAAGTCAATTCCAAAAATTCCTATTTCCTTTTAGTGCAAACAAGCTTAAAACTTTCTGCTTTGTTCCCAGACAAAACAGCTTTCTTGAACTTAAGCCCCTGAGTTACAGCATAGTTGTGGGAATTCAAGTAAATACTGTACATAAATTTATTTATCTATGTAATCAACATCTATTGTTTGATAATCCATGAATTTGCCCTCCAAATTGCACACATAATGCTACTACATTAACAGAACTAAAAGTAATTGGGTTATTTTGTGTACAAGATACACAGTCCTGAACACAGGAGACTTTCACTTTTAAACCCAGAACGCTGTTGTGTCTTCATACATCCTGAGGACTAACAGCAATAATTTGAGTGCCTTCAGGTTTCAAAAATTATTAATACATTTTTCTAAACATTTACAGTTATTTGTATGTGGAAAGCAAAATTAAATATCACTCATCTCTTAGATGCCAGTTAACCATTTATTCACATTAAAATCTACCAAAAACATTGGCCTAAGAGAAAAGGGGTTTTTTTTCTCATTGAAGACTTTTTACTTCAATTAAAATAACTATACATTTGTTACCATGGGATAAGTTTCATAAATCATAACTCAAGGAAAAACTAGCCCTAAAATAATTAAATTAGAATTCTCAAATCCATCATCTTATAAAGATTTTGTTCGAGATTTCAATTTGATTCTTCTGATCATTACAAAATCTCCAAATTTGTTGCTTAGAAAAAATAAGGTAAAGCTTCCCCTACTGGTCTGTTTTCTTACTTTCATAATGCAGAAAGGTTAAGCTACAGGTGTTTCATGCACATAGTTTTCCTGCCATTATATTTAGGACTTGGAATGTAAACAAAAGAAAACTGAAGTTCCAGATTTCCAGAACTACAGTTCTGGTTCTTGTATCCATCACCTGGATTGCTGATGCAGAGTTAGTGTGTTAATCACCCCTCACTGCTCAGGGATTCACCTCTTGTATGTTCTGCTGGGTGACACACGTGGGTATTTTTTGGCACCGTTTTAGCCTGAAGTGGTGACTGAGTGACCATGTCCAGGCAGAGGCTGTTGGGCAGTTTTGTCCCAGCTTTAGTTCTTGGGCTCTAAAACAAGATCTCTGGCTGGAGACAGAAAGTCCCAGTGGAATTGCTCCCAGGTCAGTGACAGCACAAGGTGGAGGGACTGCTGGAAAATCAAGGTTCTGCTGCATCAAATCTGTCTGACAGGAGCACATGCCTGTACTTTGTTCCAATTTACACTCTCAGTTTATGGCCTGAAAGAGCCTTTGCTGTGGGAAGTAAAGAGGGCAGTGATGGTTCTGTGGCCCTGGCAGCAGGGAGGGAGGGAGGGAGGGATGGAGAAGCCATCCTTGTATGCAGGGAGGGAGGG
>NW_020884887.1:15611288-15635776 GCF_003945725.1 Corapipo altera | reverse complement strand
AACTTGTTAGTTTTTAAATTGAATCTGAATTAAGAAATCCAGAAGTAAATTGCTCTCAGATATGTGTGTTATGATAGTGTCACCTCTTCCTTTTTTCTTCTATTTTTCCCCCTGGGGACATCATTTGGTATAACATGATCACAGGAAAGTGATGAAGAAATGAATGTAATCAAATCATTGCAAAAGGCATTTTATTTTAAAAGTAGTGAAGCTAAATGAAAAATTCATTTTGTGCAGTGAAGGCTCTATAGTAAAATTTGAGAACATTCTGGGTTTGATTTCGAGAGGCTGCAATGGAATATGGCTCCTGGGTTGCCAGACTTTTTAGTCACTTCAAATACTATTTCCAAATAACCCACTGCTTCTTAACATCTCAAAGTTGGTGTGATTTCCAAACAAAAAAAAAAAAGGTCTGTAACCACTGGGCACATTGTCCAGCAGTGCTGAAGACAAGAGCTGCATCTCCCAAGGAAGGCTCTATTTAGGTGCTTTGACAGTACAGTCAGATGTTTAACAGAATTATTTAAAGGCAATTTAGACAGCAGTATCTACTTCCCACTGAATTTCACTTAGTCACTTCTGTAAATCCCATATGTATCTTCTTCATCTTTAGGCACTTTAAATATCTGGCCCAAAGGCAGTTGAAAATCCTGTTAAAGCTATAGGCAGACTTCTGTTTTCTGCTACTGAAAGAGAGCCACATTTTTAAGGCTAGTCCTCAAATTAGTAGAAATTTCAACCTTGGACACTGTTGTTCAATGGGAATATTAAAATTGTTTGTGACATTTAGTTAGTGTGACCTGTTAGAAACATCTGTGCATATTACTTTTCACTAACATAATTAATTTTGTGAGAAATGTAACCACAACCGTAGCACTTTCATCAGCTTTCCTTTTTCTCATTTCTTTTTCTCTCTTTCAGTAATTAAACTATTAAACGTTCCTGGCTGAAGACCAATTCTAATATTTTGTAAAATTAAAAAGTCATAAATCAAAGTAAGTATAGCTATTTCCTTGTAGAAACAGTATTTTTTTCAGTAACAAACTCCTGCAGAGTGGAAGACATAAATTAGTGCTTTTTTGTTTGTGTTTTTGTTTGTTTGTTTTTGTTTGTTTGTTTTTATAATATGTATATTAAGCTTTTCTACTTTTTTAATCTTGCACAGCAGTATGGACTAGGGAGGAGTAAAGCCCCCACTGCAATGTTTCTACTCTAAAACAAGTATCCAAACACTTGAGTGGGTTTATTTAACAGATTGCTCATAAAACCAGCAGAGTGGGAACCCCCTTCCTGTCCAGTCTGTTCCCCTGGTGAATCAGCACACTGGACAGTGGTTTTCTTTTCTAGTCCCAGTGGATGTTACCATTAGTTTTGCTTGATATTATTCAACTGAATGCGTGGAACGGGGTTCCAAATGCATCATGGAATATGTTAAATGTGTGTGCAGTGTATGCCTGGCTTCATCATAAATACAAACCTGCACTCTGAGGAAGGGACATGGAGGATGAGATCAGTGGGAGTGCTGGGATGGTCTCAGGCCAATGCTACTGATTCATTTTTTAGGCACCTGTTCTTAGAATGAATCAATTCCTATAAACAACAAATTCATAGCCTTAGCGTGAACACTTTAATATTGAGTTTCAGGCTAGAGAGGTCTCTTTATTATTAATCTTTAAAGGTGTTTAAGATATAATTTCATATAAAACAGATCATTATCCATGGCTTGTGGGTACTTGCATTTCAGCAAGGAAATCCTGTTTGCAAGATGATTAATGAAAAGGCAGCACATAAATTTGCAAGCAGGTGAGTACACCCAATATGTACTTGGATTCTTCCCAGTACGTTTTGGGATAATCTATTCAGAAAAAGAAAGTACTAACAAGTAACTTCAGTGATGTTGCTAAATTAACTGAAAGGTGTAAAGGGTGAACACACAAAGCAACAGCACTGACTAGTTCATAAGTGAGCCAGTAGGGTTTTTTCCTGCATACAAATATACAAACCAGAAGCTGATTATAGACTCAAGACTTGCAAAATCCTTTATTAGAAAAAATAATAATACATTGATCACTTGCACATAAAAGTTGTAAATGGTTCACCAATTGCAAACTAGGAGTAGAGAGATTATCTTCTTGGCTGTTTGGTTTCTTCCGCTGCTATATTTTTTTTAACATGAATTGATTGACCATTTACTGGTTCACCAACTGATTCTGTGGCACTGTGAAACATTCTGGAGATCGTTATTAATAAGATGACACTCAACTCTGCAGTAACTTTTTATCTAATCCAGCTCTCGCAGCTCTTGTTTAGAAGACTCTGGATAAGAGAGTAACTTATTGAGACTAAAATAGGCCTTTCTCTCTCCTACGTGCCCTTACAGGGTTGCATTTAAACAAAAACCTAGATGGCAAATGGTTAAGACAAATATTCAGGTGGAACACAGCAAGTTGCACATCTTTGTTTGAGCAGGTTGCAGCACACTGCAGGTTTAACATGTTCACACTGCAGTGTTCTGGGGTCTTTGGTACCCAGGGTTTCCTTCTGACATGGGAGATGCAATGGGAGCACTGCAGTGGTTTGCAGGGCAAAAGACTTGTCCTGCCCTTTGCAATCTACAGGGCAACTGTACATTGTCCTACAGGTTCAGAATGAGCTGCTGGACTGTCCCGTCGGGGGGGATCTGAGGAGCTCTGCTCTGGTCTGTCAGAGCCTGTCTGCTAATCTGAGTGAGTCAGGACTCAAAAGGACTGTCTGGAACTGCTCAGTTTATTTTGGTGCTCTACAAGAGTGATAAATAAGACTCAGCATTGAAAGAAACTGATTGCAAGGACAGGATTTCTAGGAGAGTTCTATTCTGTGCTCTTAGGACAAAGCTCAGTGTTTCTAATGTACTTATTTTACAGAGTTGAAAAAGAATTTGACTTATCCTGCATCAGAATGTATATATAAGAGTTGACATTTTCATAAGGCTGCTGCTGATTGCATGGAAGCACCACGCTCCATTCTAGCTAATATAATCTATTTTGGTAACAGACATTTGGGTCAATCTGTTCTCATACAAATTCTTAATAAACACATTCTTTCTCCCAGCCCATGCAATCTGAATAGATGGGAAGATGGAAAGCAAATGGGCAGGCTAGAAGCATTGCATCCTTATATTTCCAAGAAATGTTGTTATTGTTTACCACTATACGGTAGGAGGACTATAAAAACAAATCTTACTTTTTATTGTAGTCTATGAAGTTTCAGGGTACAATTTCAAAACTGTATTTTCTGAGTCAAAGAATAAAACCTGCTATTTCTGCAGACAGATGGCTAAGCATGTAGTTCTCCTGTCTGCATGTGCAGACAAAGATTATTGCAGTCTCATTGCCTGCACCTTGCTTTCAAACTTGGGCCTTCACTGTATTTACAAAACTGTTTATTAAATACTGTAGGAAGTTGATTTCATTGTGCCTCTTTTTTCACAATGGTTGTAGAATATAAATGAATTAGGGTTATGTTCTGAAACCATTTTATCTTACAGCAAGATTTAATAGGAAGTACATGTAATTAAAATTAAGACTCGATTGCCAACTTCTGATCTACTCTAATGCTCACATATTCGGTTATCTTAGAGTGCTAGTGTTAAATTTTTCAATAACTGAAAAGTATTATTGCATTTAAAAATATTTAGCAATTGCTGCACAGTTGTTACATTTAATAACCTAACCAGTTTGGCTAAAATGATTCAAATCATTTGAGTCTGTAACACATTTCAAAATGCTCAGAGCAGTCCGTGAGCTGCAGTCAGTCCTGCAGCACCATGGACAGCTCGTGTCATTCCCCGCTCTAGAAGAGCCAACTAAAGGCCTTCAGGAGGCCTTGTCCTGGTGAGCAGGGAGATGCACTGAGGAACTGCCCTCAAAACAAGACAGTCCGAGCACAGAGAGGAACCCTGCCAGGGTGGGTCTGCTGGGGGTGCTGGATTGGGGTTTGCTGGTTTGGGGTTGGTTGGGGGTTTTTGGGAGAAGGCAGCCTTGTAGACAAAGCACCTTTTTACTGATCAGAAAACATTCCTCTTTTCTGGAGATCAAAGATTTGGGTTTTGGTGAATTCACAAGAGAAATCGAGCCTGGTGATCATGGATTCTGGGGAAAGTGATGTCTGTCCACTCTTTGCACTAAGATATGTCTCTGACAATCTGATCAGGAGAACTTCAGAGTTAGAGAAGCTGTGACAAGATGCCTCTGAGGAAAACATTCCTGTACCAGAGCCCATTATCAAGTATAAGTGCTTTATTGTTAATAAAAGCCATTGAAAAAGGTCCCAATATATGTATGTACGATGCCCAGTGCTATTGTCACAGAACCCCTGTGCTCCTACAGCCCAAATTTAAACTTTGAGTAACAGAAGCTCAGTTTGGCTCCCAGATTCAGTTTGCTAAGATCATGATTTTCTGAGCTATTTTAATGAAAAAAAACTAGGACCTGAAATTCTGGTATCAGCATGAAGGGGAAAAAACCAAACAAAAATCCCAACATTCTTTCCTGTGCGTATTGATGATGATGATGATGATGATTCTGCTTTGAATGACAGGCTAGGATGAGAAAAGAGAGGGGAGGGAGAGTTTTTCTAATGAGTAATTTGATGACTCCTCCTTTATTCTGTAGTACTATTGATCTTTTTTTGTCTGGAGGGGTTTTTTTTGGCTGACAACTAAAAGTTCTAGCATAAATCTATTGTAAAAATCAGTGTGTCATATTGCCTCATGATAAGGGCAGTCCACAAAGAAATATAAATTGACTAAAGTGTTTCCAGGGATGAAGCAGAGGAGGTGTCCTCGCTGTGCTAATGAGCTGCAGCTCTCATTTCCCATGGCTGGCCAGGGCAGCTCCTCACACAGCTCACAGTCCCCAGTCCCTGCAGCCAGAAGAGCTTCAGCACCGCCTTTCCATTCTGCTTTGCTTTTTTGCTCCAGGTTCTGTCAGTACTAACGCAGATCTGTAGCATTTTATAATACACCACCCAAAGCACTGAAGAAGCGGCAGCGCTGTGGTTTCCCCCGTTCAGCCGTGTCCGCATCTCCGCCGGTTTCCTTGGAAACTGCCGGGAACGGGAGTGGGGTCGGTGCAGCCTCCCGTGGGTCGGGACAGTCGGGGCAGGTCCGAGAGCCGGACACCTCCCGGGCCGCACAAAGGAACGAGCGCGGAACCGGCACTTCGAGGCTCCTTCATTTCTGAGGGAAGCCCCGTGAAGAGGCACATCTGCAGTGCCCTGGAAGTTTGGCTGGAACGAGGAACGGATTGGAAATTTCACCTCTGTAGAAACCAGAGTGTTTTGGGGGTTTTCTTTTCTTTTCTGCTGGTTTTTTTGGAGGGTATTTTTTTCCTCCCTACGGACACTTTTAAGCCTTCATTTCATGTCTGGAGCTATTCCTTGATTTTTGTTTGGGTTTGGTTTTGGGTTTTTTTTCTGGAGATATCTATTCTAGGACTTGTTTCTGAGAGGAAGGAGCAAAAAAACCCCACAAAACCCTAAACTAGAAAAAGCCCCCCAAAAATCCAAACCCCATACTGAAAACAGAAGAGATCTATTTAAGAAACTATTTATTGTTATGGAATATAATCTTCTATATTGTCAGAGGAATAGAAGGAATTCACATCCTTTGAGCTGTTTATATTTTTCACCTTTTTTCTGTCTTAAGAGTTTGTATCAAAATGACTTAATAGCCTGTCCTGCTGCCATTGGTGACTTCAGGAACACTGATGGGCTGCAGAGCGGGGCCTCAATATCCTTCACTGTGCTTTGCCTACGTTTTTTTCAACAGTGTAGGAAGACATCTTTTGTTTTCAACCAAAAATCTGTTGGTGACTAAGGCCTCCTTATGTCAAATTGTCTCAGTTACTTTTGAAAAAAGCAAATTATATGGCATAAAGCAAAAATCTCAAAAAATCTTTAGAAAGTCATGGAGATAATGTAGTTCCCATGTGCATTGGTGTTGCCCACAGAAGTCTCCTCTTGCTTCCTGTTTCAAGGCGGTCAAAAATATTCTGAGCAAAGCTCTGAATAAGAAATATACTCATCAAAGAATTTTCTTTGCAACTTTTAAAATAATTATTTATTGTGTGAAAAATGAATGCAAACTTCTCTCTTATTTCTTACAAGTTTTCTCCCCAGCTGAGCAGTCAGAGGTGAAGCCCAGACCCCAGACACCTGCAGGGCTGCTCCATCCTCACAGCTTGGTTGGAGCCAGAGCCCTCTTTAATTCTTTTAAAGCAGGAAACCCCAGGAATTGAAGGGTTGGCCTCCAGAGTAATCAGCTGCCTTTTTCTGCACGGATGGAGTACAACACTAATTGTACTTATGTCTCACAAAAAATTACATTTATTACATATAGGTGATTCCCTTCATCAAAAAATTTATAATCTTTTGAAAGAACAGAATCAAGATTTTAGTCCAGACCAATAGTCTCTAAAATCATTTAGCTGGGAATCAAGTGTTCTTCTACACTTTTATTTGTCAGGCTGTTGCAGCAGCTTTGTGTTCTGTTGCCAAGAACTGAAGTTGGGCATCTGGCCTGTGGTTACCTGATTCATCCCTCTTGGCCTTTTTTGTATGGGCACAACATTGCCTCTCTTTTAATCTTCTGGAGTTACTCCAGTTTTCCACGATTTATTAGAAAATGAGCATTAGGAGAGAGGAGATTTCCTCTGCCTCCTCTCCTTTACTACTCTTCGTGGGTTTTTTGTTTGTGGTTTTTGGGGTTTTTTTCTCTTTCTTTTTTTTCCCCAAGGTTTTCTGATTTTTATAATGTTTATCCTTGGTAAGTTTTCCCTTAACATCCTTCCTAATAATTCACTGGCAACAGATTATTTTCTCATCTTCCTGAGCAACAACTTATCCTGGGGGGTTTGTTTGTTTGTTTTTCATATAAAGCATTACTGTTTGCACTTTTTAAAACTGTATCTCTAATTACTATGCTATGAATTGTATGGTTTGGTATTATATATACTATTCTATTTTTTTCTCCTTTCTATGAAGTTTAAACTTTTCATGAAAAAAAACCCTCAAAAATTTATTACGAATTAAAAATGACATAATTGATTTAATCTTAGCAGTCCAACTTTCTGAGAGAGCATTCGAAACTTAAACTGAGACAGTGTATTGAGATTATATTTCTTCTTTCAACATGAAAAATAGAGCTTATTAAAAGTTCTTTATGCTACTAATCCTAATATCAAACCTGAAAATTAAGACTATGCTTAAATATCTTGAGATTTGCTGGGCTAAAGACACTATCTCTACTTTATCTGATCAATTTTCCATGCCTCATAACTTTTAATTTATATTACTTTCATAACTTTTAATTTAGATTACTTACTATCTCCTTCACTTTTTTTATTAATTCAATTTCCACCTTCACCTGATCACTGAAATGAAGTTGTCTCTTTCTAGTACTGCCATAAATTTGGAACTTCTACTATTCTGCTCTTTAGAACCCCTTGATTCTGCAATCTTCTTTTTCTTAAGCTTTTCTTGCCAGCCAATGGATTCCTTATCTTGAGGGCAGGAGACCCTTCCCAGGCCCTGGAGATGGGGAGTGCTGCCTGTTTGTTCCTGGTGACAGGACAGTTGGTGTTTCAAAGAGCAGCAAAGTCCAGAATAGCAGTTTCCTGGCTTTTGAAAGCACCTTTTGTCACTCAGGCTGCACAAGGTGGTTCCCAGTCTTCCATCCCCAAGTTCTCCTGATGCTGCTGGGCCCGTCCAGCCCAGATGGGGTTGAAGGACTATTCCATGGTCAATCCAGGGATGAACCTTCCTGGGCTTCTTGGAGCATGAAATATGGATTTATAACTATGACTTCGAGGTCCTTGGACCTCTGAAACAGGTGCTGAATTTCCACCTGCTTCCTAATTTAGATGGATTCTAATCAAGGATTTCAATTCCAGTAACCCCCAGTGTCAATAATACCACTTACACATGTTTGTTACTTGTCCAGGAGAATTTCCAGTATATCTTTCATGTTACCCAGTCTTTATCAAGGATATATCACCAAGTGTAACATTATTCCACTTGTTCTTCATTTATATTTAATACCTTGGTGTCTCAGTTACTGTTATGTTACATAATATTTTATTGACGATTTTTTAGTTCTCTATCCAGAAAGTTTGCCTCTTATATGTAGAGGTTCAGGCTGCTCCATTCAGTCTTTCTTTCTCATGGAAACTTTATTCAATATATATAAATTTACATCATTAGCTTCATAGCGACCATCTAACAAAGTTTCCTCCTTTGTAAGAGCTATAAAATATTGCTTGCACGCTCCCCCTGCCCCCTTAAAATCTAGTCTTCCTATATGTTAAATTTAGCAAATTGAAAGAATATTTAACTTTGCCTGGTTTGTAGTATTGCCTTTATAACCTGTCTTTTCTATATTTCTAATTCCCTAAAGTCCTGATGCTCGTGGAGAGTTCCCTGATGGTACCCCAAGGACCTGAATGGTGCTTGGAGCTTTCTCTGTAAGCCCCTCTGAAGCCTGCTTTCAGTTTAGTATATCTGCATTATACATATTTTTCTGGACAAGAGTATTGTATTTGCAATATAAGAAGAATTGAGCCCTCCAGACTTTCTAGAAGTAGTTTTCTCTCTTTGTTACTCTTTGGTCTAGTTACTCCTCCATGCTTCCAGGCAAGCAGTGTTGGTCAGGCTGCTGGCTGGGGAGGTTTGTTGTTGTTGTTGTTGTTTTGTGGTTTTTTATGTCCCTGAAAACACACACACTTGACTGCTAGATTGATGTTCAGAAAATATTTGATTCAACTTGTGCAAGTACTTCTTGAATATATTATTAAAATCTATTAAAATAAATGCAGAAACTTGCATTTATTTTATTATTATTTGTTATGAGAATGAAAAAAAGGATACCTGCCTTCTCCTGCTTTTCTTTCAAAAGGTATACTCAGACTAGTAACAGTCTACAGTGGCTTAAAATTGATAAAACTAATTGTGCTTAGTAGCCTCATTAGATACTTTAATTTGAAATTCATAACTTCCAGTAACAAGCAGGCATTGTTTTGGAGGATGTAGGAAAGCTCCACAGGTCAAACTTCCCAAAGTTCTCGCAGCTCTTGTGGCTGCAGTTGGTGTGAGGGGGTGCTGGCCAGGCTGGAACCAGGGAGGGAATCCAGCAGGTCCTTCAGCCACTGAGGGAGATTCCTGGAGCCCCTGGAAGAGGCTTCTGCAGATAATTTGCCAGAGCTCGGTCCCTTTCTTCCCTTTTAATCAGGAGACAGCAGATAAGAAGGGCAACAATGGTGACTTTTTGCGGGGGTCGAATAAAGACAAGAAATTCCAAGCCAGGACTTCCGAATTTGGGGTTTTTGGTCTGCCTGTTGGTTTGGAAATGGTTGTAATTTTGCTGTGTTGAAGAATAATTAATGTCTTCTCTAAGTTGGACCCAACATTAACCTTGTTTGAAATTTTAAATTGTCACTACTATTGAATCTGTTCATTCTCCTAAGCAGTGGACAGTCTCTGTCAGTAAAAAAAAGAAAAAATTGAAGTGCACAAGACCAATGGAAGATGGATTTGTTTACTTTTTTTTGTCTTGTGCTTAATAAGAAATTGTTAGCAGATTTAACCTTGGAGGCTGGAGATTAAGCCTGATGTACTGCATTGAATATTCAAAAGCAATTGTCAAATGCACTTTATTTGTGATAGGCTCAGAGCCAAAAGCTAAATGGATGAACTTGGAGGAGATTCTTAACATACAACACTTAGCAGTAAATGTACTTACTGTACTTACCAATATATGGCATCTTTGTACACATCTTTATTTACATGAAGCGTTGAAATATCATCAAAGAATTTGACAAAAAGGATCTTAATTTAAATTCAAAGGTGTCAGTTAACACAACTGTGCTGCTCATTCTATGAGAGACAGTAGCACAAAGATAATGTGCAGATGAGCCACCACTTCCCTGGGCAGCTCCCTCAGCAATCCCAGGATGCTCCCACCTTGGATTGCTTTTCCAGTGCCTGCAGAAGGTTCAGTGCCTGCAGAATAGTTCTGCTTTAAGGGCAGGAGAAGAAACAGATAAAAATAGGTATGCACATGGAAAGTGTTTCACTTTTCCATATGCTAATAGCAAACTACTAGGCCTCCTAATCATCTCTCTCATTAGTGGCTGCATTCTCAAAATGGTCTCAAAAAGATCTTTCAGTGTGAATAGCCAGGGAGGGATCTGCATAGATAAAATTAAACAGAATTTTGAGGAAGAAAAAATTAGACACAAAGGGTTAGTGTTCTTGTGGAATAACTGGAATACAATTCTGAGTGTGCAAACAGCTTGCACATAATACAGCTTTTTTATCTAAAAAAAATCTTTAAATACCAATCTCTTTGAACAGTTAAGTGAGAAATATTTTACATTATTTTCTGCTGTTGAAGGTGACAATGTTCTTGAAAAGGTTTGAATGATAATTTTTGTTGCTTTGGAAATTTTGAGTATGAAGAACAGAGCATTCCTAAGGCCAGGGACCCACTGATGCCAAAGACATCAAGGTAAAACCCAATGAGTATAGGTGGACACTTACTGAAGGCAGTGTAGTATTCAGCAGACCTATCTATATATGCACAATAAGAGCCTCAGATTGTCTAACTGTGTATTTTTCTGAGGAACAGAAAACTACTCTTCAAAGATGAAAAAAGTAATTCTCCAGCAACCCCCTATACTGTTGATGCCATCAGTGGTCACTGGATGTTTCATTATTACCTATTATTTTATAACTAGGGCCTTGTTTGTTTAGAATTTAAGTCAAGATAAATGTGTTGCACCATATGTGAGGTGTTATGAACATACACTGGGTTCCATTTCTCTGTGATTTGTGACATGGTTGAATTTCTTAACATGGACATGATTCATTTCTAAGAGTTGTGATGTTTTGCAGGAGTCACTGTCAAGTTTTAGGTGAAATCCTCCTCAGAGTGCCTTTACCATAACATGCAATGTTTAGCTTCTGCTTTACTTTGCAAAAAGATTTATATTGAGCCTTCTAAGCACTAGAATCTTCTTAACATAGATCACATCTTTTCAGTGTTGTATGTGATAGATTTTGATTTCTCTGGAGCACAGTGGAAATCAATCATATCCACCCCACGAATATTCACCACTTCCCTCATTTATCCATCTGATTTGCAGATGGACTTTTCTGCTCATATTTTGAAACAGCCATTTGTAAAAGGGTTCTGTATTAAAAATATTGTTTCATGTTGTAAAAGAAACGTTTGTTACATTAGATAATGTGCAGTCATAGGAGTGTGTCTATTCCAAGCCTGCTTCTTAAATAACAGCAAACATTTGTACACACCCTTTCTTTTTTTTCCTTTCTTTCTGCCCACTGGACTCAATGACATTTGGCAGTTCATAGAACTGGTTCTAAGAGCACCTTCCAGGACAGCTGGGAATGAGAATGTGACTGCAAAAGTTCAGATAAAACAAAACAAATGATTCTGGGGTTCATGGCTGGGCAAAGCCAAGCCCCAGGACACTTTAACTTCTCCAAACCCAGGCAGCTGTCAGGATCCAGGGGCTGGGGAGTTGGAAATTCAGGTTCCCCACTTGCTGGGAAAAGGGTTCTGACTCATTTTAGCTCTAGGAAGCAAATAAACAACACACAAGCTGAAAATTGTGTTTCTAAAGCCCACAGTAAAGATCTGCAGAACTTGCAGATGTGTAGCTATTTTAAATAATTTTAAGAAAGCTGAAACAAATCACTGGTTTCCAATCAACTGATACCTCTTCAGTCAGGAAAGAGTTTCTAATAGTAATTGCTAATGTTTCAACTCCTGAATTTCTAATCCTCGTTATCACCTGTAGATGCTAATTTATTACTGTTTTGCCTTCATCCAACCTTACTTCACCTCTGTTCATCTTTATTATTTCTTATAACATTCTTTCCCCCCCTTAAAATGTGTTAATCTGCTTTGAATTTTATATAAATCACTTAATTCTTCTTTCCCTATCCTTTATATCCCCCTCTCCTCTTTATTAGTGGTTCCTTGTTCTGTGACTATTTAGAGGACCTTTAAAAGTCTCTTTTTAGGAGCAAAGCTTCCTATCCCATTTGTTGTACAACTTCATGGCACAGTGTTAAAAAATAACACCATAAATATAATTTTTAGTATATTATTTAAAATCTGTGATTTACCAGCAGGTTATTAATTATTTGAACTCCTTAAGCTTCCTCTAGCCTTACCCCAAAAAAAAAACAAAGAAAAAAAAAAGAAAAGGTGATATATGACAGTTTTCTCTTGAAAATTCACATTTTTTTTAAATCCACATTTAGGCTAACCTCAAAACAGTTTATGGTTTCCCTGAATTTATGTCATGCTTTCTTTACATCTATAATAACTCTTGTCTGTACTACCTCAACCAAATCAATGCTACTGTTTCATACCCCATAGAGCTTTTTGAGCTTTGTATTTCAGTACCTTGTTGAGGCCATAGTTTGGAAAGATGAAATTATTCCAGATTTTGAAAGTATATATCTGCTGCCAGAATTTACTTATCACTTTTATAAGGGTGTTTCTCTTTGGTTGGTTGGTTTGGAGGTTTGTTTCTCTTTTTAATGAGCAAACCTATTCTTTAGGAATTGTATGTTTTGAGTGCATCAGAATCGATTTGCCAGGAATCAGCAAGTTGGTTTGTGAGTGCAGTGACACAGAGGAACATATTTAGAAGGCATATGGCAGGGAAAGCAGGGTGTGCTGCACCCTGGGAGAGCTCTTCCTATTTTCCTGCAGCACTTCACTGACTGGAGCACATGCACATGGGGCTCTCTTGAATGTGTATTAATTGAACACGAGACCATTTCCTAATGATAAATTCTATGCTCATTTAGTTTCTTTCTTGTTTACAAAAATAACAGCCTTGAACAGTCAGTATACAGTAATTGCCGGTCTCCACTAAAGGAATTAAATAACATGCCTTTGTTATTCATGATTCAGTTGTTTTGTGCATAACATACAACTTCAGCTGAAGCAAAGCAAGGAAAAAGCCAGAGGAGATGATACAGGTATATTTTCTGTGTATATACACAAAGAGAGGTGTAATTAGGAGATGACCCAGCACAGGATCTGTGCATCTGGTCAATGCTGGCTGGTGTTCCAGCACATTGACACCTGCACACAGGGGCAAAATGCAGCTCTTTGGGGGCTCTGCAGTGCAGGGACAAGAGGAAGGAAACCCTTTAGGCCGGGGGGAGCTGCAGATGCCAGGGCTGAGCCCCAGCAGCCAGGGCTGAGCCTGGCAAGGCCTGCAGGGCTCTCTGGGCTCAGCCTGACTCGTCAGTGCCTGCTGAGCTCGTGCTGCTGGGGCTGAGCTCCCGACACCTGGGCTGAGTATAATTCCACAGGAAGCCCCGCCAAGGATACAGGAGAGTCGATGTGTTTTTGAAAGGTACAAATTCAGAGGCAGTGCACTCCTTCAATCTTCTTAATATATCTGCTGCTCAGACTTTTTGATACCTGTATCTTCGGGAATGCCTCAAAAGCTGTTCTACTTCACTGCTCTGAGTTTCTTGTATTCACTGTGTCTGAAGAGCTAAGTAGAAAAGATTGTCTCACTGAAAGGTCTCTGGGGGTACTGACATCCCACAAGCATTCTGCTAAGCTTCCAAAGTTTGTTTTGTACTGCATTTTGTTCTTATTTTTGGCAGTCATTTTGGAATTGTAGCCTCTTAGGCAGCCATGCTTTAGAATTTTACTTGCTGCCATAATTTGAGTTCCATTCAGAAAAAGTGGCTTGAAGGCCTACAAACTTAACGTTTAAACCCCTTCAGTACCTGCTCTGTCCACTGCATTTTTGCCATTTGATAAAGAAGAGTTTTCAGAGCTCTCCCCTGACTGTCTAACAGCATGGTTTCCAGGCTGCTTCCTATGGATTTTAGTTCTCTATTCCTTTTACTTCATTGTCTTTCAAACTGCTATAGCCCACTCATTTGAACAGAATCTGGCTCCTGAATTTCACTGTTGCAAACTACTGCTTAGTTTGATCTTACAAAACATGTCAAATTTAATTATATTAAGGGCTTTTTCCTTTACCAGGTCAATCATATTTACAGGAATGATTTCAGAAAATTACTTAAGACAAAGTCAGGAATAGCCTTTTCTCTTGTCTTTCTAATTTCTGTTGTGATGTGACATACAGCTCATTTATACTTGGTTTGATAGTTGTCCTAACAACCTTTGTTAAAGATTGTTCTAATCTCTCCAAAGACCAGCAAACACTCAGCTGTGTGGGTGTTCTCCCCCCTGGGTCACCCTGTCGTGCAGTGTGGGCCTGTCTAGACTCTGACATAGGACCCACAGATACAACATTGTTTTCTTGGAAATCACCCTAAATTGGCCCCAAAAGACCATCTTATTCTAAGAGCTATCTCTCAGGTGCCCAGGAACAGAAATCCAATGTCCCAGTGCCCATCTAGTGAAGGAAAGGCAGCAATGTTGGGGTGGGGAGAGACACGATGCCCTTCTCATGTCACACTGAGCCACAAACTCAGTGTGCTGGGAAAAGACAACATCACCTGCTGGGACCTTCCAAACCTTTGCTGCTGGATTGGACACACGAGGGCATTAAGAGAGTCACTGCCATCGAGGTGATGCAAAGGAGGGCTGCAGGTCACATTCATAAACAACCTCAGACTTGAAATTCCAGTGGTTCTTTTCAGGATTCAGGGCACCTGCCCCTCTAACTTTGTATATACCATAAAAACACTCTGTGTTCCCAAATGTTTACACAGACCCCAATTTCTGTTTATATATTTGTATCTTTCATTATTGGCTGAAAATATTTATCTTGTCATGTTTCAAAAGTGTAAACTTTTCCCTAAACCCTGTGAAGCTTACCTTAAATCTTCTCCTGTTTGCAGATGTTATTTTTTATTTCTTGTACTAATGCATCTATTTCAAAAGGATTTATTATACTGTTCACCATTTATCTGCTCAGTTACTGGCTGTAGGAATGAGAATTTGAAAATCCTTTTCTTAAAAGAAAGACAGGGTTACTAGTGAGGAGATTCAAAGAATGACACATGAGTGCTTTCATTTCATGCAAAAGAGAAGTTTGTTGTGGCAAATAAATTTATTATGAGAATGTCTGAAAGTGAGGAAGTAGAAGAAGGAAGGTAGTTGTTTGGGCTTTTTTCCTTAAAACCCAGTCTGAAGTGTAGAAATGGTGAAAGAACCATGTTGATTGTAGAGGCAGTATAAATTAGATCATCATAAACTTTTACATTGTAATAATCTTAAGGAAAAAAGAGGTCATTCTTGCAGAATTACACGTGGCAGTAATGGACAAATCTCCTGTGCATATGGCATGTTCCCCTGTGGGATATGGGTTCATACAGCAGCATCAGAAAAGTGCTGGATCAGAAAAGAAAAAATTGCAAATGAATGAATGAATGACAGCAACATCCATCAGCCTTGTCCTGAAAAGAAAACTCTTACCCATAGCCTCAAAAATAAGTTGTGACAGTGTCAACTGTATTTTTGACTAAGTGTAAGATGTCAGAATAGGGACTAATGCTGGTCAAACTCAAAACAGCTCTTCAAAGTGGCTCTGAAGACAATTTTATTGCCTCGTTTAAGATTTCACTGTACTGTCTATGTCTGGAAAAGTGATCAGTGGTAGTCATTACAGTGACGTTAGGCTGGCCTGTGGGGAACAGACATGGTTTGTCCCCAGGCATTAGGGAGAAGGTCACTCAGAACAAATTCAGAATGGCTTCAAACCCTCTCTGAGCTCCCCGACCACTGCTTGAGGATGGAACGTACCTGTAACATCTCCGACCTCTCCACAATAAGACACATCCTCTATTTTCAAAGCTGTAGCTCCAAAAATATAAGAATGTGAGGATGTTTTTATTTCCATCATTAGATAAAAATTCCAAAGTATTTCTTTTTCATTTCCCTGGAAATATGGTAGAGACCAGATTGCTAAGAAGTTATTGAATAATCATGACTCTTGGGCCTCTTCCAGTTTTCTAACATTTAGTGCTTTGTATGATGGGCCTTGGAGTTGCTGTTCCTGAGCTGAATGTGGATTTTGCCATTAATTTCAGCAGGACCTGGGTGCTCAGCCAGGATGTGCTTCACCCACCTCACCTGGGAACCTGGCACAGCAATACTGCACAAACTGACTGCTTTGCAGCAGTGAGTCTCTTCCAGGTCATAGCTGGATGAAAGATCCACAGCAACACTGAAGTATTTTAGAGAGATCCTTGGATGCAATGGTAAATACTGACAGTATTACTATATGTCCTGCATATAGTTTCTTGAGAGGGATTATTCCACAGCTAGTTTTGTTGTTGGTTTGAGTGTTTTTCCTCTTTCTGTGGAGGGTGATGCAGCTCTTTGAAAACATTCTCAACTCAGCAAAACTGCTCCATTCAGACTTGGTAATTGCTGCTGAACAGAAACATCTGTCAGTGAGATTTCTACCTTCTAGCACTATAAACAGAGGCAGATCACACGTAAAACAAGAATCAATTCCATTAAACATTTGGCCTCCAGACCAAAGGATCAGTCAGGGGCAAAATGTGCTACTAAACATGTATTTCTGCTTACTGCAGCACTGGGGAACATCTCCTCCTCACCAGGACTAGTTGAGGTTTTAGGACAGCAAGTAAAGAACAGGATTATTGACACAAGCACTTTTGGGATGGGCATGAAAGAAGGTGAAAGACAGTGAAGAGCACTGTGTTTTCTCTGGGCTGGAAGAAGGCTTGAAGTAAAAGAGAGTTTCATCTTGTATTCTAGAACACCAACAAAAGGACAACTGGAATCTGTTTTACAGTGAGATACAGACGTGTGTGCTCCAGCTCTTGCTGAAAACCTCTGCCTGGAGAGCAGTTTGAGTATTGCTTATATCCACTGATAGTACTTCTCCTTAGATTCTTTCTATTGAATTGCCCCCCTGTTGTCCCCTCACCTGTTCAAGGTGATGGTAATGAGGAGGAAGAGTTCTCTGAAGAAGTGAAGTCCTTCCAGCTAAAGAAAAATCCAGCTCAAACTAGGTAGATTTCCATTTTCATCTTAAAACTTGCAGGCAGTTATACCAGTCCCAGGACTGATGTTTGAAGCTACATGGCTTTAAAAAGAAAATATTGTTTTTATCAAAAGCTTCTAACCTAACAGTTTTAGAACCCTCAGATATTTTTTTATAGCACTATTTTGGAATTTATTACCCAGTATAAAAAATTTAGGAAACTAACTCTCTGTCCAAGAGAGCTTAGAAAGGAAGATCAAATCCTGCAATCAGCTGATGCAGACAAATGCCACTCCATTAATTTAATAACAGGTTTCTGCAGTCTCTTTCAGGGCTGAATCTTACACAAACAGCATGGAGGAGATTTAGATACAGGGTGACATAATCTTGGTGGACATTTTTTGCTGTCTTTTAACTGTATTAGTACCCTTACCCTCTGCCATTCCTCACTGTGCCCTGCCTTCCTATCAAAGGGTGTGTACACTGCAGGTATTTCCAGCTGTTGAAGTGCCCACATAGCTAAAACTGACAAATTAAAAAATTGCTGTCTATATAGCTCTTAAACTAATTTATTCTACCACTTTGAAGGAAACAGGGCTTTTTGTGGAGCTTTCATGATTTGCTAAGAGGACTGTAGATCTCAATCCAGGTGCCAGGCGTTTTGTGTCCCCACTGAGTTACTGACAATTGGCTGCAATCAAAGCACTTGGGAATGCCTCACACAACCTTGTATTTTTTTTTTTAACCTGTAATTCAACTTCACATTAAAAGACTTTCTTCAATATACATCTAAGATCTGCTGATCTCAAACTACACAAAAGATTTCTGTTAAAAGATATAGCAGGTTTTTGACTCCTAAAGCACAGCCTCGGTCATGAACTGGGAAGTTCTCCCGTCCAGTGCCTGTAACCCTGTGGAGCTGCACACAGTGAGTGACAGAAACAGCAGCTCCAGCAAATCAAATCCTATGTAATTATGCAAACCAGTAAGTGATTATTAATTGCCCCTCCCATTTGCTCTTCTCTTACAATTAAGTGAAGCTCATGCTTGTATCAAGTGGTACTTGATTCCTAAGCAACTTATCAGACTCAGTTTCTGCACAGTACTAATAATTTCACAGTTTTTTAAGGGCCAAGAGCAGTATAACTGGCAGGTCATCCTCTATTGCTTTTGTCAATAAATTTGCCAATTTGGATTCTCTCAGATACACGGGAGCTGAAGTTGATGTCAACCTGTAAATCCCAGAAGATTGTCACTATGCAGAAGTGAATTCCACTGCCCATGAAAAGCAGCATCAAGGCACCCCTGCATGAATAATTTTTCTGTGTATGTGATGTAACAGGGATCTTTATGCTGACAGACTGATTGCTAATGGGATGCTGTGTGATGCATGGACTGGGACACCCTAGATCTGAAGACCTAAAATGACAAGTGAAACAAGATAAGGTATATTGAAACCTTGTTCAGAAAATTTCTACAAGGGTTGACTATATTTTGTTTTCTTTTACATGAATTTATGGCTTTACAGGAGTTGGAAATTAAAATCATGTATCAAAATATTTTATTATTAACATTCTTCTGTAAATTAGAGAATTATGTCTTACCTGATACCTGGTATCAACTTTCACTTGAGTGTTTCTGTTCTGGAAACATCACTTCCATAGAACCATATTCATACCAGCCTGTTCAGGTGCAGTGAGAAGAATCTTTTTTTACGTGGGATTTTGCACTTGTTAGTCACACTACTTGTGATACAGGGCTACTGTTCTTGGGCTGCCATCAATCAGCATCTCTTCTGTCTCTACTGACTGGAGTGATTGGATCACTTGAGAATCTATCTTGAAATTCTTACTCTACCTGAAAGCTTATTTTTGCATAGTCTATACATTTACAAAAAGCCATTTGAAAATCCTTTGGAATTCTTAGTACGTGGCCTGGGATATTACTTGTGACAGGAAAATACTGCCACAGTCAAGGGCTGACGAGTGAAGTACAACGTTCCTTTCCAGCCCACTTCTTTCTCAGTGTCACACACTGCCCAGCAAGGGCAAGTGTAGAGGATTTCAGCTTGGGGGCTGGTTTTTTGCACTCCTCAATCTTGAAAGTTAAGAATCGAAATAATCTACAATCGCTGTTTAAAATATGACCATCTTTGCTGGCTTCTCTGTGAGATTACAGTACTTGTAGTCTAATTGAGATATTTTTAGAGCTACAAGTACCATATCCAGCTGGGAACCAGGTTATTTGCCCATTGTAAGACACCCAAAGTCTCAGCAATCCTTAAACACGTCACATGAACGGCTCTGCACCTTGCCAGTACTGGTGTTCACACCAGTTACTTCCTCTAGTTTTCAATCAAACACACAGACACAAGTGAGAAAAAGAGGGGAATGATTTCTTTGACAAGTTGCTTAAAATAAATGAGAGATTTTGAAGGCGATAAGAAATTTTAAATGGCAGAGACAGACCAGAACCCTGTGGTCAGAGAAAGAGTAGTAATGTCAAAGTGCATAGCAAAGTATGAGAACCTTTGCAAAAGGCAAAGTATTGTACTCTGTCAGTACATAAAGATGTTGTGTCACAGGCTGGTCTGGGCACACAGAGCCTGCAATGGTGCTGAGACTGTTACTGCCATAGACCCCTTTAGACAGTGGTGCATTTACAGCCACATTGAGTTATGCAGATCATCCCAAACATGGTTCAGTAGTGCCTTTACACTTCCCAAATCCAAGGTTATACTTTAATTTTCCACAACAATACACAGTAATATCCACATGTATTGAATTCACTGGAGATATGTTCAGTTCCTTTTTGCTGGAAGAGCCAGACTGAGAGTAGGTTTCACTGCACATGGCACAGTGGTGCTCTGGGCCCAGAACAAGTGTTCCCTGCATATACCAGAGCAAAGAACAAACGCTAGATATTTTGGCATAGCTTGCATTCTTTTTGTGTACTATTCTAACATTCAGTGAAAATGTGTTACTTTTCTGCCCCTGAGTTTGAGTTGATATGTAAATCAAAACCTCCTATCAGTGCAGCACTGAATATTACCAGCCTTCAGTAGCAGGTTCATGTTGGTATCTCGTTCATAATCAGGGGTGGTGAATGACACATTACTGTGCTGTAAAGGCAATTAATAGCAGAGGCTCGGAAACGGCTCAGAAATCAGGAGTGTCAACTGTAGTCTCAAGTTAGCATTTGCAGGTGAATTTCACAGGGCAGGATTAGTGTTTTATCTTGAGACCTCCTGCTCTTATCATATGATTGCAGGAGAAAAAAAGTGCCTATCATAGATCTAAAGTAAAATGATTCATTGCACAGCGTATCCACCATCTTCCTTTCAGGGCTAAATTTCAAGAGGTTTGGCAGCGAGGCAGCCTGGCTGTGTGAGAACAGAAACCTCCGCTGGTGAGCAGGAGAGCGGCTCTGGAGCATCGGCCGCGGAGCAGAGCTGGAACAGAGGTGGGGCTCGGGGGGTTGTGGTTTTAAAAATCCTTAAACGTTTCTTTAACGTGTTTGGGTTTTTTTCTTGTCAATACACGAATGAGACACATTTATCACACATACACGCTTGGCAATTTCAGCTGGAAAAGTGTATTTTCTCACTGTGTAATTCCAATTGTGACAAACAGGAGAAGGTTGTAAAAATACGTCTGAGGAATTGCCCCCAGCCCCCCAGAAGATGTGTTTGGATGCTCGGTGCTGTAAGAAAAGCCCAAGCAGGCGCTCTCTGGAGCTCGAAGGCACAGCGGGGCGGGGCGAGCGCTGCCGGGGCAGAGGGGCAGCCCCGGGGGCAGAGGGGGGGCTGCGGGGGCAGAGGGGCAGAGGGGCAGCTCCGGGGGCAGAGGGGCAGAGGGGCAGCTCCGGGGGCAGAGGGGCAGCCCCGGGGCTCCCCCGCTGCCGAGCGCTCCAGCCGCGGCTCCGCCGGGCCGCGTTCAATGGCTGCCAGCTCCGCGGGCTGCCGGCTGCGCCAGGCTCTGCCCGTTCGCTCCTTTGGCGGCTCCGCCGTCTCTCGGGGGCAGCGCTCCCCCCTCCCCGCCCCCCAGGTGAGGCTTCACCCCCCGCCTCCCTCAGCCCTTCCCCGGGAGCCGCCGCCCCGTCCGCCCGCGCAGCCCCCCGGCCCTGGGCCCCCGGCGCTCCCTCAGCCGGGCCGGGCTGGGGCTGGGCCGGGGCCGGGCCGGGCACCCCGCCGCTCTCCGGGGGTGCGGGAGGCGCAGGGCAGGGCAGGGAGCTCTGGAGCGCCTCAGCCCCGCGCCAGCCCCGAGCCCTGCCGGGCTCTTCAACCCACCTCGCCCGCTGTGCAACTCCCTCACCCTTGTCCCTCCCCCACCACCCGCCGTTTTCTCTCATTTCTCTCCTTTTTTTTTTTTTTTTTCCCCCGCTCCTCCACCCTCCTGCAGCGCGTTAAACGTTTCTTTTGTTAATTGCCGCCCCAAGTGTTCCCAATCCCCTGCCCGCGCACCCGGGCCGGCCCGGCCGGTGCCCGCCCAGCTGGGCTCGGAGGAGCAGCACAGACCGCGGGGCCGGGGCTGTGTGCGTGGGGAGGAGGTGTGAAGAGCACAAAGCACATTTGAGAAGAATAATTTGGCTCCTCTGTTTGTTGTTTTTCGGGAGTCTGGTTTTTCCCTTCTCCTTCTCCTTTCAATCTTTTTTTGTGCTCAGGATTTAAATGTCACTCAAAGCATCCCCAGATCAGCTTCTCGCTCGTCGCCTGTTCCTTCCGAGGCATTAACTGGATCACACGCTGCATTTGAAGAGCTTGGGTGTTCTACCCGCTAAGGTAAGTGGGCTTATGCACCTACACCGGGTCTGGATGGTCACTGAAAGCCTTGCAGGGTGGTGTTTTTCTTCCCCTCGTCTCCCCTCCCTCCCCCAGCTCCGTGGCCAGGTTTCGCTCTCCCTGAAGAACTTGCATCCCCGGGTTAAATATCGGTCGGGATGTGGCAAAGGCGCCGGGGGAGCGGGGCCGGGGGGGCTCCGCGCCCGCCCCTCGGTCCCCAGCCAGTGACCCCCTCGGTCCCCAGCGCCTCTGCTCCTGGAATAGCGCCTGGCATCGCAGGAAGGGAAGAAACAGCCTAATCCTCTCTTACAAGAAACTATTCGTCATCATTTTTTTTTCTCCGTGAGAAATACTGTAGGCGCCCATCTCCCCTCCTCCCCCCCGCCCGCCCCCGTTGCCAGCACCGGCTCCTTCACCCGCACCTCTCCTCGCTTCAGGAGGTTCTTTCCAGAGACCAAAAAGTTAAGCTGCCCCCTCTCTCCCGCACCTGCCCCCATACGTACGCTGTGCATTCCCCTTTTTAACCTATTCTCCCTCTGCCTAAGCCGAGTCCGTCCAGCCCCCACCTCCCCTAAACTAGGTTGCAAAGCCGCCGTACCAAGCAACTCCTGAAACTTCTCTTCTTGCTGTGATTTATATTCTATACTAACAAAAAGGACAACAAAAATATACTGGATCCTCCTGTGGATGAGTTTTGTTTGGTTGCCTTTTTTTTTAAATAATGCATTTCCTTCTTCCCCTTTAATTTTTTTTTCTGGCAAGGAAATTTGCTCCATCTCCAGCAGCAACCACTGCTCCTTTTGATGTTGTGGTACGCCGTGCGCATGCGCTTCACATTAGAATTACTGCACTGGCCAGAATAAGTTGGATCTCTTCTTCTCTTCACTGAAACCCTAAATCATATCAAAAGCTAAAGGGATGCTGAGAGTCCGGAGAAAGGGTTACTTTGGGATTTGGTCATTCCCGTTAATAATAGCCGCGGTGTGTGCACAGAGGTAAGCGATGAAGGTATCTCTTTTCCTTTACTTTGAATTGCAGTGCATGCTGCTGCTGAGAGGAATGTACAGCTGGGGGCTGAGAAATCAGGAATAATATGGTATTGCTCTTTTTTTTCTTTAGTGTCAATGACCCTAGTAATATGTCACTGGTAAAAGAGACGGTGGATAGACTGCTGAAGGGCTATGATATTCGCTTGAGGCCAGATTTTGGAGGTAATTTGGCTGCTTTTGAATAAGAGAGGTTGCATATCCGGGCTGTGTACCTTTGGTGTGGGGGGTTTCAAACGTGTTGTGGGTGCTGTTGCTTTGGGGGGGGGGGTGTTGCCATTTTCTCAAGCTGATCCAAAGTTAAGCCCATTGTTAATTTTCTTAGCACAGGATGCTCTTAATGCGATCACTTAAATCGCTTGCATATTCGTAATCGGTCCCTCATTTTTTGTGTGTGCTGATACTTTATTAACCGTAATTAAATCCTCGTTTAACTGGTTTTATCGAGATGCAAATCTCTCTTAAGTTTACCCAACCTTTGTTCCTTTCAGCATAATATGCCTGTGATCACAGTTACTATATTTGAGTACAAGATGTGCTGTTAACTGATACAAAAATGCCATTTAACCCCCTGCGTGCTCCTGCTTCGAACTAGTTTGTTTATTTCGGACGTGTTCGCTAGGGGTGGTCCCCCATCCCTCCCTCGGGGCTCGGTGGCCGCCGTTCCCGGGCGCGGGGCTGGGGGTGTCGGGCGGGGAGGGAGCGGAGCGGGGCCCCGGTGCCAGCACGTGTGTGCCGGTTACATAAAGCACGGCCGGGCTGTGGGGGCGCGGGGGTGAGCCCGGGCACGGCTGGGTGGGCACGGCTGGGTGGGCACGGCTCGGTGGGCACGGCTCGGTCCCGCGGGACCAGCGGCTCGCCGGGGGGGGTGTGAAGGAGTGGGGAGCACTTCTTGCCTTCCTCCTGAGTTTCTGATTATGCTTAAACAACGTTTCATGTGTACGCTGCCTTCGCCAGCGAACTCCGGTAAGAACGAGTTCAGTTCATCGAGATCACATTGCGGACCATCTTGTCGGTTTGCAGGTCCCCCAGTGGCTGTGGGCATGAACATAGACATTGCCAGTATAGATATGGTCTCGGAAGTCAATATGGTGAGTATTTGGGGTGGGGGTGGGCCTCGTGCCCCGCATGCGGCCGGTCCCGGGGGTCGGGGGTGGGGGCGGCCCCGCTGCCGGCGGAGGGTGCGGGGCGGGGGGGACAAGCGGGGTCCGCGGGAGCGAGGGATGCCGGTGGATCGGGAGCGGTGTATCCCGGTGTATCAGGAGTGGTGGATCCCGGTGGATCGGGAGCGGTGTATCCCGCTGTATGCCGGTGGATCGGGAGCGGTGTATCCCGCTGGATCCCGGTGGATCCCGGTGGATCGGGAGCGATGTGTCCCGCTGTATCCCGCTGTGTCCCGCTGTGTCCCGCTGTGTCCCGGTGGATCCCGAGGCCGCTCCTGCGGCAGCCCCGGGCCCGCTCGGGCCGCGCCGCCTTCCCGCGAGCAATGGCGCCCCCTGCCGGCCGCGCGCGCTCACCGCACCCTCGGGGCCGAGACAGGGCCCGAAGCGCCCTGGGGCCGAACCCGGGTGTGGGGCCGAACCCGGGCGTGGGGCCGAACCCGGGTGTGGGGCCGAACCCGGGTGTGGGGCCGAA
>NW_020884887.1:15563021-15611278 GCF_003945725.1 Corapipo altera | reverse complement strand
GGGTGTGGGGCCGAACCCGGGTGTGGGGCCGAACCCGGGTGTGGGGCTTTAAGAACCCGGGCCTGGGGCTTTAAGAACCCGGGCGTGGGGCTTTAAGAACCCGGGCGTGGGGCTTTAAGAACCCGGGCGTGGGGCTTTAAGAACCCGGGCGTGGGGCTTAACTCAGCTCTGGGGCTTTAGCCCAAGTCTGGGCTTTACCCTGGCTCTGTGCCCATCAGGGTTCAATTTTGCTTGTGCCATATTAAAAAAAAAAAAAAAAAAAGAAGGTGCTTTTTTGTCTTAGCTGTGCCCTGCCTATTAAAAACAAAAAAAGAGTCTTTGACTTCTGTGTGTGTTCAAAACTTACCAGTTTTTTTTGTAGCTTGATGTTATTTTGGATGGTGATGACTGAGTTGATGACTTTACAGGTTTAATTTTGCCAGGATGTTTGTTTTTCTTATCTAAATACTTGCAACTGACTTGCTCGAATACTGAACTTGTTCAGAACATAATAACTTGACACTTTCCGTGTTTCACTTTCATCACCTGGGACACTCATGAGGTGTGGAAAAAATTGGAGAAATCTCAGATTCATACTTCAGGAGAAGCTGTTCTTGGCTTAGATGAAACTTTTCTAACATTGCCTGTTCTTATTTGGAAATGTTTGGGGTCAAGTTTTGAAGTTTTTATCTTAATTTGCATTTTACTTGGTTAAGGATACATAACTTGGCCTAATACTCCTAGGGAACATATTAAAGAAGGCCAAAATAAAGACACTGAAACAAGGTAGCAGCAAGTGACCCAAAATAAATGCTTTTGTGAAATGTTAGTGAGTGTAAGTTTGTTTGAAGCAAAATTTCCACTACGTTTTAAGAGATTTCAAGGAAACATCTTTCTAAATAAAAATGTGATTTTAGGCTTATTGCTGTAGCTGTAAACATGGATTTGAAAATAATATTTGGAAACTTATCCGTTACTTTAATATCATTCTACTCCTGAAATATTTAATTTCTCAGTGTCATGTTTGGGTTCTCAGCCATGTTGCACTGAAGGAATTGGCAAACATTTGTTCTCAAGCTGGATGCCTTGTGTGATGTGCAGGAGTTTTTAGTAAGGTAAAATACAGCCCCCAGCCTGATTTGAGGATGACATTACAGGTGGTTTTACTGTACAGGAGACAGGGAGGTGCTGGTGACAGAGCTCCAGAGTGCTTTTCTTCAACATACCAGGGAAACTGAGTAACTTTACCTCATGCAACTTGTGAACTGTTTCTAAGTGGCTAAAAGGAGCTTCCAGACTGTGTAATCTAGTATTCTACCTTCGGGAGCTTTAAGTGCAGAGGAAGAAAATTGCATTGTATTTTAAACCACTGCTTTTCATTGAAAGAACTGTGGGTAGGAGAGAGAGGGATGTACAGAGTTATATCTTAGACAGCCATGAGCTGTGAGGAAATGATAAGGGTTTCCTTGATGGAATTGTGATCAATGTTTTATCCTCACATCCCTTTAGAACTGGAAGGTTCTCTTGAAAAGATTGTAAAGGTACTTGGGAGCCTTTTCTTTGTTTCTTTAAATGATTTCTAGAGATTTGGTCTCCAATTAAAGGTAATAGCATGTCAGAATACTGTGATCTGACACTTACAGACTAACTATAAAATGGAGTATTATTTTTAGTATTCTGTGGTCAGTTTATTGTGTTTCTATAAAGAAATATTTGACCTTTCTGAGAAAAGTGTTTTCAGGCCATCTACAGAACTCGGGGGGGGGGGGGGGAAGCGTATAGACAATTTTGTCCCACTAATTTGCCTAAAACATTTAAACTCTGAGCTTATTTTACTCTAAGAAGCCACCTATTTCTTAAAACCAGGCAATCATGTTACATTTTTTTTTTTCACTTGCAGTGTCAGAAGAGATTCCAGATCAAGATTATAGTCTTAATCTACTTAATAGTAAAATGTACTGTGTAACACTTGATTTTATGATGGTCTGTATAACATAACAAGTACTAACATGCCCTGAGAGACCTGACCCGACTGAGGGGAGAGGCACACAAGCAAGCAATAAAATACTTATATACATATGTAAGGCCTTGGCTTTTTACTTGCAAAGTCACCAGAATTTGGAGTAGAAACCAGGAGGAGTACTATGGAATGCTGGCTCCTGCAAAGCCTTCTGAGATAATGAGAGACACAGAAAGAATCCTTTTGATTTATGAACCTCTTTTTTCTGAGCGTGGACTTGCTGGACTTTGTTTGTGGCCATGGCAAACACTACTGACTTTACACAAAGGCAGATCATTGCCTGGAGTCATGTACTAACGTTGATGGGACCAAACTTCTGCCTGGGAGGAAGGCTGAATAATCATAGTATTTAGCTTGAGCTAATTTCTGCCAATTTTAATGTTAACTTTAGAATTACATTTCTTGTTCAGTCTTGATATATTCCATTTTCTGTGTACATTTGTGCCACTTTGCAGGCTGAAGTCTTGTCTCCAGTGTCATGAAATAAATCCTCAAGTTTTCACTTTGTTGAACAGGAGAATTTAGAGTTGCTGTTATAGAAAGTCAATGTGTGTTAAAGATGTTCAAGAATATTATTGTTGACTGAATTCTTAAAGAGGTGATAAGTACTTGGCATCATAAAAACCTCAGTGAATCAGGCTTTACAGGTGCCTTACAAAGGTTTCTTGTGTGAAACTGTAAACTGGTTACTTTTGCAGTCAGGAACTTGGACTAGCTTATATCTTAGTTTACAGAAATGGTTTCTAAGCACTGGTACTTGTGAACATAATTGGTTCCAGCTCTGGGGAATGCACTGAATGCACATGAGAAAAGGGAGAACTTCAGGAGTGTGTGATTGTCAACAAGTATCTAATTGGACTAATTTCTTAGTATTTTGCAAAGAAAATCTAAATCAGGTAATGATTTTGTGCAGTACAGTGATGATTATGGCTAATTCCACTCGTGTCTCTGGACCAAGCAATACTGTTGAGTGTATCCTTTATCCTGGTTATACTACAGATTTTCTGAAGGTTTTCTTATTCAGGTAACAATGGAGAGCAAAGGTGGAGAGGTGAGAAGGCTACTAAGGTGGTTCTTCTCAGCTAATGAATTTGATGTTATGTAAGATTAGCTGTATTGCAGTGAGCCTAATGCAATGTTCTCAAGGTAGTTTCCAGGTGTTTCTTACTGTGCTTCCATTTTCTTCTGAGCTTTCTTTTCCTTAATGCTAAACAGTCATAGTCAGAATATTATTTTCAAATAATAATAACTTAATAATAGCTTTTTTCTTTTTTTTCTTTTTTTTTTCAGTAAGCAGTGGTAGCTGGGATGTCACATTTCACTTTTTCATCTGTTAATTTTTGGAGCAGACCCGTTGACAATATACAGCAATGAAGACTGTTCTCCATTCTGATTTTCTTCCCTTTATCCCTTATCCCAACAGTTCCCTTGTAAACTGTTTAAAAAAAATTGGTGCAGGTTCATTAAGCAGCACAGAAATAAATTTTCTTCCCTAGACACCCCTGAAGATTCTGCATAACGTGTTGTGCATTTGATGTATCTAGATAAGACATGAGGATTTCTATGGATAATGTTGGTCATGTGGTGGTTTTCAATGTCTTGGCTTATTCCCTATTAAATAGGTCAACATTTCCTTTTTTTTTTTTTTCCTTGGTCTGTAGCTATTCTGGGATTCTAGTACAGGATGTCTTGAAAAGACAGAGAAATATTCTGTGGCTATAGATTTTACACAGGAAATATATGGTTTTTGTGGTAATGGGTTGTATGTTTAGCTAAATATATATTCATCCCGTGGGTCGTTGGGGTCTGCAGAGAGGAATCTGAAGTGTTTACTCCAAGTATTTGCTTATTGGCTTTGGCACCTGGCTGGGTGTGTGTGGAGTCAGACACCATGGATGGTTTGTCTTAGTGGAGCCATTAGGGTTGATTGAGTGCACAATCCCTCATCAGGTGGGAGCTGGAGACACCGAGGAGCTGTTACCATCTATCAGGGAAAGGTTTACTACTTAGTGTATGCCAGGTTTTACACTGCAGAGCCTAAGAACTTCAAAGCTCGAAAAAGAAAAGCTTTTTTTATGTTATATTTCACTTCTATATTTGAGATATGCCAAAGTTGCCCAAAATAGTAAATCTAATACTCGTAGATCAGAATAGTCTCAGTCTAAAAATGTACAGGCCTGGCTGTAATTTCCTGATAGATGTCTGACTTTGAGTTGCTCTTGATAATGGAGACCCACTACTGGGTTTCTTAAAATCTCTTATGTTATCTTGAGGTATTTTTAGTAGGGGACACTAACAAAGCTCGAGATTTAGATTATGAAATAGGTTTAGATTATGAAAACATCAGGAGCTGTGTGGCTGCCTTTCAAGTGGCACCAGTTATCTTTATGTGTGAAAATGGAAAAGATGGCTTGTGATACAAAAAGAAAGGAGGGTAAGTAATAAGGAAATAGTGTGGAGCTGTTCCAAACCAGAAGTCTCCAGGGAAAAATCCTGACAGAGAAAAATGAAGACATTTGTAAAACAGGAAAGTGTCCTGTATACACTGGTGCAGAAAGAGGTGAGGAAAATGGTTTTTGTCAGCAACATCTTCTTGGGTTGTTCCATTCTAATTGTGTGTCACTACACATGGTCTACAGAGAGAATAAGGGGAGAACAGGACTGAAAATGCATCGAAAATGAACTATTAGAACTATTGAGAAGGTGCTCCTTCCCTAATCCTAAATACTTCCTGCTGCTAGAGACTGTTGGCTTCACTCTTTTCCCTGTGTCAGAAATGCATATGCTGCTTCACACAAATCTGCATTTCTCAGCACAGTTTGATTTGGCTCTTGCCAGATTATGGTGCTTGTACACTACTGACTCATCCTGAAGTGTCTGCAGAGACTTCTGTGAGTGCAGAGCAGGTGATGTGTGTCTTGGAAGTGAGAACTTGTTTTTAGTGAAAGCCTCGTTTCACCTTTTCCTTCAGGTGCTGTCTGGGATAACATCACGAGACCTTTTTGAACTGGAGTAAATTCCATTAGTATGGTTTTCTGTTTCTTGTTATTACATGTCTCTAATTCAGGCATTTTCCTTTCTTAGCCTAAAGGTATGAAAAAATAAATAAGAACTCCTACGTTCAAGTAAAATATTTATTTTTGAGGACAAAAGTGAGTCTTCCTATTGCCACTCTACATGTGGATTGAAGTTTTCATACTGGTTCTGCTAGAATATGTGTAGCCAAAGTAGGCACTGACTTATCTAGAACACATATATGCAGGAATATAGTGAGTTTGTAATGACTTTCATAAGCTAGTTCAGAAGTAATAAATTATTATGTATATTTATAGATATTATGTGTATCTATGTTATACATATCTAGAAGAATGACATAATTCTTGTTGTTTCTTTTAAGGTCAATATAATGGTTTGTTAATTGGAGTGCACTTTCAGTGTGCTACAGTGTTGCAAGACTAATCAGTAGGAAATCTTGTTTGGTTGGTGGTGGTGATTTTTCAAAGTGATCACTTGATTGGCAGAGCAGGGGATGGTTGGTAGTAATTTGCAGAGGTTGCTTTGGAGCTGATTTGTACAACTGAATAATTTGTACCTTTTTTTTTTTTAAGAAGGCCTTACTCTATAAATATTGAAGTATTTTGACTCCTACCAAAGAAGAAAAGATAAATTTATCATTATAGGCAGTGTCTTGGTGTTAATGGCTGGGAATGAACATGGAAGTGTGGTTTGATAGCTCCTGCTATAGGCTGCTTTATTTCATAACTTCCCTAAATCTTTATAGATGAGCCATGTTAGAACAAAAGATTCTTATTTTGTGCTCTACAAACTTGTTACAAATTTAAGCTGTTCCAATGGTTGTATTTGTGCTCTTTAGTGACTCTGAAGTCTGTCAGTGCATCATGACTAAATCCTTATTATTCCTCCCTCCCTTTTTTATCCTCATACATCATGCAGCTCTCTGCAAGGTTTATAGTAGAACCTTTGGTATTCAATCATGTTGAAGTACAGTGTTGTATAGTAATAATTCTTTTTTTTTTTTTTTCTAGAATAATCCAGATTCCTGGTAGGCTTTTAGTGGTTTATGCTGTAGGTTTGTGCTAGTGCTCCTATGAATTAGGTAAGCAAGACTCAGTCCCTTCATTTCAAAGGAAGGTGATCATCCATGAGGTAATTTTTGTAATGTCTCTTTTAAGCCATGGAAGAAAGCATCTTATTTCTCTTTAAAGTTAACTTTAGAAGTAGTCAAATATCTGGAGTTATTGGCTCCTCAGAGTGGATGCAGTCTGTAATTCAAAAATACATTGCACGTGCATAATTATGTATAAATTGTAGGCACTGACAGACGTTGGCAATTGTGGGTGGACAAAAGGAAAACCAGGACAGAACCAGCCTTTGTAGTTTATTGGAATGACTGTAACTGTGCTCTGCAGGGATTCCCACCCTGCTCCCGTTCCCTGGCAGCGATGCCATGTACAGTGGGGGGCTGGCAGCTGGGACAGAACAAGCCTGGGAGGCACTGACATGCTGGACATATTTACATAGTCTTGGTGGCTGAAGGCCAGGCTGTGAAGTAGCAGAAACCTGACTTCATAGGTTTTACCTACAAAAATCTTTGGGTGCAAATTGTCTGACTAATTATTTTCAACTTAGTTAACCAGTTAGACCCTCCCAGTTAGATCCAGGAGTTAGAGCATCCCGGACTTGGCATCCCACCAACTGCACATGACATTTTTGTATGAGTTTTGCAAATAAGGGTGTAATTACTTCCCAGTCAAAACTAAAATTTCTGTTCTAATTCAGAAGACGTTTGACATTCAGGAGCATGTATGCAACAGAATATAGAATTTTTAGATTGTATTTGTACATGATAATGTAGGTTATCACAGGCCAGATAAAGTATTTAGTGTGAGCTCTTCCTTGTCCCCAGACTTAAAGAATAAGGGAACTGCTATTTCTGTCTGTCTTGAGCTTCTCTTTGCATAGCTTCATCAAAACTAAAGCCTGTTAATTTTTATTCTGTAAATACTGACAGAGGGATTAATTTGTTAGTTTTCAAGTAATAAGGATTTAACTATGTGGGGAAAAAAGCAATCCTTCTGAGACATGTTTTTGCATTTCAGGTGTGTGCTGTTGTAGTAGATGTGGCACTTCCGAGTACTTCCACTGATTTTCCTGGAGATAAACCACTGATTCTTTGGGATTGTGCCAAAAGAAAAACTCAGCTTTATAAATTTTGAACAAGTAGAAGAAGAAATTTACAGGGAATTTGGCCTTGGACAGGAGCAGTATATTGAATTACCCTAATGAATGCATTATTCAAAAAATCCAGCTATTTGACATAGGAAGTCCTTATTCCAGTTCCTGCTCCCTGGACTATGTCTTCTTTCTTTTCTTCTTTAATGAATAGTTATTTCTATTACCCAAGCAAGTCAGTGACAGGGGTTAACCCCCCGAATTTTCCTTTGCAGTGGAGTGCCCTGCTGCTCTGCAGTGTCTCCATGCCTGGGGATGAGATCTGCATCCTTTGCTGCAGAGCAGCCCTGGGGGAGCCTCTGCTCTGTGTGGAGTATCAGCCTGGGGGGGTTGTGAGTGGGAGTTTGGACTGCAGAGGAACAGGGGCCTTGTGTGTCAGGAATGAACCTCTGAAGGGCTGCCCACACATCCTTCCCCTCCTCTGTCTCTGGGAATGTTTGGAATGACACAGCCTTGCCTGGCTGTGATGTCAGGCATGGTCTGAGCACAGCAGCTCTACCTGCCTTTGCATGAGGTTTAAATATTGTCTGAATGGGCTTAAGTAGGAACAAAATGCCTGCTCACCTGAACAGGTCCTTCCTGGAGAGATGTGCAGGAAGGATCTTGGTGAATTGGGAGACTCAAAATGGTGGAAGCTTGTGAATGTAATCTTTTGCAGAGATTAGTTATAACAGTTTCCTTGCAAAGTTGTTTTAGATCGACACAGGGCAAAATACTCTAATTTTTGTTTTTAGATATAAGCCTTGGAGAAAAATTGGTAGGAGGTGTAGAGTTAGGTAAAGGTCATAATAAACGCATTTGAGATGAGAAGAAGGTCCTCCAGAAATGGTTGTGGGTCTTCATGTATATTTGGGACGTCTGAGAGCTGTGACTCGTGATTTAGATATTGGAAGTTTTTCTCATTCAACTCCTTGCATTGTGTGTGACTGTGAAGTAGCTGGAAGTTCCTATTGCTTTCAAGGAACTGGAGGCATCTGTTTCTCAGTGAGAACTACCTATTAAAATATGACAATTAAGTGTCTGGATAAGATACCAAATCTTTTTAAAAACTATTCACTGCTATGGATGCAGAGGCCTTTGGAAAATCTGATCCTAGTTTCTGTTGTAGATTAATTTTTTTTTCATGGAAGTTTGAATTGTTTTTTAATACTTGGAACAGAGATTCTTTCTTCTTGACTGAGTAAAATTAATGCTTAGACTTTTTTATTCTCCATATAGACCTTTAAAAAGGTATATTTAAAAAAATATTAATTCCTTCTGGTCCATAAGGGTGAATGAGTTGTCATTTGCATAAGAGTTACTACCCAATAGTCCAGAAGTCTTTATGATCCATTGTATAATCTTTATTTGTTTCTTTGATAAGTGTATTTTTGAGTTAATAGACCCTGCACCTCCAAAGGACTTGTAGTACATTGTGGATTTTTCTCTCTCAGGGGCTGCTGGTCCAGCAGACTCTGCTGCTCCCTCAGGGCTCTCGGAGTCACTGAGTTAATCCGTGTTTGACAGGATGTGCACCGAAGGAGCCGGAACATTTAAGTGAAAAAAGAATAGTTTGAAGATCCAGTAGACTGTTTATAAACGAAATAATTTAGGATTGTCACTATTTCATTTTTCCTTATTATGAAATGATTTATTTTTTTAGATAACATACAGGGAAGAAGGAAATAGGATTAAACAATTATGCATGTCATTTACAAATGAAAAGAAGCGTTTTGCAACTAATTCCATCATTGTTTCTCTAATCATGTAAGTCCAGAAATGACCAAAGAAACCTTTTAATCAACCTGAAATCTTCCTAAAATGTCTGTGCCTGTTCAGTCTGTGTCACTGTCCCGTTGCTGTGTTTCACTGACCTTTGGCTGTGGGAGATGCTTTAGGAAGTCCCTCCATGGCAGAATTACCAATGTCATGTTCACCTCCTGCTGTTTGTGCTACATTGGAGCAAATGCTTCATGACCTCAGGAGACAGGGAAATGAGGTACAATAACTGTCTTTTTTCACTTTTGAAAGAAGCCTTTCCGAAGGTTTGGGAGGGTTTACTGAGTTAAGCCGAGACCTTTCATATCAAGTTTCAGCTAAAAATATATTGTTATAGCTGATATGTAAGTCCCTACAAATAGTTTTGTAATGGAAATACCAGGAGACCCCTAACTATAATCATTCTTTTTAGTGTAAATGCCTGCAAATGAATACGATTTTCATTAATCTACTATTATGTGACACAAGTGACCACTTACAGAGAAAGCCATAATAATTCTGGTTAACTGGCTGCATTCAAAAATGCAGTTCAAAGTACCCACCTCTGTGCACAGGCTCTGCAGAATGCTTTTGTGAGCTCAGGTCCCACGTGAGCCTTGTTGTCAAGTCTTAAAATGTGTAAATGTGGTGCTGATTTTTCCACTGAGGCTACTTCTGCAGTTTTCACAAGATTTGTGAGGTACTTAACTGCCTTGGAATGCAGTGCAGGATGGCTCCTGGGAGCAGGACTGGGCAGTAGCCTCTGGAGTTGTTGCTGTGCAATAGGTGCTCTTTTGAAGAGAGTGGATGTTCCTGGTGGTTTTAATCGGGCAGAAAGTCATAAGACCTTGCTGGCAGTTTTGATTTAGGGATATTTAAAAGCCAATTAGTCCAATCATATGAAAGTATACATTTTACTCTCAGTCTTGGGCTTGTGGCATAACCTCAGCAAATGCATTGCTGAGGCAGCACTGAGAGGTTCATGTGGTTCCTGCCAGGGCCAGACTTTGCCTGATGTTAAATGGAATAAAGCACTTTGCATCAAAATCTTTCTGACATCTTTTTCTTTCAGTTAAATGAAAAAAATGAACTCTTTTTTTGATCATAAAATCATCCTGGGCAAGGTAGATTGTAATGCATAGTCTTAAGTGTAGAATTAAATTTTGATTAACTTTTTAAATGCATTGATTTTTTTGAAAACACAAAGATGTATGAACTTTTGTTATGGCATTTTAGGAACAGTTGTCTATGCCCCAGTTATACGCTGGCTGAATGACAGTTTTGTTTAATTATGAAAGCAGCAATTTTTTGGTGAAGATTAGGAATAAGAGATTTGAATCAAAACTGCTGCTCTTGGATATGTAAAGGTTTTGATTTAATCCTTTTTATGGGGAAATAATTGTTTTTGTTAAGGAAGTATTTTGTATTTTATATAGTTAAACTTTTTGAAAACAAAGAATGTGAATATGTGTTTTCAATAAGTAATTCATATAAGCTGAAATGCATTAATGGGCTTCTTTGTATTGATTACCAGCTGAAGTGCAAACCTTTCCTGGGCACAGCTGATCTGTTTGCCCACTGTTTGCTCTTGTCCTTGCAGTTTGTTATTGGTTATTTGTGCCAGTTTGGCCTGGCCCTGCAGTGCCTGTGTCATCCCCTCGTGTGTGACAGACCCCGTTCCTGCAGCTCCCTGGCTCTCATTTCATTCTGGCTGACACAGTGACGTGGTTGGGCATCGATGGCTCAGCAGGGGTGAGCACCTTTGCAGCCAAAGCCAGGCAAGGGGAATCTGTGGGGTGTGTGCCCATCAGCCCCAGGCCAGCTGGCCCGTGGCACTGGCACAGCAGGACCAACACCCCGAGAGTCCTGACAGAGAAACAGTCCTGAGTGCTCTGTCCTCACCTTCCCGTGGAGGACACAGCCAGGAGACAGGAGCACGTGTTAGAAGTCGGGGTTGTGGGTGTTTTGCTGCTCTGTGCCCTTGTGACCACCCTGGCTTTGCTCTGCAAACCCCAGTAGAAGATGGAGGTGGTTGTGGGGGGGCTTCTCCCTTGTAGCCAGTGGTGCTGCCATAAGCAGGATTATGTCTGGAATTGGAAGTAGCAAATAGACAACCATCAAGACAGAAAATCTGTTTTCCAGCAAATATTCAGAGTGATAAAGAACCTTAGGAGAAAAAGCTAAAATGTGATATATAGGCAGAATTGTTTCTATGCAGAATATTTTTTCTAAATTTCCCTTGAGGGATCCGCTGTTCTCTGAACATCCAAGAAGTTCCTTGTGCTTCTGATCAGCTTCCCACACGTTCTCACCCACTCTGCTTTGCTGTGTCATCTTAATGTCATTTTTAAATACTAACAAAAGCATTTTGTTTATAATGCAGAAAGAAAAATCTTGAGAGGGGAGAGAATGCCTTTTGTATGTTATTTTAGCACATCAAAGCTGACTCATGAGTAGCAAATATGATGTATTTAAAATGAGTAGCAAATTAATGTATTTAAAATTCACAGTTCTTGAGTTGCAAATTTAAGAAGTGCTTTGGTTATAGTAATCAGGCTCTGTACACTTTTGAATATATGATTGGTATCTTGGGCTTCCAAGACCCTACTTATATGTTTTGCACAAATGGCTACATTATCAATGAGACTCCAATTTCGTGGTTGCAAGCCTATAAGGTAACAAATGTGGTTTGTTACTGGCTTTAAAAGATTTTCCTTCAGCATCTGAATTACAGGAATTAAATGTAACAAATATTTTCCTTCTAAAGTTATTGATTGTTAATTGACAGTTGGAATTTGCATTCATGAAGGTAGGAACAGATCTTTATTCATGAAGGTAAGAACAGTTGCCATATTGCTTCTGTCTCAAACAAAGTCTTCACCAGCAGAAAAGAATTACTACACTGGGCTGTTTGCCCTCATGTTTTCTAAATATAACTCAACAGCAGTCTGGTTCCTGAAGCCATCTGCATTAACGTGGCTGGAGAAAATAAAATATCGTATTAGTCACTTAATTTTTTAAGTGAGCATAACTTGGCAAAAAATGAAAGTAATTTCATAAGGAAATATTCTTCTAAGCAAAGGCAGAGTTATCAATGTGCTACAGCAAAGAGCTTTTTGTAACAGCAGTGATTGTGCCTGTCTCCTGTTTGTAGCACCCAACTGTGGAAGCACTTCCAAAATGTGTTTTTAAGACCTGGTTTTGAGAGAGTAGCAATTATTCACTTCCTCTGTTTTCAGCCTAAAGCACTGGCTAATAGGAAAAGGGTAATGTTCTGTCTAAAGGTGACCCAGTGTAGCAGAAGGGAGGAGGTTTAAAGTGAGCAGGTGGAACTCAGGTAAGCCAATTGTTCCACCATATCAGCACTATCAGTTTTCCATAATTACTGCTTTCATGAAAACAGTCTTTTATCTGGACACAGGCAAAATAAATTAATCAGTATTTCAGCTTATAATGATAAATCATAATCAAACTTTTCTTATTGTTCAGACCTGCAAAGGAATTCACAGAAGGGCAAGCATTTGAAAGGAGCATTATTTTGGTTACCATCACTGAGATTTTACAGATATGCTATTCAGGATTCCTCTCTTCTACTGAGAAGGTTCTGCTGTTGTCTGGTTTTGCAAACCCAAACTGTGGGCTGCGGTTCTCCCAGGAATTTGTCTGCCTGACAGTGACACAAAAAATCCTCATCTTTGCCTGGTGTTCCACAATTGTTGTTATTACTGTGCATTCCTTTAGTTCTGTGTGATGTTTTTTCCTGTTTGATTTTCTGCTCCATCTTACCTGTTTCTTTTCTGAATTAAGGTTTGGCAATAGCAGCAGGTGCCTTCACATGATTCATTGTTAAACATTGGGAGGAAGTTTTGGTTTTGTTTTGCCCAGGTGTTTTTAAAATTTTTGTGGATTTTTGTTTGGGTTGTTTAGGTTGTTTGGTTTGGGCTTTTTTTTTTTTTTTTGTTACTGGTTGTTGGTTTGGTATTTTTTTAACCCAAATATTTTTCTGTAGGTTATTATAGTGTTTATAATGGTAGGAAACATTTCCTTATGAACGTGTGTGTTCTTTAAAGTCAAGAATGCTGCAGTAGAGGCAGTTTGACTTACAAAATCCCTTCCTCTTTAGGCATCTGCTGGCACTTTGCAGCTTTCTCTGGGTGCTGTTCAGTCTTGCTGCACCCTTTATTCATTAAAACTTATTTTCATTGAGATATCAATTTGACAGCTATAACAGTCTTCAGATAGAATATAAGACCTTTAACTTTGTGTGTTATCCATAAACTTTGACTTGATTGCAGTGGCTGCATTTAAAGCCGTCACTGACTGGTGCCATCCAAAAAGAGATGGTTGAACCAGAACTTCTGGATATATGAAAGTAATCACTCTATAACATGGTTGAGTGGCAGCTCCAGGTAAATGCTACCTTTTCCATTTATGACCCTTCTAATGCACACATTTCTGTCTCCTCAGTGGATGTAAAGTTTCACTGCATTTTTATCAACCAGATACTGTTTATGCAATCACTTTTCCTCTTGCATCTTCATAAACTTTCCGTTAGAAGGATGCCAGTGTGTGGCCTAGAGAAGAAAATATGGCTAGAATACAGCATGCAATCCTCTGGGCTGGCAAAATAATCTGTGGTTTTAGTGCCTTGTCTGTTGGAGCATCTGGCCACTGTTATGGGGTTCCTCTCACTTCTGCAGAAAAGCTCTCCTTGGGTTATAGAAGCTGAACCCAAGTTCCCTTTAGCCATGTTCCTGCTTTCCATCCTGTGGAGTTTCAATGGCAAATTAAATGGGTGGTGTAGTTAGCATTAAATGTCTAATGATGATCTGTCCTGTCTCTAGGCTGTCTGTAGCACAGGGGGAATCAGTAGTGTCACCCATGTTTTGTTAAGTCAGAAGTGGCAGTGACTGAAGTGAGAGGCTGCCGAGCGTTCCCTGGCAGTGCTCCCAGGAGAAGGGATGGACTCAGTGCCACCAGTACAGAACTGGTTGGTACCAGTTTCTCCAGGTACTGTTAGCCCAGTTTTCTAACACCTTGTTTTAATTTTTCCCTTACACTTTCCACACCTCTGTTGCTGAATGGAAACGGGGGGGGGAAAAGTAAGATAAGAGCATTATGAAAGACCGTGAAAAACAGTTTGGTGTTCCTGTGACTGCCCAGTGCTTTGAGAATGTTAATGGAGTCCCCATTCATGCTGCCTGTAAGAAAGCAAATCCAGCATCAGGGAATGTGAGAACATCTGGAGTGCAAGCCAAGTATGTAGGTCAGCAAATGATAGTTAAGTTATTGCTCACAAATGGTACAAGTGAAGGATAGTGGCTGAGCCTTAGTTCTGCAGGATTATCTTAATGTTGTACTTTTTTTTGTTGTTCAGTGATTTCATTTCTCTTTCAAGTTGCTGGAAGAACATAATTTTCAGCTTCAGCACCTTCCCACATGCCATTATCCTATGGCCAAGGTAATTTTATTGATCTTATTATTAATGTGGATCAGAAAGTATGGTCACAACCAACTTTGTCTCAGGGGAGCAACATGTCTGGAGAGACATTTGCAATAAAGGATAACGTGCCTTTGATGTCTGAGAACTATTTCTCAAAGAGAGTTTGTATTTACATTTCCATAAAGCTCCAAATACATTTAAATCCTGTAACATAGACTTTTCCTTTTGTGCAGTCTGGGGTTGATCTCATGTGAGTAGAGGGCAAGTGAGAGGGGCCTGAAGGCACATGTGTGTCTGCTGGGAGCCCTTTATTATGTGTGGGAGTGTATCAGGTTGTGTGAGAAATGGGGAAGGGAATGAGGAGTTCAGGCGAGTGGTAATGGACATGTAAAAGTACTTGGACCAATAGAATATCTTTTGATATCAGTATTATGCAGTTGCACAGTTTAGGCAAATGCTGAGTTACTTTTAGCAGATTGTCTTAAGTTAATGTATTTTTAAAAATTGAAATGAATGTGTGTAAAATGAATGTAGTTACCTGCAGTAGAGCATCCAGAAAAGTTCTTGCACTCCAAACCTCTTCTGGCACTTTGAAGTTGTCAGATAATTCCAGATTTGTACTCCTGATGATTTTGTCATTTTTACTGGGAACAGACTTGGTTTTGTCAATCTGTGCTTTTTTCAGGGACCGAGAGCTGTGTTAGCATCCTTGTGGCAAACACTGGGGCTGGTGGGAACTGGGCTTCCTGGGCTTTCCAGGAATTCCTTCGTACCTCTCAGGTCTGAACTGCAGACTGAGAGCACTGAGCAAAGGCAAACGTAGGATGTCAAAATGCTTCACCTGCAAACTCCTCTTTGGGGCACGCAATCCAAACCAGGGTTTGCAATGCAATTAAAAATCACTGTCACTTCAGAGAACCTTAATTATATGAAAGAGTGGTTCAAGAAAGCTTCAGTATGTCAATAATTGCTTTTGGATTTAAAGTTTTCACAGATAAATATCTGTCTAATTGAAGTGACTCACATAAGAACAGACTGGTGGTGATGGACGGTTCCTCCAACCGCAGCTGCCTGCCCTGCTCCCCTCCTCAGCATCTCTGGTGGCTGGTTCAGTTCATAAACAGTCCTCATGGGAGAAGGGGTTGGTTTTTTATTTCCACTCCATTTTCATAATATCTTGATAGAAATGTTTTCCATTGGAATAAGAATGAAAACATTGGAGTCCAAAAACTATGACATACTAATTTTAGAGCAGCAGCTGTTATCTTTTATGTCAATCAGTGTTTTTTATCTGATGTTTAGTAGTCAGAAAAACACTTTGTTTCTTAATTCTGCTTTTACTTTTTATGACAGCAAGTCAAGTGAACCAAGAGCTAAAGAAGTGAATGAAGTTGAATAAAATAAACTAAAATTAGTGCCATTGTTTTCTTACTGTGAGCAATGTATAACTGATTCTTGATGTGATGAGAGTGAGGAGAGAGATGGCAGTTCTGTTTGCAATCTCTAGATGTTAATAATTGGGCTTACTGACCACATCAACTGTGTTACCCTTCTGTCCTCATATCTGATTTTATCTGGATCAGGATTTTTTTCAGTGTTGAATGTGGAGCTCTTCCCTGATTGGGAAATTTCACCTTTTCATCTCTCGCCATATGTTTTGTTTATAAATTGGGAAATATATGGGAGGAATGAAGTCTTACTTGGTAGAGTAAGAAGAATGTGTCATTTGGGTGTACTCTACAGCAAGGCTCTTGTTCTTCATTTTATCTTTCCTGGATATTCCTTGTTTCTTATTCCTGATTTATTACCTTTGCCTAGAGAGGTTGTTAAGGATTTTCTGCTGGGAAATGAGAATTGTGATTTCATGAGCACATGTGTTTTCACATCTGCAGTGTTCTTGGGGGTAGGTGAGTTCTGACACCGCTGTCTGCAGAGCTTGGGGGCTGGGGTTCCTTTTTTGGAAGTGTGTTATTCTCTTGTCTACCTGCCATGCTCTGAACCTGATTGAATAAACTGCATGTTGAGACAAAAAACAAAAGTTTGATTTTAAAATGTGAAATATCTCTACTTCCTGCTGAGGGGAACAGTCTTTTTTGGAGTGTTCTGTTGTGCACTTAATTGCACGTGTTCCTGTCAGCGAGTTTGCATCGAGGACGTTGGTTTCCAAAGTGATTTGAATGGAGAAGTGGAACCTATTTTATAAGGTACAGATGGATACTTCACTGAGGATCTGACAGGTGGCATTTGAGGGGTCAACCAGAGCTGGTGACTGGCGGGTGCAGAAAGGCAACTGTGAGGGAAAAGTGCAGAATTTGTGGGTTTTGGGGTCAAAGTCTGTGTGAAGATGCAGTTGCATAGTGTAATATTCAGCTGAAATTTTTGAGGCATAGACCATTCTTTTGTTACGTGTTTGGCCAGTTGCAGCTCTGTTGGGGCTTTAATTTGTTGGGAGAGCTTTTGGGTGCTGAGCACAGGCAAGAAGGTTTGGGCAGTTCCTGCTGTCAGACTGAGAATCTGAGGCAAGTGCACTTTGGGGAAAGGCATGACCGTGTAACTGTATGGATAAAGCAGGTAATTAGAGGCAGATTTATTTTCAGAGCTATTATGTATCCCAATTTAACCTGTAATATTGAAGTATTTAAATTGACACTGAAACATTTAGGTGCAGTCATTAGTAAAAGCAGCAGGGATGCAAAGAGGCATTACATTACTAGAAGGTTGGGGGTAATGAATGCAAGTCACCTTGCTGTAAAATTCCCTGTATGGAAATGAGTGGACCTGTGCAGCGAGCCCCTTCAGCAGGTGTGAAACAAAAGAGAGCTTTAACAGGAAAAAAGAAAGTATTTAATGGAGTCTTCTGGTAAAGGGATGAAAAATTACTATGGAGGAAGAGAGTAGTAATAGCAGTTTTTCCAGAGTGCCTGAAGTAGAGGAAGAAAACAACTATGTCATAGTAATTTTTTGGGTGGTTTGTTTGCCTTTTTTTTTTTTGCCTGCTTTTTTTCTGCCTTTTTTCTACCTTTTTTTTTTTCCTTGGGATGTGTGGAAGTAATTATTTTTACCAAGCCTGAAGCTGAGTAGTTTAGCAGTGTTAGCTCTGGTCTGTCCCTGTTTGCTGAGAAAGGGATGCATTTGGGCAACTAATTACATTCTTCTCACCGTAATATTTTTTCTTCTCTTATGTCAAATTTTAGGCAGCCAAAGTTGCTTGTCTGGAGGAACATTTAGATTACAAAATTGAGAGGAATCAGTATGCTTCTTCCATGCTTTCAGGGAATGTATTAGAATGCATTGAATAGCAGTAGTTACAAATACAAAGCCTCAGATAAAAGTAAACCAATTTTTCACCTCAGTAGCAATACAGATATTTTTCCTTCCCTCCCTTCTGCATCACCTTCTCTTCCTTACTCATTCAACAAGGTGAGAATCTCATAATTGCTTCTACCTGCATCCCTGAGAATGTTCTAGAAAATTACTGCAGTTGGAAAAATCCATTCCATTCAGGGTTTTGTTTGCTGTTTTTTAAACCAGAGTAGCTTATGTAATAAATGCCATGAGATGGCTTGTGGGAGGTCTTGCTTATAGGGCAGGAAAAGATTCAGGAAGACAAATGTCTTGTCAAGCCAAAGCAGCACCCACTGGCCACACAAGAATGGCCAAGACAGGGATGTTTGGACCTCAAGAGCTGCTTGAGCACCATTTTGAAAGGGTTTGGGTTTCGGTTTTTGGGTGTGTATTGTTTTTCAGTGGTTCATATGGTGGACACTTTGACTCGTTCCTGAGTGCAGTTGCAGTTACATTAACAAGGATAAAAATGAGGTGACTGGCGAGTCTTTCAGCTTCCAGGCTTTGTGTGAGCATCTGGTTTTGGAAAGAACAAGAGCCTGTAATTCAGAGATTTGCGTCTTCCCGCAAGGCTTCCATTAGAAGGAGACAGTAACTGAAGGACTGGATTTTTTGACTGCTGTTTTTCTGTAAATACTTGGAGAGCACACTTGTCTCAGAATTTGGTTTGGTTTCTGCTTTACTGTAGAGATAATTGTCTTTCAAAACGACGTTTAAAGATGTTACAGAAATAACTCACGTTTTATGAATTACTGGGAATACAACAGAGCACTTCTCTACTCACCTGCACAGATTCTCAGTGGCCAAATTATCATGTATAGGCTGTACATTAATTTCACACCTAATTTGAAGCAGAAGGAATCTGAACAGTTTTATGCACTCTGAAAAACACATCTGTATCATGGGGGAATGATGAGAACAAAGGAGGCAAGTGTCTGTGATTTAAGAGCAATTTTAGCTGAAGGAAGACATTTGGACTGGTGCTACTGCAACATCTCTCTGTTAAGGGTCTATTCTGGTTCATTATCCTGCTCAATTTTACACTTGTAAATTCACTGGTGTTGAGTTTAAGATTAAATGAACCAAATGTGGTCACGATGTGTTTTCATATGTCCTTTTCTGACTTTTTTCCCTTTGGTATGTAATAATGCACAGGTTTATACACTTGGAGTTTTTGATAATCCCTCATTAATATATATTACCATGTTTTAAAATTAAACACTTGGCATTGTCTGTACACCTTTCTTGCCTACTACACACTGCTAATATGCTGGGATTTCTTTCTGTAGGATGCCAGCAATATCACTTCAACATTTCTGCAGCAATGACAGGTTTTAAGTTGTTCTTTGTGTAAGTGCTTTGGACCTTCTAAGAGGTGGAAAAATGTAAAAAAGGTGTTGTGTTCCATTTTTAGGAAAATGAGCTGGTTCTGTTCTCATCAGTACTCTCTTCTCATCAATAGAGATGTAAGAAAATAACTGTGGTAAGCTTTGCCTTAATTGTAGTCATGCAAGTAGTAACATTGTTATGGGGCTCTGAACAAAAGGATTTTCTTTTGCTCTCTCATATTATTCATGTATTTCATGTTAGCAAAGGTTTCTGAATGGTTTGGTGTTACATGCACAAGGAACTGTTTTTAAAAAAGGCCTGAAAGGGAAAGTTGTATTTTATGGATTGATTATGACCTGAGCCATCTGAGATGGTTTGGTGAGAACCCCAGGAGGGTGCTCTGTGCACTTCTTTAGCATCTATTAAGCTCTGCCACTGTAATGCAGTATTTATCTGAAGATAATCAGGTCAGCTTTTTATGAGGCAGGCAAAAACTACCAGGAAAAATTGTACATAACATTCTGGAAACAAGGTATCTAGACAATGGGTTTGCAATTAAAAAGAGATGTTACCAGCTGTTTTATAGATTGGTCGCTGGGGCTTTAATGTGAGCTAATTAACTTTACCTTGCATAAGGTGAATTATGCCTTCACTCTTTGGGTGCTACTACTGGAAGGCCCTTTAGGGAAACACAGACAGACCTGTAGGTTCCATTTTTAAGTCTGTCTGGTGCTGTTTGCTTTGGCTGCCACGTTACCTTAAGGGAGTGTAAGGAGGGAAATACCAATCCTTTATTGAAACGTGCAAAACCCAAACATGCAGCACGTGAAATTTGAGTTTATCTGCAGAGCATTAGTGGGGTCATAGTGTCTTCTGAGATAAATTTTAAGTATCTACAGATTTCTGGTCAAATTCTAGTAAATTTGGGCATGTCTAGGTCTTTTAATAATATCCTTAGACACCTCCCCCAGCAGGAAGGTATAGCTGAACTTACAGAATGTCTTATCTGCTTTGTTCCTGAGTACAAAAGAAGTCTGTAGAAGGCAGAGGAACTTAACTGAGGTTTAATGCCCAGATCACTAGACCAGGAAGGGAGACTGCATAAAGAGAGAGGAGGATAAAAATGCCCTGGGCCTGGCCTGCTCTCCCAGATTAAAAATTAAAGAAAAATTAGGAATGATCAAGGCCGTATGTTTTGGAGGTCCTTGAGAGGACCATTTTAAGCTTTTATGTCACGTTGGCTTTACATTTACTTCCTGGTCTGAACTGGGTGGGTGCAGATGACATTTAATGATTTTACTTGATAGATCCAGTGCTTTCACTTATTGTGTAAGATCCCTGGGAAATTACTCATAATTCAGCAATAAATTGAAGGAAAAAAATAATGCAATAAATAGAGTTTTGTAAGATAAAATAGAGCTTGAAGTTTCTGAAAAGAACAATGTAAGCTATCCAGTAGCATCTAATTTTAAACATTATGGCAGTTAATTAGAAGTAGTTGGATGACAATTGTACTAAACAAAACAAATTATTGGAAGCAAGTGTATAAAAATCAACACTTTCATGAAGTTTTTCATGTATAACTCCCCTATCAGTTGCTGAAATGAACATGATTATCATTAGCAAAGTCATTTCTCCTCCCAGTGTTTGTCTGTATATGTGTTTTGCTGTAAATATGCATGTGTTTCAAGCTCCCAAGTTTCAAGATATTTTTAGTTGGTAAAATGTGAAACAGATCTTTTGTTGTGCTTTTGTTCTCGAGTGCCTGGTGTCTGAGTTACAGGCAAGTGTAATGTTTTACTCTGTTCAGCTGGACCACAGGGGAATCCTCGTTTTAATTAGTGAATTGTTTTTCAGTTATGTTTTTCCATAAACCAATCATGGGTGAGTTTGCATTGCACTGCAGCGCTTACCCTCTGTCAAGTTTGTGTTGGGAAACCAGCTCTCCAGCTGTGAAGAAAGAAAACCAGCCAGTTGGCAGTACCTCCTGAAATCTGGAGCTGCTTATCCAGCACTGAAGTACCAGGCTATGAGCTGGTGCACAGACAGTTCAGATTGTTCAGCTCAGAGCTCCTGATCTGTGGCACCCTGACAAGCCTGTTGGCCACATCAGCACTGCCAGCTGCAGGTCACTGGGGGAGGCACAGGAGATGCTGCTGCCCCCTCACTTGTGTGGTAGCCCTGAGGAACCATCCAGAAGCCCTGGGCAGACCTCCTTCAGCAGCACTCATTTGTGCAGCGAGAGCCAGGAGAGCACTGCTGTCACTGGGACGTCGTCTCAGGTGCCTCTGCACTCCCTGGGGGGTTCCATTTCCAGATGAAGAGTCTTTTGCACTGTCATCAAACACTTCTTTCTTCAGCAGTGCCCTGTTTGCCCCCGTTTCTCTGTGGTTTTGGGTGGCTGTGGCTGCCCTTGGGCTGCAGTGCTGTCACTGCTGGTTTATGGGCTCAGGAAGGTCTGTGGGCAGGCATCAAGGAACGACCAGCTCTGCCACCACAGTTCTCTCTTCTTTTACACTAGACTGCCCCACAGGCCATCCCAAAATTACCATCTGCCTAAGGAAAGTGGAGAACATTTCTGTAGATGCAGCCAGTTCCTGGACATGTGGAGTGTCCCTCAAATCATCTGCTTTGCCCTTAGACGAGGGAGAATTACAAGATTTTTTCAAGGAGTTGCTTGTTCCTCTCGGTGTAGAAATGTGAAACCAAATATGTTTAAAGTGGTAATAATGTCATGCTTCTGTGGCTGAACAAATCTGAATTATTACTGCTTTGAGGCCCCTCCTGTGCAGGAGTGATGCAAAAGCAGTCTCCTTTCTTTGGCTACTGGAAATCTTTGAAATATGATGCCCACGTGCCCTCCATGCCCTCTTTCTTCTTGGCATACAGCATATCTCATCCTGAAGGTTGATAGGACACCAACCCTTCATGCTGCTGGGGTAAAACACAGCTAGTGAATGGTTGCAAAGGCCAGTAGAACATGTACCCCTCCTTTAAGGGAAATACTGCTCCATTTCTGCTTCTGGTCATTCTGCCAAGCTGTACTGTAGGGTAGGGCAAGTCTTACTTTCTCTATTTACCAAATGGCCATAAAAATATGTATCTAATGTTATTTAAGACTTGGCTGAGGTTTCTGTGCTGGGTTAAAGGTTGCAAATGCTGCAGGGTTCTGTGGGGAGTCAGTTCAAACACCACAAGCTCAGGGCAGCACGTTGGAGCGACTGTTGCTCTGTTGCAATAGCAGGTATCAGATCAAATGATTGAACCAGCAGACCCTATTCAGTATAATAGAAATGTCAGTTGTAGTAGAATTTTGTCTTTGGATTTATGTCCCTTGCTTTGCAAATAAATGGCTTAGCTGTGCCTTGGCATTTAATAGCAGCAGGGGACCATTATCCTCTAACAATGCACTATTTCATTGACATTATCTCTTCAGTAACACAGTATTGCAGAAGGAAACTGTCTAGGTGTGTTTCCTCCTATACAGAAAGCAAAATGTAAATATAGAATTTATGGTGGTTCCTGCAGCTCATTTCAGTTAATCTGCTTTTTCCCTTCACTGAGACAGGTTTGGGAGCAAGGACAGTTTTGGTGTTTCATAGACAGGAAACATTTAAGACCTGCTTGTGGTATGAACAAATGAAGAAGGGAACATTTTGTTTTTATTTTTATGATGCTTTTAGAGAGGTGGTGGTGAGGGGAACCTCGGAGCTTTTATTAGAAAACCACACAACTAATCTGGGTTTTTGGAAGATGGATTCTGATATGTGGTTGTCTGGGTTTGTTGGTACTTTTTTGTTTGGTAGCATTTTGGGGTTTTTTGGACTTCAGACTTGGTAAGAGCCAGGATTTGGCAGAAATGTCGTTCCTCACTGCAGCAGGTCCTGAATTATGCCACGTGTTATATGATACCAACATGCCGCTTTCTGCAGACGTTTTCTTACCTGTTTATTTCTGTCTTTCACCAAACTCCCAAGTAATCAGTGTAAAATCATCTACTGAAAAAGAAGTCTGAGAATAAACTGCTCAGCCTGTTCCATGGCTGAAACTGTATTTGTACCTGGAGATCCCTGTAGCATGACCTGTGTTCTCAACCCCCAGTTTGTGTTGATCTGTTCCTGTACCTGCCTCGTCACAATGTTTCTTCCTGGAATTTGCAAATATGTTGTTTACTTTGTGGAACAAACCTGGTTCATGTCCTGGTTCGTGTCCTGTCCCTGCCACGTTCTGCCCAATGTGGGGTGTCCTGAGGCAGCTGCAGGGAACTTCTCTTGGAGTGAGACAGTGAGATCTCTGAAGGACAGCAGTGCAGCCATGAGGCAGGTCATGGGCACTGGATCCATGGGGAAGGGCTGAACCTCTGTCCCTTGGAGGCCCCAGTGAGTGCTCAGTGAGCTGTGTCTGTGTTTAACCTTGTTGTTCACGTGCACCAAAGGCACCTGTTGCTTTTAGGGGTGGTGTGTGGTTCTTCTTCATCAGACTCGTAACAGGATGGGATTTTTTAGGGTTTTTAACTCCAATTTTGAAACTTACTCTTTAAGTTGCTTCAGATTATTGCTAGATCCCAGGTCTGCTATGCTCAGATTGACCAGGTGGACACGAAGGAACCATATCAGTGTTTCAAAAAATTACATGAAGATGGAAAAAAATGATCTAATAAGAAATCAAAAGTAAAAAAGGTCACCTCTTTTTGTCAAGCATTTTATGTGAAGCTTGACAGTGTGAAACTGTCAGTTATTTCAGTGCTCAGTTTTTATCTGTCAGTGAATGTATTACCAGTACTGGGGGATTTAAGTAGGTATATTTTTCTAGACTTAACACTGGTGTAAAAAGATGCAAAGAAACAAGAGAACTCTCTTCTGTTACTGTTTCTAAATGTGACATTTTGAGTGTCATCTGCCACAGTTCTACATCACCGTAGGACCAAGAGGTGCTGAAGTTCAATCCTTAGGATAACCAATCTCATACCAAAGTATAATCTAACAGGAATTATCCTCTAGTGACAGTATAAAGTGCCCTTAAAATGACAAATTAATGAAATTATTGTGATCTGTGACATTTCTGATAGTGCCCTCAATTCTTGAGGTAAAAATTTAAGACACAAGTCACTGAAGTTCAGGAGACGTGAGCAAGTTTTGCCCTTTTTCTTCCTTCTTAGTTTATTTCCTTTTCTTTTTTTGATTAGGGATCACAATTTGGATAATTGACTGCTGATTGTGTGATGGCACATTGTCCTAAGCAGAACATTTTTCCATAAACATTTGTTTCATAAGTAATTTTAACTAATGTCAAATACTTATGAATCATCCTCTTATCACTTACAAAGAAGAACTTTTAGTCTTCCATCTGCTTCTCCTTAATTTTCAGCTTTATTACACATGCAATTACAATTTTCCTCTTCTAAATAATTCACTACACAGTTCATTTCCCACAGAAGGTAAATGAATAAAAATTTGTTTTCTTTAGCATTGGCCTGTCTGTTTTCTATGCCTGGCTGGCAGCCAGGAATATTAGATTTCAATATTCAATTGTGACTTGTGGTGTTAGTAATAGATAAATAGGTATGGGGATTGTGTAAATTATCCAATGGTTGGAATCTGAATCCCCTTTTAACCCCTTTTTTTTCCTGTTCAATTCTGAGCAGAATGGCCAATTGTACTGAACTGAGGTGAATGCTGAACGTTGCTGTTGGGCTACAAATAAGCACTCCCTGATGAGGGAGGAGTTATGTCCTGATCTTAAAATCACTGTTGATGGACAATCTACAGAATATATAAAGCTCCTGTAAGACTGCATAACAGATTCAAAATTCATTCTGAGTAACAGATATCCAGCTCATTGAGTTGGCAGTTGATGAATTGTCATGTTCCAAAGCCATGAAAATCCATTTATTGGGTGCTAAAGTGTCATGATGTCCCTAAGAAAGATAGTTAGTAATTTAGTATTTCTGCCTGGTTTATTGGAACTTCATTTGGGTAGGAAGAGGAGGTTAAATCCTATTTAAATCAGTGTGATGTGATCATAGAAGTTGAGGTCTGTGGTATGGAGTTGTATGTTTCTGATTAAGTCATGCCTGGAGTTTTTTACATTGAAACCTCGTGATATAGCAGAGTGCAGAGAGAAATGTTTTTCTTGTTAAGAAAGATATATCAAGAAGTTTATAGCAGTGGGTTTTTTTCTTTTTATTACCCTTGTGTTTCTTTGACTCATATTAAAGGAATCACACTCATGTAAGGATTTACAACAAACCTCTACTAGGGAATAAAAAAGATATTTACTGTTTAATTAACTGTTTAATAGTAATTTTTCTTACAAAGTATGACAGCAATAAAAATAAAAAGTGAGTGAATAAGTTACTAGAAATGGAATAGGGTACATAAAGGACTTTTTTGCACCCAGATCTAGAGAAATATGGGTCTAAATAAAATCTAGGAATCAAATAGAATCTTAAGAAGAATCCATGTGTAAATGGTTCATATATATCTCCAGTTGAAGGAAGCTCAGAATTGTCACTGCCTGGATTCATAGTCCACAGAAATAATTATTTTTCAAAGCCTGATACAGAAGTATAGCCATGATTTCACTGGGGGCAGGGTTAGCAGGCTCAGGTGAAGGTTTGTGCCCAAAATCTCTGGGCCTTCATGAAAATGCAAAAATTATCTTGGTTTACATGGGAACTTCCCAGGGTTGGTTGGTTTATTTTTAAGGCCCTTCTCAGTATTGATTTGGTCAAGTGCTCTTTTGTAAAGCCCTGAAGGATATGCTCAGTTTTAAGCAGTTAATATTTTCCTCAGGAGAGGTCTGTCAGGAAGCACTGACTGTGGATTTGCTTTCTGTTTGTGCAAACTTTGCTGTAATTAATTTTCGATATTTTCTCCTATTTAATTCTCACAGGCTCTGAGAACATCTCCAGTTGTAAATATTCCTTGCTGAATAGCTCAGCCAAGCAGACAGGGGTGTTTCAGAAGTTCCTAAATCAGCGTGAGAGCGCAGGCTCTGTGAGTGTGACCCGTTAATTGGGAGCTGCTGCAGTGAATCATGTTGTGCTGCAGGGCACTTGAGGTCTGGCTCCACTTTTTGAATGCTGAGATGAGGAGATAATTTAAGAGGAGGTACTTAATTGTAATATTTGGTGACATTAATAGCAAGTTGTCTGATACAAGAGATGAAATAATTAATTTAGGGCGTTCTTGTCTCAATGTTCACAGAAAAGCCCAGGTTGGAAGGGACCTTAAAAGATCACATGTACTTGCTTATGTCCCCTGTTCTTCTCCCTCCATCCTCACTGAGGAAAAAAACCCTCCAATTGTTGCCCCAGTTTTCTAGACAAGAGCACAGGTTGCAGTGTGAGTCTGTGCCTGGGTCAGCAGGCAGGGTTTGCACTGCCAGTGCTGCTGCAGCACCCCCAGACATCCAGCACGTTCTGTAGGAGAGAGCAGAGCTTTGGTACAGCTAAGGAAGAAATGTCATAGCAAGTGACAAAGCAAAAAGCAAACAATAAAGAATTTGCATTAGCATTATAAATCAAAACTTCCAATTGAATACTAGTGGTAAGAGACAATAAAGAAGCTACTTTGAGTAGAATCAGGGAAGACATTTTCGGGAGGAGTGTGTGAGTGATGGTTCTGAAATGCTGTTAGGGAGGTTTTTGGTCAGCATGTTAGTGGATTAGCTTAGATTCTTGGATAGTAATGCCATGAGAAAATATCAATGTCTGTTTTTAACAGCAAGATCTCCTAAATAGGATTTTCAAAATCCTCTGCATGTTTATTATTCTAAATTGGTCTTTGAAAACAAGGTATAGTCTCATAATGATTTTTATATTTTAAGTCAAAACAAAAAAAAACATTTTCTAAAACAGTGGCCATCATGGTGATGTGAGATACATCCGTGTATCCTGTCTGTACTTAAATAGATTTCTAGACATTTGGAAAGAAGGACTATTGTTATGAGGATATAATATCAGTACTTTTCACTGGCATAATGCCCTTTTTAAGATCCTCAAACTTTAACTAATGAACTGCATCTGTTATTTATAACTGTTATCCTGGAAAGCACCATAAATGAGAGAGAACTGTGGGTAGAATCCCCATGTACCAGTTTCATTTGCCAGTCAAACTTTGAGATAAATTTATACCTTGAGATAAATTTATATATTATTTTCACTGTGACTTTCTGGGAAAGATGATGATCAGAATTCAAGAATAGTGTTGAAAAGCAAAGCCCTGGAGGAACAAATCTGTGGTGTGTAATGCTGAGGGTTTGGGGCTTGCTTTCTTGTTCGTGTAACGGGTGGGAGGAAAATGAGGAAGAGAGTGAGATCACTGATACTTTGGTGATAAGTGCATTACTTAAGATTTCACTTTTTCAAATTGGACAAAATCATTCTTACAAGGAAGATTTTAGAGAACTTCATTTGGTCATGGTGGAGAATCATGTCCAAGATGAGTTTCTTTAAAAAAATATGCTAAATTTTAACTAGTGTGTAGCAACACAAGAATATATTCTAAAGCAGTTTTGTGACTCTTGAGAGAGGAACTGTGCTGTTATTTTTAAAGAATAGATGTGTCATCAATCAGCCCAGTGAACTGATCCATGAGTACTTTTCATGCATGAATTAACCAGCTCCTGGCCAGGAGGTTTCCCATCGCTGGGCTGTGCTGGCCAGCTGACAGGGAGTGTGCTCAGGCAGAAACACTGCAGCAAGCACAGGAACTCAGGACTAGAAATACAGGAGCTCCTGGAGATTCTGCTTGTCTAACACCTGCTAAAGCCATGCACTTATTGCTGTGGCTTTGCACTTATTTGCTATGGTCTAATAATGTGAGAGAAAACCCAAACCCCTGCAGCTAATGTCTTTTTGAACCTGTTATTACTAAAATATTTAACAAAATCTGCACGGTGAAGGTACAAAATGAGTTCAGAAATCCAGTGTTGCAAGTTCATCCAGACCAGTGAAGCTGCCAGGAGATGGGTCATTATTTTCAGGACAATCTCAGTGGAGTCATCACAGAGCATTTTGATTATTTTTGTGTCTTTGTGTGTGTGCTTGAACGGTTCAGAATGGAGCTGGTTACTAATGTGTGTGCATTCAAACATACATGTATATACACTCAGTGTGACTGATGGAGCTGTCTGACTGCCTGAGGACTGGATAAGTGGGTGGAATTCAGGCTGAGTGATGGGGCTGGATTTGTTCAGTGCAGTGGCAGTTCAGCTGGGGGGGAGCAGTGAACATCCCTGTGAGCAGCAGTGCCCAAGAACTGTGAGTTCTTCCAGTCTGGTTTTAGGTTTTGAAAAAGGACAGGACACAAACACAAGTTAAAGAAGGAACTGGTTTTATTGTAGAAATACAAACATTTTGCTGAAAAAATGCACCTTTTTTTAAATTTTGGGGAAAAAACACAACCAAGAAAAGAGGCAATTTGATATGGTTTTAATTGCAAAGTATCTTATGGACAAGTCTGCAATGATTTTATAAAACTTGCTGTGTGGGGGCTGATTCTTGGTGCTGTCCAGCCCAAACTTGAACTTCTTAAGAATTAGTTTCAAATCACCAACTTTCATTTATGTCCCGTATTCCAGCAGTAGGACTGCAGATACGTTTGACATCTCTGACTACAGCAGGGAAAGGGAAATAACATCTCTTTCATAAACTTAGGGCTTGAAACCCTTTTGCCAAGTCATCTTATGAATGAAAACATGTTTTGTGTAAGTTTTGAAAAATGTTTGACAATTCTGTCTCCTGCAACTTTAGTGTTGGTTTCTGATCTGTGGACTGGTTTGTTTTCCACATCTTGATCAAATTTCTGAAAGAGTTCTTAATCTAAGAATTGGGAGGGATAAAGTGGGAATGTATTCTTGAGACTTCTTTCTAACAGAGCATATTGACTTGGTTAATTTTGATTGTTTCCAAAAATATAAAGACATGAGAACAATAATGCAGTTCCACATGTCAAAAAAGCAGCAAATGCATTATTGCATTCTGTTACCTGTGCAAGGGCACTGCTGCTCTTTTAATCTTCTGTCGAGTGTGAGGAAAAAGCAAAACCCTGTTCTCAGTTACTCCTGAAGGTTGGTGACGTGTGTGAGGACTCTAAAAATCAGACAACGGTGATTTTATATCAAACTGGAATTAAGTTGCAGTCAGTGCTAGGTCAGGGTGACCATCCTGATTTTTCCTTTCTTAAGCATAGGGAGCTTTTCCTAAATGCAAGTAGCAATTGCATTGCTAATAAAGTGTTGTTCTAAAGCACAGAGAAAGAAAGGGAAATCCTCACTATTCAAGGTCTTCAAGAGCAGGTTGGATAAAGGCCTGAGCAGCTCAGTCTGACCTCACTCTTGCTTTGAGTGTGAGGTTGGACCAGAGATCTTCTAAGGCCTTTTCTAGCCTGAGTTTTTCTGGGGAAATACTGATACAGCGTTGTCCCTGCAAATCTCTCCCATATTAACCTCCTATTGATTTCTTGTAGATGAAATATGCAGGTTCATTGTGGAGGAGCAGAGATATTTTGTTGAGGATATTGCATCTGTTCTTTGCTATAAAGTTTTCTGTATCTGTCAAGGAAAATACACCTTTGTAATAAAGGCACTTGTAATGGAAATCCTCCCTGTGAGATATTCCACTAGGCTCTGACTTAGCTGAACTATGAACAGTTTAAAGTATAAGTAATGCAGGTGCAATGACTATGAAACATGCAATATTTTTCCACCTTTTTTTTTTTTGAGGTTTTTTTCCCTGGAACATAATAATATTAATTTTTCTTTCATCTGAGTACATCACTTATTCTGTTGTAAGTGTCTCAACTAAGTATTCAAGTATCTCAACTAAGTATTACACTTACACTTATGTCTCAACTAAGTAACTTCAACTCTTTGCTGAAGTGTTTGGCTGTCATGCAAATCAGACATTCTTACCATTTTCCACAGGCTTGTCATCACTATGAAAGAAATGATATGTATTTATTTAAAATTGTCCTTTACTTCAGTGCTGACAGTTCTGCACAGTGCCTGACATTTTTGAGAGGGAACAGCCTGTCACATCTTGGGTTCCAGGGAGACCATTTAAAATGCAGGACCAGGCCTGTGTGCCACGACACTGTGGCTTTTCTGTACCCTCACACTCTGCACTGCTTGAGCTTTGTGAACTCTGTCCATAAGGTTCCAGTATTCAAGAGATTACTGGCTGGGGAAGGCAGGTAAATCAGGGGTTCTGTCTGTCCCCACAGGATCTGTGTAACCAGTCTGAGCTCAGCTGCAGCCTCGGGGATCACCCCCTGAGCTGGGGACGTGTCTGGGGAGATTTGTGCTCTCCAGAGTACATTGCTGCTTCCAAGGCATCAGGTTGTTACTAACACTGGATTAATGAACCATTTTAGAGCTGCTTGGAGCTGGCAGGGCAGAGATGAAGTGTTGTGGAATCTGTGGTGACTGTTTAACAGGGGGAACCACTGCTGGTGCTTCCCGAGGCACTGGAGAATGGCCTGGGAAACGACTGGCACAGCAGCCTGGCCTGGAGCCCCTTCCCTTTGTGATCACATTGTCTGCACTGGAGGAAAACAGGGGAGGGATTTGGGCTTTCCATCTACCTTTGTTTCTTTTTTTCTTTTTTTTTTTTCTATTTAAAAAAGGAAAAGGAATAAAACCATAAACAAACAAACAGCAAAAATGCCAAGAAAGGCAGCCCAGAAATGCAGTGTGGTTGGTCGTGATGTGTGAGCAAATGCTTACACGGAGGGGAAAGGCCTCCGAGCTCCTTTAGAAGAAAACTCCTTTACTTTATTCTTATCCTGGAATTCCCACCTCCCTCCCCTGGCTGTTGAAGGTGTTGGACATGTAGGATTCTGGGAGCTCTTTGTGGTTTTTTGCTTTTGAGCCTCTTCTGCAAAATAATACCTTAGGCCACTGTCTGCTCTCCTCAGACTTTTCAGTTGAATCTCCAGTTCTGCATAATCACTGGTTTATTTCCCCTCTATTTAAGATTATGATTTTTTTTGTTCTTTAGTGTTTTCAGTAATTTTTACTCTTTTGCAATGCTATTATATAATATTATATAATAAGGGAAGCCTAGTAATAAAAGCAATATAAATATGATTTCTGTTGTAGATGTTTACTTTTCTGAAGATCTGTAGAATTGTACAATTGCATAGGAAATGATCTTTGAACTCTGGGAAATGGCTTGAGATACATGAGTAAAGAAGTCTTTGAAATTCAAGTATAAATAGATGGTTTTGATACTTCTTGTGGCTCGAAATATTTTATTCTACTTCAAAGACATGACTAAATGATAATAGCACATAATTTTGTCTGAGGCAAAAAACTACTGTTTCCAAAACTTCTTTCAAGTGAGTATAGCTGCATTTATTCATCTTACTCTGCATTTCTTTGGTCATCTGAGACTCCTGCAGTGCTGTATCGAGAGCCTGATCCTTCCAAAAGAGAACGAGCTGAGATCCCAAGGGATGTGACTCTCGGGCAGTAGCAGGGAGGTAACAGTTTACAGCACAAGGTCCCTTCAATGTCTGCCCCTTATTGCCAAGGGCCAGCACATCAGAGAGGGCTGAAGGACAGGGCAGTGACTGGGGGGATGGTGAGCTGCTCAAAGTGCCGTGGCTCAGTGTGGGTGACTTGGCAGAAGGAAAATCGAGTGTCAGTGTCTTGTAAACCAGCTGAGGTTCCAGGAAACATCAGCTGGAAGTGCTTTATTTCCCTTCAGTGCAAGGAATGTGTTGAAGCCGTGGCATTGTCTGAATCAGAGTACAAACAGTGAATATTGGCTGCTGGCAGGAGTGCTGAGGAGACACGAATTCACCACCCTGTCTCTGGGATCGGACAGGTCCTTCCTGCAGCCCTCCCAGAGCCAGCAGTGAGAAGGTTTCTGCTGCAGTCCAGCTCTGCTGGCAGTCCTTTGGCTTTGGTGCCCAGGTCTCTGGCTTGAGTCAGTAGTACTGGGTTGGTCTGAGAGCTGATGTGGGACATACACAGCCCAGCTTTACTCTGTTGTTCAGCTGGCAAATGAGAATTGCTGGTGCCTGATTGTGGGGTAGTTGCAGCAGAATAAATGGTAACTTTGCTTGTTGGGATCTTTTCTTTTTGGGAAGATCATAGACTTTAAAGGATACAATTCCCATCAAGAAACCCCCCCTTGTAAGTTTTAGGGGACAGAGTTAACTACAAGTGTTCCATGGATTTGAAGCCAGTCTGGGAACGGGGACTCGACAGATTGAGGGAGTTCAGCTTGAACTCTCTGTAAGGTTCCTGATGTACATTTTTGAAAGGGCACATGACAATTTATTTTGACACTTCTTTGGTATCACCCGTTCTTTGAAGAGTTCTTTCTGTTTCTATGTGAGTCACCTTGTGGTGTGTCCAGTGTTAACAGAGTGGAGCTTTTACATTCTTCTTGAGAGGACTGAGAATTAGGAATTGAACCTGTTGTAGTGTTTGGTTTTAAACAAAATGAGGATTGAAAGGATTGTGAATCAGCACTCAGGGAAAGACACTGCTTTTGAAATAAATATACTGAAGGTCCTTTAGCTTGAAGTGCTTTGTTTTGTATTGTTTTATAGACCACTGACAGTGAAACACCCTGTGTGCTTTCCTTGTAGGAACAGCACGTCACTGATAACTGCATTTGAGGCTGGGCAGGAAGAGAATTAACATTTGCTCCTTTCTTCTCAAGTATATACTAGCTTTTATTGTATTAAAATACATTTTGCAGTGTAGATGTATGCTCTTAATATTTTACGAAGTGGCACTTCTAAATATGTCAGCAACAAACAGCTTTTTAAATGTACATATTAAATAAATGTAGTGTTCAGGCAAAACCTTCAGCTTTGAGCATCTTCAGAAGGAAATTATTCCACTTTAAAATTGCTGTACTTGGAAATGTAGTAAAATACTTTTACAAGTTGGGAATAACCAGGAGACTTAAACCAAACCACAGATGAGTTCTCCATTCATTGCTGATGAGCAAAGATAAATAGCTTCTTCAACTCCATGCTGTTATATATTGCATTTATAAAATGCAAAATGTATATTATATACTTTGTATATTATATATTCCTCCTGCTTATTTTTTAGGCCCAAGCTGGTTGTTGGTTTGGGTTTTTTTTGCTTAAGAAAACTTATTTGAGAGCATCAGTGCAATGTGAGTCTAAATAAGAATGCCAGTGTTCAGATTTGATGCTTTTCTGCACAGTATCTTCCCTTGGGTCATTGAAATCGATGGTCATTCACTGATGCCTTGGCTATCTGCAACAATTCTGTTTATTTAAGTTTAAATATCTCAGCTTGTTTGCATTTCCAGCAGCTAAAAATGTTTGCAGGCAACCACCACACAGTTAACATTCAGGATAGAACTTACTCCTAAATATGGTGATACTAATGAAACTGTTGGATACCTTTTTATTCATATGGGAAATTATGCATTAGATTAACTTGGTCTCATATTTGCTGCCCTTCTGTTTGTTGTGTGAAGTAAAGAAGATGAAAACCGGGGAGATGAATTTTACCTGTTGAGGAGAGATCTTTTAGATCAGGATAGAATAGGAGTAATGATCCATTTTCTGCTGCCTAAAATTTGCTCTGGACAGAATAAAAAAAGTTTATTAAATTTAAATCTAGGTGAACAATGGAGTAATAATGAAAGAGATAAAATTGATATTATTTGTGTATTTACAGAAAATATAGTGTTTGCTGATTTAAATTCTAGGTTTGCTTTCAGCTTTGTCAATATTAATACAGTATTTGACAGCATTTCAGACTTCATGTGGCCAGGGCAGCTGAGGGACCTCTTTATTTCTGTGGGTACAATGTGACTCTGCTGTACTGGAAACAGGCTGTACCTTTGCAGTTGATGTGTGCAATGGTGTACACAGACACCATCAGGAGGTTTGGGTTTGTGTTCCTTTCAGCTCATTGGAACTACTCCCTTGTGTTAGGCTTTGAAGATGAATTTGCTCCTGTTTCATCTTCAGACTTACACTAAGTGTCTAACAATCCCATCCTGTGAATTCAATAGGATGCTAAAGCCTTAACACATTAAAATCATCCTTTACTTCTATTCCTCTGCTTCTTTCGTGGTTGTGAGGGTTTTATAAAAATTTATTTAAGGTGTTCTGTTTTGACCATCAGAAACTCCAGTCACATCTGAAAACTAGGGCCAACAGATGACAGATAATTTTTAGTTGGAACACCAGCTCTTTCTGGAACACAGTGTGTTTGATTTTGAACTCCAGCCTGGTGACTTGGCTTTCCTTTGAGCTATGCCAGTGCTCCAGATTTACACTTTTATGTAATTCCTTTCTATGCACTGAACCATGCATGTTTAGTTTGCTTCCTCCTCTTCTCTTCCTTTTACTGAGGTGTAAAGAGGGAAGCATGTTCTATATATATGCTATATATTAATACATGTGGGTTATTCCTTAGCATAGGAATAGAGTACAGCATTCCAAGCATAGTAGGGGAACAATTGCCACAGCTCATCTACTTTATGTCGTGATATATTAGCATAATAAAGAATAATATGTTTTCTTAGTGCCAGTGTATTACTGAAGCTTTTCTGATATCTGGATGTGAATTAAATCCTGCAGAACAGTGATGAAGCAGAACAGCAAAACCCTTCGGATGTAGGTGGAATGTTCCTGCAAGCAGAATCTCATCCTGACCCTGGGGAGATGGGAAGGGGAAGAGATTTCAGATTGTTAAAACTGACCAGATTATAGAATAGTTATCAGGTGAATGTATTTGGTAGTACAACAGTTGGGAAGAGTTATTTGGTGTTTAGCTCCTGGTGACAGCCCAGCTTTGTCCCTGTCTGTGCCCCTGGCAGGAGGAGCAGGGGCTGTGCCCAGGGGGTACAGGCTCCATCAGCACATGGAGGGGTCTGCCCTTTAACCATTGCAGGCAGGAGGACTGAAGGGGCAGCACTGCCACCCATGCTTTGTGTTGATAAGGACAAAAATGCCATAACTATCCCAGCAGAACGTGGATTTCTCCCTGGCCTGCAGCAACACCATGCCAGTCTTCTGATACTGTGAATATTCACCAACACACTAATTGTGCTCTCGGAATTCTTCAGCCAAGTAAGCAGAGTTACTTCATCTGTAAAATTGAGTGGAAGACTGAGAGTCTTTAGCACAGGAACCTCAGAGGCTTCCCTTGGTTTCAGTGCCCAGGGGAAAGTTAACAGACTTTGAAGAGCTTTTAATTGAGAGAAGTGTTTGGGTGGTAACTGCAGCTTCAGGGACAGAAGGCTTGCTCAAAGCTCCTGAATACAGAGACCTTGAGGTGAAATTTGGATCTGTGAATGTTCCTGTTTCCTAGAACTCCCAGGCTTGTAAAGTGCTGCAGAGATTTGCAGACTGTTAAATTCTACATTTTTTTTCCATTTTATTTTTAAATATTGAAGTGAGACTTCCAAGTCATTCATAAAATGTGAATGCCTCATCGTCTGTGTTCTCCTTGCTGTTATTAAGTATATACAAGATGTTCAATATTGTAAAAATAAATAAATCTACTTATGGAAATTGTGAGCAGAAGTGTTTGCCCTTAAGAACAGTTCCAGTGAGTACATGTGTGTTTGCACTGTCAGGTTTGCATACGTGTGCCATCTGTTTCAATGCCATTTTTGTTTGTTTTTGTAATCCCAGGACTATACCTTGACAATGTACTTTCAGCAAGCGTGGAGGGATAAGAGGCTGTCCTACAATGTGATCCCTCTGAACCTGACTCTGGACAACAGAGTAGCTGACCAGCTGTGGGTGCCAGACACCTATTTCCTGAATGACAAGAAGTCCTTTGTCCATGGGGTCACTGTGAAGAACAGAATGATTCGTTTGCATCCAGATGGAACAGTCCTTTATGGACTCAGGTCAGTGTGAACCATTTCTAACTCTTCTGGCTCTTAATTTAAAACCATGATTAAAAGCCTAAAAATAAACCCCATTCCTTGCCTTTCTTAATGCTATTCTTTTTATTGCTGTATTCTGTATAACTGATGATATTCCAGAAAAAAAAATTAAATTAAGTATTCTAAGGACAGATAAATTTTTCTTTTTTTTTTTTCAGTACAATTATGGAGATAAAATGCCATTTTTAGTGCAGTTCAGACACTTGCATTAAGAACAGATAAGACTGTAAATATCATTTGAAATACTAATTCAGGATTAAAAGTCTGGTTTGGAATTGCTTCCTCAAAGGAATTGAAATAGGAAATACAAAATGAGGATTAGAGGAAAAAATGGAAAATGTATATGCTAGATGAATTGGTAGTTTAACTGATATATTTTATAAGTATTTTTGTTTAAATATTGTATTGGTTTGTATGAACCAGCTTTCTGATTTTCCCTAAGAGGTGTGACTTGAAATGTTCTTATTGTTGTGTGTGCCTGTTTGGAGAGTGGGGACTGGAGAAAGCAGCAAGAGAGCTTCACTCTTGAGGAGGTCTGAAGACTGGGGCAGATGTCTGGTTAGCAATGTTTGCAGGAAAAACAATTACCCAGAAAGTGATTTAAAAATCTTGCTGCCAGAGGTGACTGAGAACCTGGCTGGGAGGTGACAAAACAGAGGGCAGGCATGGTTTGGGTTAACAATGGCAAATGCAGAGCTGCTGCTTGGATTTGCCATTTGTGTTGTTCCAGGTGTGGTTCCTGTGGGAGCAGGAGGCTTTGGCACTATGGCTTGGAGCAAGTCTGGAGTTGGTTGTTGTTCAGTGGAGCCTTGAAGCAGAGTTGTAGTTTAAAGTGAAATATAAACCACCTTCTTACCACACATCTGTGTTACTGCAGTGAGAGCAAGAACAACAGTGGATTCAGCCTGACTTTCAATTTAAGACTTTGAAATCATAATCTTTATTTTTCAGAGTAAATTAGAAATAGATGAAACATTTCCTCCTTTTCATTAAACATAAATAGCAAATCAGTTTTAATATCTTTTATGAGATGTGATAAAGTGAAATGGTGTCTGTTTTTTACTTAAAGCTGTTTAATGTAATTAGAGGAAACATTATTACTGCTTGGATCCTTTATTACCCAGGGTTATTTTCTTCAATACTTTCAATCACAATATGGTATCTAAAATGGTTTTATAGTAATTCCACGTGTTTGGTTGGTTTGGGTTTTTTTCTGTTGTAGAACTTTTGCACAACCCAAAGTTAAAGATCTTTAGACATTTTTTTTTCTGATCAGGAAATAATTTTCTAGTCCTCTGGTATATCTAGCAATGTCAGATTTGGGATTATCCCTGTAAGACTCTGCTGGGTACATCTCAAGTGTTGTCTTTGCCCTGAGAGGGATGGGAACTCTGCATTGTTCCTTTGCTGTGCTGAAATGAGCTGTGCTCTGAGGGCAGTGGCAGGATGAGCATCCCTTGGCCCCCCTGCCCATCCCCAGCATCAGGGACTGCATTGGCTCCAGCCCTCCTGGAACTGCAGAGCCCAGAGGGAACGACCCCTCTTGTTTCTCAGACAGTCAGAGTGTTGTGGTGCAGACTGTGGCACATGGACAGACACCTCAGAGATGAGGACATGGCAAGAAAACCCCTTCTTTTGTGTCCTAATCATTAATGATCCATGGATGATCCACGGTCATCCTTTTGTGATGGAATGTAGAGGATCCCTTCTCTTCCTCCTCCTCAGCTGAGTAGGTGAGAGAGGCTTTCTGGCTGAAATATCTTACAAACCCTGGGCTGGCTGGGGCAGATGCACTGGTGGTATCGTGACAGGATTGTTTGAGGGATCATATTCTGCCTTTGCCTTCACTGGACCCTGTAGCAATCAGTGATCTGAGTCTGATAGTAAGGTTTCAGTTTTATAGCTTTAAATAGCTTTTTCTATTTATTTCATCTAAATCCAATTGAGAGTTAATGTCATTTCAAGTGTCCACAGTACTGATATATTTAATGCCTGCTTAGTAATAATTTCCACATATCTTAAAAATGCCTGCTTAATTGTGTTTTCCACATATCAGCTAGAGAATCCCAGACATTACTATTTTTCTGAAAATCACTACTACTCTTGCTTTGTTATTTACCTTTGCTTACACTTGCAGTCACATATTCTTACTTTGTGTTCTACTAAAGTGAGGTTCCTGTAAGTATCAGTCTTAAATTTTTTTACCGCCTCTGTTGATAACCAAGTGTGTACATACATCACATGCACACACACACGTGTGTTACTGTGAATTTGGCTGCATTTACCCTGATTGCTGTGACCAAATGCACTGAACTGCAGGGGATCTTATTAATGTAAATGTAACTAGCCCATTCTTTTATGTCCCTGTAGTTTAATCTCTATTTCATACACAAGCAGTGATCCCTGAACATTGTTCTTTTTGGTTTTGTGAGCCCATACATGGTATTCATGTCACATCTGATCAGACCTGACACTGTGAAGGTAAATTCCAGGAAGGACCAGGAGGCACTTTGGGAAGCACCTGGATTGTGCTGTCACTGAAAGAGGGGAGGGAAGAGAGCAGTGGCTGCTAATGGCTGTGGACATCTCTGTGGTTGGCATGTTGTCCTCACAGCTGCCCTGGGCATGCTGCAGGCACTGGGGAAAGGCAGAGCTGAATTCTTGACCATTTTTTTACAGAGAACATGACAGACTGGATACTTTTAGGTTAAGAAGGATTTTTGTTTCTGAGGGATATCTGCCAGCTATCTGTGCTTTGGGAAAATGTTTTCTTTCATGTTATTTTCATATTCCATCTGGCAAGAAAATTCTTTGCTGCCAAGATCAGGACATTCAATAGATGATGTACTTAAATCACCTAAATGGTAGAAAATTGTAAACATATAGTCTTAAATGAAGAGTCATTACAGGGAAAATTGCTATGTTGGTAGTTAAGATGACTTGCAAGAGGATATTAGTGATCTGACAACATATATAAAACAGTAAATTTAGAGATTTGAATCTAGGATAACATTTTACAGTAGGGTGAGCAAAGCTTGAATAAGATATGCAGTCAGAACTCAAGAAAAAAAGTGGTTTTAATTAAATGTCTGTATGTTAAAATATCTGGTTTATATGATACACTGAACAGAGATAGGTGCTACAGTAAAGAAGTTTTGTTATTTTTAAAATTTATTTATATATATATGTAAAAAATTTCCTCTGACTTTTGACATCAAATCTGTTCTAAAATGCAGATGGAAAGTTCAGCTCTCTTCTGCTTTATTCTGTATAATTCTGGGGAAGAATCTCTTTTCTAATTTCTTCATCCCCTGAAAGTACTGGAAGTTCTCTGAGGTTTTTCCAGGGATGGAATACAAGGTTTGAGAGGGGTGACGAGCAGGAGCCTCCTGTTTGCCAGTTTAGAATGCTGGGTGTCAGTGTGGCTGGAGAAGGGGCTGCAGCCAAGGCTGCTCAGGTGGCTCTGCAGCATCAGCAGTGCTGGCTCTGCCTCTCCCACACTGGCCCTGTCCCTCCCCAGAGCTGACACTGCCGTGCCCAGGGGCACTGGGTGCTGCTGTATCTCTTCAGTGGGATGGGTTTATGCTTTTTGTAACTGGTGTTTGTGGGTGTTTTTCACTGAAAAATAGAATATATACAGAACTTGTGCTGAGGGGCCGCCTCCTGGGCGGGGGTGACGTTCCCATCCTTTCAGCCAGCAGGAAAACCAAAGGAAGTGGAACAGAGCAGTTCTGTCAGAAAGAAAAGATTTGTCCCATTTGAAAGCCCAACAGTTTTACTTGCCAAGATCCATTTAATACATTGCCAACTCTAAGTTTCCAAGCCAGCCAGCAATAATTCCTACTTGACTGATGGAACACAGTAATCTCCCATAAATGAGAGAATTATGTGTATGATGGGCTTGCTTTGTCTTCTCTCTATTTCCTGCTACCAGCATTGAGTCACATGAATCCAAAATAGTCCTGGATGCTTGGATTTTGTGTTGTCTCATCTGTGCCTTCTGCTGTCTGCTCACTCAGTTTCAGCTGCTTAGAAATTTTCACTGTTGCAAGTAAAATAGATTCGCCCACACTTTGTTCTGTTAAAATAGCCTTGGGCATTTTTGTTGTATTAATAAACTCGTTGAGCAGTTTAACTTCTCATATTCAGCTTATTAGCTACAAAATCTGATGGACAGTTTGCCTTTCCAAATGTCTTTAGTTCTCAGACCATGCTCTTGGACAGGTGAATTGCTCACACCATCTATCCTTCAGTAAATCATCTGATCTTTATTTTTGCTACTTTTTGCCTTTTTATCTTATTTTCTTTTTTTTTCTTTTCCTCCTGATAAGTCTTATTTCTTAATTAAATTCTTCAGGATAATTTGGAGGTAAACTTCCATTGCCCAGTTTGAAATCCTTTGTGCTGGCTGGAGCCCTGGCAGTGTTCAAAGCCAGGCTGGAGCAGCCTGGTGTGGTGGGAGATGTCCCTGCCACGGCAGGGGGGATTTGGGAGCAGATGATCTTTAAGGTCCATTCCAATGCCTAAACATTCTGTGATTCTGTGAATTAAAGTTATGTCTTTGCACTGCCTATAATATTTCAGATATCCATGTTATTACAAAATTTCCTCTGCAAGAAAGTGAGAGATCTCTCCTACTTTTTTGCTACAAAATTATATTTCCAGAAGCTGGGCAGAAGTTGTTTAAAGGCTTTTAATGCTATTCATGCCAAGCAAAAAATTTTCTCAAGATCTTTCTAAGTGGGGATTTCAGGAAGGATACAAAGGACCTGGCCTTCTTTTCTGAGGGGAGGATGTAACTTTGGGTGCTCTGTTCTTGACCCTGCTCCTGTCAGGGGGTGGGTGTTCCAGCACATGGATGTTTCTCTTGGCTTTGCAGCCTCCACTCCAGCTCGGGCTTGTGTAGCCTCAGGGGAGAAAAGGCAATAAACCCTCCAGTGAGGTGCCCTGTAGCACAGAAAGCAGAGGTGGCACCTCAAAGTAGTGTTGCCATTCTTTAAAATAAATAAATAAATATTATGCATATTTTTATGAGGGTGGAGAAAGTGTCAGCAGCTTTCTGTTGCCCCAGTTAAATATACAATTTTTTTTTAATGTTGGATATCACTTCTTGCCTCTCTTTTTACCTCCTGTGAACATATAAAACTAAATTTCTTAAATGACAATAAGGCACATACAGACATTGCAAAAAGTAATTTGTTTAAGACTTGTTTGAACATGAGAATCTCAGCCTGTGAACAAGTGTTTCTGTTGTGTTAACTGAGTAATTTTTGTATGGCAGTGCTCACATTTACAGATGCAATTACTGACTTTGCCAGCACTTGCCCAAGGTAATTCACAGTCAGACATGCTGTTGTTTCCTTCGGCACAAGAAATGAGGTGAACTGGATTTCTGTGTCCAGGTTTTCAAGGTTGTCAGCATACATACACATGTGTAAGAACCCTTAAATCTTGGGTGCACACATTCAAAGCAGGAACTTTTTCAAAACTTGTAGAAATAACTGCCAATTTAGTAAAACTTAATTTCAAATAGAAGTCATGTAACTGTTGTGAACACTTTAAAAAATTGGAATACAGTACAATTCCGTAGGATTTTGAGTACAAAGCATCATCTGCCTTAACAAGAAGGCATTACCAGCCCAGTGTCATCCTTTGGAAATCCTGGGGCAGGACGAGTGAGAGCAGCTCTTGTCCCGTGAGTCAGCACAGATCCAGGCTCGGGAGAGGAACTGGGAGCCCCCAGTGGAGCTGAAGTGAATCAGTTGTTGTTTTAAACAAACCCGGGCTCAGCTCCAGCCCAAGGGGTGGGCCAGAGTCTGCTTTTCCTTCTCATGCAGATAGTTCTGGTGAAGGTCCCAAGGAATAAAGCACGGAATTAGAACTGTTCTTTCCAACAGTGTATAAACTGAAGACCTGGACACGAAACAAGTCCTGCAGCTTCTCTGCTCGGTTCTTGCATTTGTTAAATTGCAAAGCTAAAACGTGCCTTCTCACAGGGGTGTTGTGAAGATTAATTAATTAGTTTGTAAAGTGCTTTGATCCCATAAAACACTCCATAAGTGCCAGGCATTATTATGAAGAATTATAAAATGCCAGCCCAACGTGCACCTTGGGAAGGCTGGTTTGGAGATACAAATGTGCTGCATCCTCTGCAGGATCACATTGTTCACTCCTCCCACCCAGCAGCCCATTCACAAAACGAGCCAATTTTAGGAAAGATGCAATTTTTGGAATAAAAAGGAGATCACCGGCTGTCATAAATATCTTTTTCAATTAAGGGCTTATAGATTAAATATGCATTTTGCTGTAGGATTTGGAATGGCATCATTTCACCATCCATCCTCAGCAGCAGGGAGGGTATTTGTAGTTTGAATATCTCCACTATCTGGTGGAAAACAATGATATCTTTCTATTTCAGTTCCTTTAACAGATTTTAAGTATGGGATAAGTATTCAGAAAGGTCTTTTGCTTTTATTTTTTATGAAGTGGCTGTTAAATCATTAGTATGTGAATAATTAATTCAATTAAGCGTAATAAGAAAAAAGCTTTAAGTCACAGGAATCTTTTCCATTAAAAGCCCTATTATCCAAGATTATTACATTACATTGAAGTGAAAAAAAATCTGAGTTTTATTGCCTAACAGGCAGACTGTGGCATTTGCTCTATATTAGCAAGAAAAACTCTATCAGCTGTAGAACCATGTAATAGTTTAATTTCTCTGAGGGCACTGCATATTCCAAAAACAAATAGAGGTCATCAAACATTTAATCTTAAATTAAAATTTAATAATTTATATAATTTAGAATTACAGCAATCTGTCATTTTCCTGCTGTAATGTTTTTAATCATATCACATTTGAGCTGGTAGTTGGTGATGCTGAGAATGGAAATTTTCACATTGAAAAGTCTCAGGATGCTCTGCCCAAGGCTTGGCTGATGGGATGGATGCTAAATGTGTGTATACACACATGAGCTTAAATACATGCTGTATATTTGATATATAAATACAGTTTATTTGTGTATGTATACATTCTACTTCCACATATTTTTTTGACTAAAACTGGTAAAATCTGAGATGGAGGCCATAAGTAGGGGCATGTGTAAGAAAATCTAAGTTATGACACTTTGTAAGTGTCTTTATAAGTAAAGGCTTTATAAGTAAAGTCCCCCTGGGTGGGCTCTGAGCACTCGATTGTTTCTGAGCAGCTGCCAGAAAAGAGCAAATCTTGGGGTCCCTGAATTATTCTCATGTCTGAACTGTAAATCCACAGTCAGCATTTCCCAAGGAGGGTTTGCCACAGTGCCTTCTCCTCCTCAGCTTCTGAATGGAGAAGTCATTATGTTTTCTCCATCTTGCATCATTCTTGAGAACAGTTTTTAAAAACATTGCAGTAAACACAGGTATCAAATACACCTGACATCTTTCAGCAATTACAGTTTCTGTGGCTCCTGCAGCTGTGCCAGTCACCCCACTGTGCGTCCACAGCAATTCCATCCCAGTTTTCCTGCTGCCTGATGGCTCCCAGCTCCTCCTGGTTGTTGCCCAAACAAATGCTTACAGCTTTATAGGCATGTTTGCATTTACTGACAGGGGTCTCTCTCAGGCCTGTTTTTTAAGACTCTGACAGTTTGAAATATTTGTTCCAAAAATTTATCTTGAAAAGTGAAAGGCACAGAAAAGCATATGACCTTTTCATGGGGAAAAAAAAATCTCCTTTTCCCAAAGCCCTTTGCAGGGTTGTAAAGCCATTGGGGATTATAAAGCTAACATTGGTTTCCACTTAGAAAATGTGGTGATAGACCTTACCAGTCACTGCGAGGCTAAGGTGGCTTTGCTGTAGGTGTTGCGTGTCAGCTTTTTTCCTGTTTAAAGTGGTAATAGAAAATTTACTCAGTATATATTGAACAATGTTATGGTGCATTCTCTTCAGTGTCAGAATGGAGAGAAGCAAGGAACATGTGGCTGTTGGGGAAACTCTTGGAAACCTCAGGTTCACTGGCATTAACTAAAACTGGTACAGTATGATTAGGACCAAGTGGTCTAGCACTTATTTTGCAGGCTTCCCTCATGGATCATAACTTTTCTAAACCACTTCAGTGTGTTATTTCTGTCCATCCCAAACCTGTCCCGTTTGGAAATACCTGGATAAACATCAGAAATGTTGGAGCTAGAAGGAAAAAGTTCTTTATTACAACACTGACATCCACAAATTCTGTCCCTTTTTTTTTTTCTTGTTATTTGCAATTGTGACTTCATTGTTTTGCTAGTTTTTACAGCAGTTGTTACTGGTAGAAATGCTAGCAAAAATTAGCTAACAGTAGATCTTTGTAAGAAGTGAGTTTTACAATAATAGCCATGTCCCTTAAGAAGGCAGTGTAGCTGATACTGCACAGGAGCACAGTTCAGAATGCTTCTGCTTGTGTGGGAAAGTGAGAAAACATGAATTTACTGTGATCATACAGCTTGCTACAATCTGCCTCATAGATATTTTTACCAAAATATTCCAAATTTCAGGCAATGAAAACTGCGTGGAAATCCCCTGAACTGCAGGGTGTTTGTATGTGGTCAGCTGAGGAGGGAAATTATTTTTAGCCCTTGCTGATAAGCTCTATCCTTTCAGGGAGATATCATCACCTGTGTTTTCATCTTATCAGTCCTGTCTAGAAGATGCTCCTGTCTGCTCCATTTGGTGCTCTGTGTACAAAGCAGAGATGGTCATCAGGGCACGAGATGGAAAACAAGACAAAGGCAAGGAGGCAAATACTGAATATTCATCCCCCCTTCTATTTTTAATTATACACATTAAGAGCTTATTTCACAGTTCTGTCCCAGACTACCTTTTATTCTTGGCAAGCACCTGCGAGTCCAGCTCTGTGCATCCTTCAGCCTTGGGCTGTTCTGCACAGGGGTCTCAAAGCACACCCAATATTCCATTGTGGTTATCCTGAAGTGCCTTTGGATGTTCTCTCATAGTGTCAGTGCTGCTGCAGAAATGGCAAGTAGGACAGAGAGGAGATGACTTTTGTTGCTGTTGGATTTTTAAAGAGGTGATAGAGTAGCCATAAGAAAGAGATGCCATGAGTGATTTTCCTACAACTTTGCTATGCCTTCCAGAAATACCTTCAAGAGCTGCAATATTTATCTGCAGAAGAACTGTGTAAGGACACTGCTGTGTGTTAAAGAAACATCCACCCCTTTTCCCAAACAAATGGAATAGTTTATTGCCTTTTGAAAGAAGAGATACTGAAGATACAGTCAAGATTAATTACTTTTTCATTGCCTTTTGTCTTCAGCTTCTGAGGCAAGGTGGTTTTATGTCATAGAGAAGACACAGTATAATTTCAGGAAAATTATTTGTACATTACTAAAACTGTAGGATATGGATAAAATGTTGAAGGCTGGTGTTCAGAAAGGTGTTCCTAATTTGCAGTTATCTTTTATAATAGAAATACAAAATACTCAGCCTTGTTTTGAAGGGTCCTGAGGTAATTTCCAGATACATATAATGCAGGATTCAGAGTTAAGATGTTTTTAAAGTGTTTCTTTAGCTTAAAAAAAATAAGAAAAACAACTGAAAAATCTGAGGAGGCAAGTTCCAGTTGAGACGAAAATCCAGTTGATTGAGAGTATAAAGATCTTTGTACCCAAGGATTGGGAGGAACCCTTTCCCCTGTCGAGGTGGTTCTGTAGGAACCCCCTGATGCTGCAGGTGGGGCCCCACTGCAGGAAATCAGCAGCACCTGCAGTTCCCATCTCAGGCCTCTTTTCTGCTCCTGCTTCGGTACAGACCCAGAACTTACCTCATGGCACCCTTTCTTTTCTTATACTGAACATTTCACATTATTTCCAAAACCATCTGAAGTTTGACCTGTGGAGATGTCTCAGAGTCCAGTCCTGTGCTGGTATGGTTGGTGTTCTGGTGGCTTTTTCTTTTTTGTTGTTTTATTTTGTTTTGGTTTTTTTTTTCTGTGTTAATTTTTTTTTCCATGAGTACTGCAGGTATTTTTCATGTATTGAAGGATTGCCTCCTATTCCAACTGTCTTATCTGGTCACAGCTTGTCTGCTTCACCTCCTTTAATTTTCTTTAAGGTTAATCTTTCCATTTTATTTCAATACAATTATATCTATGATTTATAGGATTGCTGGGAAAATAGGCTGTGTCCTGGTTCTAGAAGTAGTGGTAAGATTGAACAAAGCACTGACATTGTGAGCAGTGGGGACACTGCCCCACAGAACTGAGGACAAGTGAAAGGGCATGGAGAGTAATATTGTTTAATGTCAAGAACGAAGGTAAATATTAAGTGTTACCTCTGCTATTCATTATAGATATTACAGAACCTTATTATGGATATTAGATCAACAGAAGTCAGTTAGGAAATACACGACTAATAGATGCAGTACCTGAGCTGTACAGCTTCAGATAGGCAAGATAATTATGAATCTTATGAAAGAAAGAAAACATTGATAAAGCAGGTTTTTCACATTGATAACTTTTTTTTTTAAGTTGTTTGTCACTGCAATAGGTAACAAAAATGGCTGTTGTTTGGATCTGTGTATTGGGTTTTGTCTTATGTGTTAGGTATGTTACTTGTGGCCAAGCTGATAATCCCAGAGGGTTTGCTGGGAATAGCTCTGAATACCACTCCTGTAATCCTGGATGTGGCAATGGGGGTGGGAATGTGGCAAATTTAGTATTGTGCCCATGGCACAATCCAAAGGGTATTTCTAGAAATAAAGTATTCTTATACTTTGAGACTTTTAGAATTCCATTTTGGTTGAGAGAAATGGAATTGGATGTGAGGGTTCGTTCATGTTCATTAGTTTTGACAGGGATGAGCAAGTGAAAAATTTTATTCCTTGCAGTTATTTGTTGTTCAACAGCTCCTACCAGCCCTGGAAAATAAAATGTTCTGAGTGCTTTTTAAAAGATCCTGATAGTTCTGGCCTAGTGTGACAAATAATCTATTGTCTTCCATTCTGGAAGAGGGATATCAGTTAAGAGAACAGGGTTTCAGCTCTGCATCAGAGGATTTATCTACTAAAAAAGCTTTAGTGAGGACACTCTATACCCAGGAACATGGGAGAGTTTCCACTTGGGTAAACAAGTCCCTCTCAGTGTTGGCACACAGGGTCAATGGTAGCAAAAACATTCCCCTTCCCTACTGGAGCATAACTCTGTATTATTTTCAATATGGAGTAGTAATGAAAATACCCTCCCCCAATTTTTAATTGATCAAATATATTCTTAGCACTGACCACTTTGCTGTGAAAATGTGTTTTCTTCTCCCCTTCTGGCTTTGTTTAGGTTTACTGTTCTGCCTCATCCCTGTGTGCTCATCCAGGCCTCCTGATCAGCAGTTTTCTAATGCAAAGTTTGTACAATCTCTCAAACTTTTGGAAAGCCAGTGTGTTTTTGTGGTCAGTTTTTCATTGAATTATGCCTTTTTTATCCCCTGAGTTATTGTTTTTCTCTAAAATTTGGCATGTGCTCTGTTTTCTTTTTCTCTGTATTGTAGGGGAGGGGGAAGGGAGAAGGGTGTCCTTGGATTAATAGCACTGAACTGTCAGTGTATCTTGATGTCACGCTGCTGCTTCCTGACTGCTCCTTCCAGTGCAGGGTTCTCATCCCAACCCATTTTGGAGCCCATTTTTAGAGCATTGTTTTGGAGCCACTGTGACAGCTTCAGGAACTGGGGAATTTTACTTGGTTTGTCTAATGAAGATTAGGATCTTGGCTAATGACTACACAGTCATAAGAGATGATGCTTTTCCTCCTACTCCCTTGTTGCTTAGAGCATATATTAATGGTGCAGATGGCAGTGGCTGAGCTGTGTGATAGTTGGCTTTCCATCTCCTCCTCTCGTGACATTTACACCATGCAGAGAGGGTGTCTTGCCATCTCCTGAGTTATGGAGATTTGTGATTCATCACCTGCCTTTTAAATCCAACACTGTGATTGCATCTCATTGCTGAGGCAGAGCTTGGACGGGCACTTTCTGCTTTTAAACACACCTGTGCCAAGCTTTGCCTGAAACCTTCAGGGACATCCCAGCCAGGAGCACTGAGTGTTCATTCCTGCTGACAACACGTGGAACCTGCAGGGCCTGGTTTGTGTGTGGAACTGTAAGTCCTCCTTTATACCTTCAGAAGATTCACTGTTAGTCTGTGACCTGACCAGAACTTCAGCCAAGATTCACAGGTGCTGAGGGTTCACTGAAACCATTCACAGGTGCTGAGG
>NW_020884887.1:15525856-15563011 GCF_003945725.1 Corapipo altera | reverse complement strand
GTTCACTGAAACCATTCACAGGTGCTGAGGGTTCACTGAAACCATTCTTTCCAATCACTAGAGCTTGAGTGTAATTTGTATGTGACATGTGGAAAGTAAATACTTCTACTGCTTTCTTTGCTGTTTTGCCTTTCTTTCCTACTCATACATTTCTCCATTCTTATGGCCCACAAGAAACAGAGGGATAATTTAGGCACAACTAATAGAGACAATTCCTTAAAATTTCGTTTCTTCTGTTATTTTGTCTGTCATGGCCAACATACTCCCCAGATGTGCTATTACTGCTTCTTTCACACAATAATATTGATAATTCTGTCTTCAAACATTTTCGGGGTTTGTTCTTCAGAGAAGTCACAGAGTTTTTGTATTTTACTCATAATTTAAGGGCTTATTTACTTTTAAGTATCACTGCTGAGTTCCTGATCATTTGTTGCAAATACTGGGGCAATTTGGTTTGGTCCATTGAGCTTTTGCTTGTTTAGGAAAGAACCTGTGTTGCAGCTACAGTCAAAGGAAGTTCATTGTTATTTTTGCAAACAGAGAGGATGGTTCTTTTCCTGTCAATGAGTTCTGCCCCTGGTGTCTCCTTACCAGTTACATATATGTGGTTTGTGGCCATACAGGGATGAAAATCTCTCTAGTTGAAGCTTGCAAGGGGAGGGAGTGAGGGGGTAATGAGCCTTTGGGTTCCAGAGAAGTGATGCTGAGAGAGAGACTTTGAGGGCTGTTCTGGCACATGTCAAGGTCCATGAGATATAAACAGGGAGAAGTGTGAATGGAGAAGTGACCTAAAAACACATGGAAAGGACCTGAAGGGAAACTTGGATTTCCTCTGTCCAGAGTTGGGCTGCCCCAGAACGTGGTTCTCGTTACCTAACACAGAAAATACAAAGGCTTTGCAGGATGTGGAGTTTGCCCTCTGAGTAAGGTGCTGGTATTCTGAATTTAGGAGTGTCTCTGCTATTCCAAGAAGAGAGAAGTTATTAATACCTTTTTGAAGTTCTGTTTGAATCAGTTGATTAGAAGGTGACTGAGGAAGTGGAAAGCTGAGGCAGATCTGCTGCACCACAACCCTCCTTGCATGCTTTCAGCATCCAAAATTTGAGATTCTGACTGTTGAAAATGCTGGCAAGTACAGCCATGTTGAGTGATCTGGTTATTACCTCATGTTTGTGTCTCTGGGAGATGTGGGTTACAGTAAAAGCAGACTCCACTTAACTCCAAAGAACGGCTTCTGTGGTGCAGTGCTGACACTCATATGATTTGTCTTCTTATTTGTTAGCTTGGAGGGACATTGGGGAAAAACATTTAACCTTAAAAAGAGGGTTATTAAACTGCTGACATTGTTTGCTAAATTTCTGGTCTACGGTTAGAAATGAGATTTGCCACCTATAAGAGAGATTTTGCAGAGGCACTGGTTCTAGCTTTAGGTTAAATCAACATATGTAACACATGACAGTAGTGATGAATTCTGGTCAGTGCTTGAAATATCTGAAAGTAAATTTTTATCTGAAATACTGAAATGTTGTGACAATTAAAAAAACCCAAACAAACAACCCCCCCCCCCAACCAGATGGATATTTCTCCTTACGCAGCATTTAACCAGATATTTGAAAACACATATTGTGAGATGAGAATGCTGGACTGGCTCACTCAGAATTATCTTACCCATTCAAGACATGAGAGAGATCATTTTCATTAATTGTTCCATATTTCTCTCTTGGGAACCCTGCTTGCCCATGGCAGTGTGGCTGTGTCATGGCAGTGTTCTCTCCTCCTGCCCTCACGGTGCAGGCAGTGCTCACCTGCAGTGCCCATCCCTGCTCAGGCTTTTCTCTTTAGGAGTGATCTTTAAGAAGCTCTTCCAGCATATTTCCCACAAGTACTGGGGCTCAGGGAGGGTGTGAGGGTGATGTTACTGTGGGGTTGTTATCCCTGTACACTGAACACATTCAGAGGTGTTGTGCCAGCTGGTTCATGGGCACTGTGCTCAGCTCTCCCCACCCCCTGGGTGGATGTGCCCACCGTGCTGGCATTCCAGGGCTTTGGAGAAGGGCTGTGGCTGGATGGCCATTGCTCCATGCCTGGCTCAGGGTGGATGGGGATGTGCAGGGGAGGACACAGAGCCCCACAGCCCTGCTGTGCCTGGAGCTGCTCCGTGCTGGGGCTGCTGTGCCAGTGCTGCTGTGCCAGTGCTGCTGTGCCAGTGCTGCTGTGCCAGTGCTGCTCCCACCGTGTGGGTTCGTGCCAGGATTTGTTTGCAGTCACCTCAGAGCTCCTGTGCATTTAATCAGGGAAATGCTTCCCAGTGCCCTGCATTTGATTTACTGAGTTTCAGCATGTGTTGTCTGATTGTTAATGTATGAAAGACTTTTAGGTAAAGCATAGGAGTAATTTTAGAGATTGGTTAGAAAAAAATAAAGGAAAAATACACACTTTTTACAGCAAAATGATCGCATTAAAAATTCCCTGAATTGAGGGAATGGGTCCAGGACAGGTCTGACATATCTGAGAGAAGCATTTAACTTCCCATCAGATGTACATTTGCTGTGTTGGGTAGGACTGATAGTTTTCAGCTGACTCTTCACCTGCCTCAAATGTGAACTACTCATGTTTCTTGGAGAAGAGAAGGTTCATGGAAAACCAATGTAACATGGAAAGCAGTGGGGGATACATTTTCTAAATTAAATTGTAAAAATACACAGTACAAAGAAATCCTTCCTTTGTAGCTTATGTATTGACTGAACTTCCCCTGCAGTGTGAAGTGTTACAGAATGCCAGGAGTGATACCCCCTGTCTGCATCAGCCTGGAAAGCAGAGACCTGATTAAACTCTGATTAGAATCAGTTGAACTCGGGTTCTCTTTGATACTCAGGTCGTACACTGTTTGCTAATGGTGTTGTGTAGAGAGTCAGCTCAGGCTCTTTGGCAGGTCAGATCCAGTATCTTCCCAATCTAATGGCTTTATTGATCCCCCATGCAAACAGCTGACTGCACAAAGCCATGGATCCTACTGGCACTAGAATGGAGAAGGGACCTGGGTGAGGTTACTGAAGCTTGGCTTAAGGGAATACAGATTCTATTTATTAAAAAGCATATTTTGCAGCAAAATATGGTAATTAGGATGAGGTTCCTCTTTTTTTTTTTTTTATTTCAGTGTATGCATTAGAGTTCTGGCCACTGAGATCCAGTTAACTGAGAAGTTTCAAAGGTTTTATTTCATGAACAGGAAAGGACTGACTGGATATCCCAAAGCAGCCCCTGTGCAGCTTTTGTGTTTAGATTTCCAGCGTTCAGAGGGTTACAGCTCTGATCAAGCCTTCAGTGCCTCTTGCCAGTATGGTGCAGCTGGTGTGCCAGAAATCTTTGGGGTGGTTTTCCTGTTTCTGTTCGGAACAAAGTTATGAACATTTTGAAATGAAAATGAGGAAGAAAAAGGTTGTAACTGAACATCTGAACTTGGACACAGAAAGATTTCCCTTTGGAAATGGATTTCAAGAGGAAAGCTGGAGTTCACTTGGATGCCTGGTAATTTTAGTCATTAGGTTTGACTCGTTGTGCTTCTCTCACTCATCCAGTGAACTCTTAGCTAAAGTCGAAGTGATCTGAAATGTTCTGGTTGATCTGAAATGATCTGATTTGGAAACGTTCAAGGAGAACGTGGCTTCCCAGTTTCAAAAAATTGACTTGGGTGATGCAGCAGTGAAGTACAGTTGAGGAATGATCAATATTAAAGATTTGTGTAAAATCAAAGCTAACAGCCTAGGTGATATGTAGTACTGCTCAGTCACTGAAACCCAATTCTCACTGGCCTGTCTGGCCAGGATTGAGAATGGGATTTGGCCACAAAAAACAAAGGAGAACAGAGCTGCAGGGCTGAGCCCTCCAAGTCAGAACCAGCTTGCTTCGAGGACAGATGATTAAGGAACAAATATCATTTATGCTGTTATGTAAATATGAGTGTGTGAACATATTTGTGATGTATATGAACTCCAGATGCTTTGGATCTCTAGGATCATCTGTGGTATTTGTTTGTATTCTCTCCTTATTGACAGTTGGTATTACAGTGATATTTGAAAGGATGTCAGTAGGGCAAAATGACACATTTGGATACATCTCTTGCTGTGACCTAAATATCGGAGTGAAGCTGAAATATTTATTTGCAAAGCAAGAGATATTGATCCTCTGACAGTAGGCAGTGACACGGATATTTGGGTTATTGTAGGGACTGATTACAGCAGATTTAATCAGCTTGTTCAACAGTAGTACCAAAGGGGGCACTTTCTCTTTTTTTGCTTGTGGCTCAGTATTGAGCCTACAGGATGCAGGAGGGAAGAGGAGGGTGGGGACAGCAGAGGTTTGAGCTACATCATTCTCTTTCTGATGTGCTCAGTGACTGCCTGTGCTTCCAGCTCTTACTGGACATTTTTAAAAAATAAAATTATTTTCTACAGTTGTTTGATAGTGGCTCATCTCTCAGGTAGAGAATGAAGGAGGTACTAGAGATTCAGGAGTATTTTGCCAGAGCACTGTGAGGCCCTAAAGAGCACATTCCAGGGGAGAGAGAGCTGTGCTGCTGTGGGGGGGCTCAGGATTTGCCTCCACGTGACACAGGAAATCCGGGGCTCTTATTTTGGGGGATTGCTCAGCCTGCTTTCTCGGTCTGAATATCTGGTGAAGGACAGTTTGGTTTTAGACCTATTCAGGGAACAGGGAAAGGGAGAGTATCCTCTGACATGAGGAAAGACAGAGCAAAGCCCGCTCTCCGTTCGTCCCAGATTTGCTCCTGGTGGGGTGCCCAGTGCAGTGCCCTCTGGAAGGGTCAGAGATGGGCACTGGGCACAGCCTGGCCAAAGGCAGGAGCTCCAGGGCACCAGTGTCAGCACACGGGGATGGAGCTGCTCATCTCCCGGAGGAGGATGTTCCCCTCACTCATCCTCCTTCATGGTGAGGAAACCCCCCGGGGTGTTTGTACCACCCACATCTGCTGAAACCATTACTGAGGCATTTTGAGGAAGGTCAGGTTGTCTGTGGACAGAAAGTAGAAGAAGAAATTAAGAGAAACTGAGTAAATACTTCGTTCCCAGCCTGGTGAAGTTCTGTTAGAGAGAGTGAAGAGAAAAGAGGTTACATGTTTGTGAACTTTTTTTCTTTTGCTAGAATTACAAAGGTTTTTAGTAGATGGTCTGATGGGGAAAAAAGGCGTAGAGAGTAAGTGGTCTAATTGAAATGCTGCACAGAGGCAGCCCAGCTCTCCTTGCATACCAGGCTGTGCAGATACGTGTCGAATAAGAACTGAATTATTAAGTAATAACCTGTATCTGTTATTGTACTGTGCTTTGCACAGGTTGCCTTCATGCTGTCTCCCCGTTTAATTGCTTTTAATGTGTGACTCTTGCTTTAGGACAGGGAGAGTTCATTTTACTTTTGTCTCAGAGTTTTGCAAGGGTTAGAATTTTATGGGTTACTGCTTTGCTGTAAAGGTTCTTGAAAGAAATGTAATAATTTCAGGTCTGTGCTAGAGGGTCTTTTACTGACTTTTTCTACCTTTTTGAATCTGAGAGTGATTCTGCTTACGAAGAATCCACTTAAATTTATTATTTCTATTGACATTTTCCTCTGGGAAATGAGCTGTCTGACTCACAAAAGCCAGAAGAGGAAAGGGAGCTTTGGGCTCTAATCTTACTACTTCTGTAAGAATTACTAAATAAACTGCAATCATAAAACTGAATGTGCCTTTTTTACTGAAGATTGTTTTGACTTCCACATTAATTTTTAACTGGAGTAGAACTTCCTTTCTCCAGAGCAGTGAAAATACTTTGCACTCCGTTTCCCGGAATAGGCAGGTCACTGGTGACGTTCCTGGGGCATTTTGTGAGAGGGCAGGACTTGGCAGAAATCAACTGCACAGAAAGTGCAGGTGAAGCACATCCTGGAGCAGTGACTGCAGTCTCTGTGGGAGCTCATCCTGCAGAGCTGGGGCTCCCCAGGGACTGAGGGAGGTGCAGGAGCTCAGGCTGGGTCAGCACCGACCCCCCTGGAAGGGGCTCCTCAGGAACAGTGTCTGGCAGTGCTGGGGTCGAGCACTGCGGGTTTGGGGGTCACTGGGGGGTCACTGCCCTCTGAGACCTGATGGAACATCAGACAGACCTGGGGGCAGAGGAGCCTGTTCTGCAGAGCCAGGGGTGCACTGTGGGCTGGGGGCTGCTGGAGCTGTGGCTCTGTTAGGGCTGTAAAAGTTCACACTGTTTTACCTGGGATGATTTGCACTTCTGGGTGTCTGTGTTTCCAGAGGCAGTACCACCTGCACAGTCTGTGCACTGAAGCACTGTGTATTCCTTGGAGAAGAGATTCCTTTTTTCCCCTGGCTTTTCAGTTAATTATTTAAGCATTGTATCTTTATGATCCTGGAATAAAAACTGTTCATGTAGGGTATGTTTACAGTCCAGGTACTCATTAGAACTCAGCACTGATTATTTTTGGCACTGATTATTTTAGACACCAAATTTATGTGTCTCCTTAGAAAGTTCTCTCTTCGATAGTTAGAGAGAGTCTGTATTTAATGTGATGTAATATCAGAACAACTGATTTAAAGATGTTTTCTATATATGATTTATTTTATGCAATATGATCTGGGTGGTAACATTATAAAATTTTAAGAGAAAGAAGGGGAAATAATTCACTTTTTATTTCAATGCTGATATTATCTGAATAAAGTAGACATGCAGTTTTCACAACTAGAATAAGAAATGTGTTTTGCAAAATATTTGAAAATAAAACTGTTGCATTTCCAGTGATGGTTAATAAAGCAAAGGACTGTGAACTCTGTGTAAGGGGAGGAGATGTACTAGGTCTTCATACCAAGGATGCTTGTTTCGTACTGCTCATCGTGCTCATATAGTTTCATTTTCTGTAAGTCCTGCAGTGGTTTAGCATTCTGCCTTTTATTTATTTCTACAGAAAGGGAGAAGTGAAGTGAATGCTGAAAGACAAGGATACATTTCGCAGCAATAAAATATTAAAATTGTGAAGTGCTCCTCTGAGCTCTTCTGCCATGTTATGTGGGTGTTATTTTCTAGAGGAGAACATATTATTTCAGAGAAAGGTTTTGAATAAATTCAGTCTAAAGCAGAGTTTATTGTAGCAGAAGATTTTACTGCAGTGATGTGTGCTTTTTGCAGGGGTTTAAATTATGAACATGATGTTATGACTGAGTTTTAGACACAGGGACAGGATAGTAGGAAATGCTGTCTCACTTAAAGAAAGGTACTTATATGGCAGTACAGCAGGAAATTGGGCACATTGCATGGAAATGTGCAGAAAATTGTAGTTCTTTTGAGTCAGAATTCTTTTACCATGAAATAATAGCCAAATTCTCCATTTTTCCATGACTCTTCTCTGTGGGGATGCACATGGCAAAACAGGCTGTCCAGCAGCAGGGAAATGCAGAGCTTCTTCCCAGGAAGATCAGAGGCACGTGGGTTTTAGTTTCCTCTTAAAAAATCTGCTGTGCTGCTTTTACCAGCAGTACCAACCCCAGCACAGCTCACTGAGGCTGCAGTTCCTGGGGGCACTCGCTGGCTTTAGCAGCTACTGGCTTTTCCTTTCTTGTGTTACAACTGGCAAATGCTTTAGCATTGCATCCTTCACGTTCTTACCTTGTGTTCTGGCTGTACCTTCTGGCTTTAACAAATGCACTGAGAGCTTGCAGAGAGCCCCTGGCTGGTCAAGGATTGCACAGCACAGAGACAAGGGGAGATATCAGCCTGTCATTAGATAACGAGCTCCTAATGGAGTCAGGAAAATGAGCTCCTGGCACTTGGGTTGGAATACTCCAGAAATGTTGAGAAGTGGTGGTAGGAGAGAGCATGTTACAGATTCTGGGTAGCGTGTGCATATCATTTCATCTCAAATGGAGACATCAGCCTAAATAAAACTGTTCTTCTTTTCCTGTAAAGCTACTTTGAGAAACTCTCTATGCTGTTTACAGTGAAAGATTATAGTAGTCAATAGCTGAATGTTTAGACTTGATGTTGAACTTGTAGAAATGTCACTATTTTTTATTATTTGTTATAACTAACTCACAAACTATGATCACACAAGGGAAGCTTTTCTGTGAATAAGCAGGAGGAGGAAAAATTCTGTGAACTCTCTAATTAGCAAGAAATCTATTTTAATTTAAAAGTAGATTTGTTAGTATGTCTAACAACCTTGACATGTGTCTAAATCCAGTATTGCCCAGGAGAGATACTTATCACACTGAAGTTTTGTTCCCAGAATTTCCCTGTATTTGCAGCTGGTTCTGCTGCTGTCACAGATGGTTTCCAGCTGTCTGCAGAAGGACTTTTTCCAAGAAGCAGAGGTGAACAGTGGGTTGAGCTGCAGTACATGATTTCAGTGAATAATGCAGAGAGTTCTGACTCCCAGTCATTGTGAGCAGAGGATTCTTATAAAGTCTTGATAAGGAGATCCAGTCTGTGGTTATCTTGGGAGCTCTTTGGGTTGCTCCTGGTGTTGCTCGTGGGGAGTCTCTGCCCTCAGGTACCCAAAGCTGAGGCAGAACCTCAGGCTGCTTTCAGCAGGATGTACCTGCAAACATTTAAAGAAAGAATCAGTCTGTTTATTTTCCTGGCCTCAGCTCAGTCAGTCTCTGACTCCACAGGCCCCTGATCTGTCAGGGCTGGAGCAAAAGAGGTGTTGGAAGGATCTCAGTCCCTCAGAAGAGCCCTCAAGTTGTCACCTTCTTGCTCAGCATTTCTGCAGTGTCTGTAATCCTGTAATGACAGGGCAGGGCTGCTGCCTTCCAGGGCACAGGGAAGTTTCTGTTCTGCTTATTCTCCACAGCTGCAGAGCCTCTGCAGCTCCAAGAGGGAGTTGGATCCCGTCCATCTCCACATGTCATTGGCATTGCTCTCCTGTCCTCCAGTGCTGTTTTTTCTTCACTAGTGATGTCAGAACTGTTTAAGTTGCTATTTTGAATTTCAAATCCCACTTGAACTTGTCAGAAAATCAAAATGTGTAGGATTTTGAAAAACTGTCCCTCCATAGCACTAAAAAATAAGAACTACTAACACCTCTAGGATGGTATTATAATATGGGTATTAATTTCTGCATCACTCTTAAGTTTGGAAGTGTTTAAAAAAGTTCTTTATGGCCTTCACATTTGGCCTGTGAAAGGAGCAGTGCCAATTTCCAGTTCTTATTTGAATTGTAGAACCTCCCTAGAGGTTTGGAGATGAGCAGATTTTCAGCTTTCTCAGAAATAATAGTTTATATGAATTATTTTGAATTATTGACAGCAGACTTTCCTGACAGCAAATCAGTTGTGGTGCAGGTTTCTTTGCTTGTTTGGACACATGAAGTTTTCTTTAGGTCTCCATAATCCTTCATTTAGTCAGTTTAGTGATGCTTCAGGGTTTGCTTTTTTTGTGCTTTGTAATCAGTCTCCATTCAAAATACAGAGCACGGAAGAGGAAGATGAAGACTTGTTTTCACTGTAGGAATCATAAATATCACAAATATCATATCTCTTCCTCTAACAGCAGATGGAGATGAGTGTGAGGCAGTGCTGGGGTGTTTGTTCCATCCAGGGTTTCTCTGGGTGCTGTTCTGTTCATCCCCAGTGCCTGCTGTGCCTCCACTCACAGCGTTGTTTTTTAGAAGCTTTCACTTTTCCAGTGTTTCTTCTCAAGGTTACATTATGAAAAGTACAACATTATATTTTTTACACTAGTCCAGGCTGTATAACAAGTATTTTCAGACCTTTTATGAAAATTGAAGTATCTCTGCTCTGGGGAAGAGGCTTTAGGCCTGTCTCAAGCACTCCCAACTGCTGTAATGAACTCTGTCTGAAAAGGTTTGGGTCAGGTGTCCTGCCTTTAAAAGTGTTCTGAGGTGGCAATTCTTGCATGCTCTTGCTTTAATAATTCAATTTATCTATTCACCGTGAATTGCAAACCACTAAGAATTATCAAAAGGTAGTTTTGTTGTTTAAGTAATTATAAAGATGAAGGAGAACTTTTTCTACTTTACCATAACTGCGAAGTCAGGGTAAAAAATATGAGAGATGTACAAGGAGAGGAAATGACAGACATTTTATTTCAATGGATTTGTATTATGGATAAGAATGAACAAGCAAGTTGAATTAAATATATCATTTTGGCTTGATTCAAACTCTGCTTTACCAACCATTTCCATTACCATGCCCCTTTTTTCTCTGCTTTCTGGTGAGGCGAGGCACTGTTTCTTTTAATGATTTGATAATGATCCCTCCAGAACTCTTATTCTCCCTGTCTGCAGCCTTCAGCCCCGTTTGTGGTATCTGCTGCCCCCAAAATGCTTCAGCAGGTGTGGGAGAGTTGTGGGTGCTCTGCTCCCATCAGTCACACACACACTGTGCTGGGGGTGGCACAGGACAGGGCCTTGGCTCTGGGGGGGAGCCCCACATCTGGTACACTCTGGTGGGAAATGTTTAGTGCAGAGGAAGCTGTTAGAAAAATTAGTGGTGAACCAGGTTTGTATTGACCATGATTCTTGTGTGTGTATAAATGTCTCGTGTAAATCTGGGCTCCTGCCTTTTCCTCTGTGAGCTACTGAAATTCTTCTGAAATTCCTGACTGTAACATACACATAGATATAGAAATACTGAGGAAAACAAAATACCAAACCTCCTCCCAAACCCCCATAGTCAAACAAAAAACATGAGCTGTCATTTTTTTCTGGTCTTGCTGCGCCTTTCTTGAAATTTTCCCAAAAATAATCAGTCTTACACTGATACTGGATCTGGGCAATTCCTTAGATTTTCCTCTTAAAAATAAGGAACCAAGTATGAACTGCCAGAGGTTGTCTTTACATACAATATATGCTGCTGTTTGCTCCATTTGCTGTCAACAGACATGTATTCCTCTGCAGGCTGGTTTTGGTAAAAGTTGGGAGGCTTTCACTGAGTGGAGCCAAAGTTCTTTTTCCCTTGCTTTTGTCCAGCCCAGGAAGCTTTCTTTTGAAGCATGTGTGGGGACCCACACTGATGGAAAACATTGTATTTTCCAAAGCAGTTCTGTGAGTGTCCCTACACTGAATGAAGAAAGAACTCAGTGCCAAAAGGTTCCCTTCTCTTGGAGAGCCCAGTTCCTGGGAATGCTCAAAATGTAACATTAAGAGATCTTGTCCAGATTGACAAGAGGCGGGACAGTGTTTGTAGGAATAACTTGCCCCTGCTTTTGTTCTCTTTTATTTGAAGGAATATACAGGGATTGTTTTTTCTGGAGATGACAGTAAAGCATTGTTGGATAGGACAGTAAGGGTACTAGTGAAGATTTTTAAGTGCCTCACAAAAACAGTTGCTGAAGTAAGTTTGGAGTCAATTTTAGTAGGCAGCTGTAGTTTTCTACCTCTAATGAACATTTCTTAGGTATTTAAGGGGAAAGTATGACGTCCATCAAATGAAAGAGTTCTCTGAAGTTGTTTTGTGAGAACAAAGAATGTACAAGAAGTTTTTTAATCAGTTACTGAATATCTAAATGCTTACTATGAAAGACCAGTAACCCTCATACGGGGGGACAGGATTTTGAGAAGGCAGCTGAGTCCCTCAGTCTCTCATGTCCACCTGACAAAGACACAGCTGCTGACCCTGTCACGGCTTGGGGTGTTTGCTATGGACACTTCATCCACTCCAGCTTGGGTCCCATTTTGGGGGGTGTGTGCCCTCCTCATTTTGGAATTTCTGGTTGGAGCTAATTCATTTGGTCAGCCTTCAGCTCAGAGCCAGCCTGTAAATTGGGCTGTGCAGTGCTCTCCTTTCTGCCCTGCTCTGGCCAGGCTGTGCTGGGCTCACAGAGAAGATCCCTGTGCCAGGGCCAGCTCTGAGCCCAGCCTGGCCTGACCTGGCTGGGACAGCCCTGGTTCAGGTGAGCAGCAGCAGCACAGTGTTCCAGCAGAGCCAGGCACGAGTTCAGTTGTGGAGAAACACAGTTTGTGCTGTCAGTGAGGGGGCTCGAGGGCAGATTGGAGCAGGACCCGTTAACAGGCCCTTGTGTTCCTCCCCAGAATCACCACGACAGCTGCCTGCATGATGGACCTGCGCAGATACCCCCTGGATGAGCAGAACTGCACGCTGGAGATTGAGAGCTGTAAGTACTTCTGCAAATCCTCCTTATTCGGGGCCGCTGCTTCGCAGGCTTTAGTTCTGTCGGGTTGGGATTTTTGAGGGTTTGTTGAGGTTTTTTTAACATGCTACTAACCCAGTTGCCTTCCTGTCTGATGACATTTAGATCCTTGTAAACACATGAGAAAAAAATAGCTTTCCAGATGGATTAGTAATTTGTGGCACTGGGATTAGCAAAGTTATTCTGTGTTTTGATGGACAATTTACAGCTTTAAAAGTCTCATTCAAGTGCCTTGTTGGAGTTCATGTGAGGAGCACAAGGATTATTATCAGTTCTTTATCCTCCTTTACTGCTGAACTGTGTGGCAGCTTGTTTCCATTTATAAATGAAGGCAAGAGGTTACAACTGTCCTTGAAATAGGGGGGTTGTGGTTTTTTTTTCCCCTAACCACTGTGCTGTAGTTAAACTTTGAACACATGTAAGGCAGTTTGTTTATATACACTGACTTAATGGCTGGCATTTTATTGAGCTTTCTGTGTAGATAAAATTTGTGAATTAAAACCTCTCTTTTCTCCAAAAAACCTTTAGGGAAATCTATCAGAGCAAACCCAATTCATGATCCCTTTTATAAAGACAGTATTGCAAGTGTGTTTCTTGACACTCTAAGATCATTATCAGCACTCTGAAGATTAATGTCACACTCTAAGTTACAGTAGGCAAGTATGTGTATTTTTAAAGTAACTTCTGTGTTATGAACTATTATGTGGGTTTTCTGTGTGCACTGAAGTACAAAATAATAATAATTTGTGCTGCAGTGGGTAAGAACTTGGTACAGCTGAACTTCTTTCTCCTCTGCCAGAGAGCATTTAAGAACATGCTTTACATTTGTGTCCAGGTTCCATTCATTGCAATTCACTGTAATTTCCAGGTAAGTTAAAACCCTTGTGACACTGTTGTGTGAAATACTTTACACAGTGAAGTGAAGGAAGTGAGACTGTCAGTAAAGCTCACCCCTTGTGTGTGGTGACATTCACAACAGCAAATGGGATGATGGACTTTGCTCTGTTGAGATTAGATCAAATCTTAGTTGTTTGAGGGGGTTTTGTAGTTCATTATAGAATTTCCATTGATAATTGATTCAGAATTTCATACCTGCAGCCAGTCACTACACTACCAGTCTGTTAGGCTGATTATAATGTGCAAGGAAACTGCTGGCATAATGGTATTCAGGTTTACAGAGATTTTTATTGAGAATGTTTTTGTTGTGACAGTGTCCTTTAATTGTTGGTGTAGCAAAGACCTGGAGTTTTTCTCTTTTCCAGTTAAGTGTGTAAGGTAGGAGGATGGAGAGTCAGAGGACATCCTTTCTTTCTCTTTCCAGCACTGTTGAAATGGTCAGCAAGGTGTTGCCATCTCCCTGCACTGCTGAGATGACTGAATCTGTGTGGGATTCACAAACTAGATATCCCCTGCCTCTCACCCTTCCAGGACCCACCCTGGGAAATATTCCCAGGAAATATCTGCTGGGTCAGTCCTTATGCAAAACTGAAAATGAAATTGTCTCTGCTTTTCAATGAGAGCACTTGTTCTGATTCAGACTTAGAACGTGGGACTTGTAGGTTGAAATTTTCCTTTCATCTGATTTGGAGTAACCAGATCAGTTTGAAGCCAGATCAGTTATCTTTCAAGAAGCAATCCAAGGGAAAACCTGCTGTTTAATAGGATTGTCTGGAAAAAGCAGGAAGAGCAGAGCTGGAGGAGTATCTTTGCTCCCAGCAGCAGTGCAGCCCAGTATCAGACACCTTCCAATCAGATCATTTGGAAGCTCATCAGCAGGAGGAACATGAGTCATCTCTGTGTGCTCAGGGAGACTTCACAAGTACACCTAAGGTGCTGCAAGGAAATGACAGCAGCCTTTGGCTGGAGCCTGGAGAGCTTTGCAGGTGGCAGTTCTGGCCATGGATCAGAGCTGGAACTGAGGGACGCATGGGACAACTCCAGGAGCTGACTGGGCAAGGCTTCCTGGCAAATGTGCTCGATGCCAGGCAAGAAACTGTGCTGATCCCAGGGCTGGGTGTTCAGCGAAGGAGATGCCATGGGAACATGGCACTTCCACAGAACTGGGAAGGGAAACACGTGACTTTTGGGCTACTGATGGTTAGAATCTTAAAAGCCGTTCCTTTTTTTATTTTTTTCTTTCTTTTTATCAAACCTGGGCTGTATCCTGTGTCTCTTCAGCTGAGTGTGTTTGGCATCATGGCCCTTATGGGAAGGATGTTCCTCTGTCAGTAGGAGCTGCTGTTATCCAAGTGCCCCTTTTCTGTCTTCTTCATCATCAGTGTTTGGATGTCCTAATGGGGGTTCTGTGACAATTCAGCACTGAGGGTGGGAAGGGTCATAGATTGTTTAGCAAACAGTGGTGAATTCTGGCTCTGTAGCCACATTGTCCATTTTGGCAACATGAGCTTTTAGTGTGGCTTCCTTGGGACAGATCCTTTGTTCTTTATTTGTCCCCAGTAATTTCATCTCAAGTATGTTGAGAAGAGGTATAATTTCAGTGGCATAATGCACAGTGGCAGTGAACAGGAAATCCTTGACTCCTCTTCAGTGTGCAGATAGGATGATTCAGAAAGAGCTAAAATAATCCCAGTGGTAGGTGACTGCTGGGTAGTTGAAGAGAGGAAGGGAATTCAGCCCATCAGTGCACAGGACCAGGGTGGGTTGTGTACAAGTGAACCAGTGTTGGGAAGGTTTTGGGAACACACACACAGCCCCAAAGCTGGGGGCTTTAGTCAGGCTTTCAGGCTGGAAATCAAGAAATCCAGAATATATCACCCTGCAGGCAGGCAAGAGGGAAGTGTTTGCTGATTTGCATTCTGTCTCAGTACATCCCTGCAGCAGCACATCCTGGGAGCTCTCAGAGCACAAACAAGGTGATGCACTGTTTGCAAATGAGGAGAGAATTCCACAGGAGCTCTGCAACACACTCAGCCTTTGAAGCAACCTGGAGTTCAATTTAAAAGGGAATCCAATATAGGAATATCTTAGCTCTGCTTACCAACCCTGGACCATTTAAGCAATATAGACTGAACTGCCTTTTTTTTTCCTTTTTTATCATTCCACAGTTGAATATGGAGAATATATGGAATCATAAAGATACAGAAACAAAACACATGGTTTTAAAACTTCTAATGCATTTTGCCTTTTATAGCCAGTCTGAACTAGAGTACATTTGTTCTTATTATGGATGACCCTGCCTTTTATCAAAAGATTATTGGAAACAAAAAGGGCCCAGCTCAAAGAGTCCATATTCAGAAAGAACCAAATTCATTTGCTAAGGTTTGAGGAAAAAATGACATGTCCAGGAAGGTGTTTCTGATGCCGCAGAAAGATGTCTTCCAAAAGAAAAAGAATGTATTTGTAACAGAAACTCTGATAATCTTATATCCAAGAAATCATGTGGACGTGTTGAAGGCTGATGGGTTGGCACTTTACAGACTGTTTTGAAAAGGTATGAATTTTAGAAGGTAAATTCACTTTTTATTTAGGATCTGTGTTATAACATCTCATACTTTAGGCAAATGTTTTTCTGTAGGTCTGGTATCCTTTTGAATACTTTGTAACTGGTGACTTCTTTAAGAAAAAGAAATATTTGTAAGTGCTGTTGGAAGAGACATCTGAGATATTGTTACATATCTTAGGTCTGTGTAGTGTGTGATGGGAGACTGTAGTTTATTTTTGTTATGTTCCTTGCAGTGCACATATGGTTTGGTTCTTCTTTTAAAAATATTTTTTTACGCCACTGTAAGTGATGGAAGTGGCACTGAGAGCTCACAATGCCTTCTCCTCCATGGTATCGTGTTCCTTAAGCACTCTATTGCCTTTCTCAAAATGAAATAATTTCTTCAACATGCTCCAGCTCTTATGAAATAGGAATATTGATCAGGTGCTGGAATCACTTGACCTCAGGTCTTTTGCTTCAGAAGACAATGTAAACTGTCATTATCTTGTAGTGATCACACACCTGTGAAGAGAATTCAAATATGTTCCTACAGTCATTTTATTTCCTAAGATAGGAAATGGTTTTTTAAGATGCTTTTTCCCCCCAGCATCTGTCTCACTGTTTTAAAGGAAATAAATTAGTTTTCCTTTTGAGAATGCAAAACATAGTTGATTTACATTTTACTCACTGATCAGATTATAGTCTGTTCCTGATGTCTTTTGGGTATAAAGAAGCAAAAGGTACTCAGTTGAGAAACCCATGAAGATGTAGCTAATGGCCAAACCCTCTTTATGTTATGGCTCTTCCCCAGGGAAATAGTTTCAAAATGTTGAGCTTTTTATCTTAAAAAATAGTTTATTAACTATTTACCCATAATTTTAAAGCCCAAGACAAGCATCTGTCTGGAAACATTAGATTTTAGAATTTAAAAATTAAGCACTCCTATATATGGCTTCAGATGCTCTTTTACTCATCAGAATGTTTCAGCAAGGAGAAGTAGATTTCTTGGGTAACTATAACTGTTCATCAAATTAGAGTACATACATTAAGAAATGACTTTTTGAGTGTGCAAAACCTGTAGGAACAGGAAGGCAGTTTTGAGTCTGTTGTCAGTCTGTGATTTGCACTTGGCCACTGAAAACAGCAGCTCCAACAGTTCTGCTAATGCTGAATTCATTCGGGGGGAAGGACAAGAAAATGAACATTTGAGTTGTCGTAAAACTGTGGATTCAGCTGAGTTTGACCAGCAGCTGTGGCCTGTTCACAAACCAGCAGTGCCCAGACTGGGCTCAGGGCAGAGCCTCTGGCACATCCCTCCCAGCAGGGACTGGGGAGGGGTCACAGTGCTCAGGGGCTCTGCTCTGAAGGGAACTCAGTTTGCAGACTTGCAGGGTGCTCTGGGCTTGGGTTGCTGTCCCTGATACTGCTCCATTTGGTCCAAGTTTCCAGAACAAGAATTGGAGCTTCATCTCTGAAACGTGAGCTGAACCCTCCTCAGGGGCCTCTGTTCCAGAGAGGAATCTTTGTTCTCCATCAAGGTGGAGTTTTTTGTTTGAGTGATCTAGTTTTGTTTTTCCCAAACTGCAAGTTTTCTTTTTCCTACTGGTGCTCAAATACAACATACTGCATTTTCAGTCACTGAACAGGAAAACAGTTTCATTGGTTTTGTTTCAGCAAGTAGAAGCCAGAGGGAATAATAAAATAATCTTTTGCTTTGATTATGACATTAGATTTGGGTTAAAGAAGGGTTGGCTTTTCAAGCAGACAAGCCTGGAAAACATTTTACTTTGGTGGAATAACACAGTAGAAATTGAATTAGTTGAAGCACTGGCAAAGTTAAAAATTATAATCTTTTCATTGCTTTGCTCAATATATTGTGCATTTCTAATGATGAGAGCTTTGTGAAACACGTTAATTTGGTTCAGTTGCTCAGTGATATTTGGTACTGGCAGTTCACACTGATCAAATTCCACCTGTATTTAGAAAATACAAGCTACTTTCTGTTATTGGATACCGTCCCATTTTGTGATGTCTTTATGTTGATTTCAGAGTTAGTGTTGCTTATGACAATAGTAAGTAATTTTTAAAGAGTTCAGCCTTAGTATTATCAAACTTCTGGTAGTGCTGGGGAATTATCCCCCGGCTAATTCTTGTGTCAGTCTAACACCACTAAATTGATGTGAGAAAGTGCCATTGCAAATTGACTGGGACATGGCAGTGGTGGGCCAGTCTACACAAGAAAACTGTTCTAGTTTTAGAAATATTTCTGATACATATGCCACTCAGAGTATTCAGTATGGATCTGACACACTGTCCAAAATTATTTGGATGGAAATCCAAGAGATCTTTTATGTATGAAAAATTGTCACTCTTAGATAAACTTTCTCATGATGTACATTTGTTCTGAGTAAAAATGAAACACCAATAATACTGTTACTACTCTTAAGTAGCCTCCAAAATATGCTTTGTGGATTAACAAAGGAAGGGATGTCTAAGTGGTTGAGAGAAATCATAAAGATTATAGTCTTTGTCGTTTATGTTGTATTTATAAAAGAGTTGGGGGTTGGCTTTGCCCCTTTTTTTCTTATATAATAATTTAGGTCTGGTGTTTTTATGTGGGGAAAGAGAAGTCACTCAGTAGATGAATATGTGCTTACATTTCAAGGTATATTCAGGAATGATTCAGGATGGAAGGGACCTCAGGAGGTCTCTAATCAGCTCAGAACGTGGCCAGCTCTGGGGTCACACCAAGTCACTCAGAGCTTTGGCCACTCTGGTCTAGAAAACCTCCAGGGATGGAGGGTGTGAAACATCTGGAGGCTCCAGTGCCTGACCCTCCTAAGGGTGAAGAAGTGGAATTGCACTTGTGGAAAGGGCCACGTTGTGTGGGTGGTTTCCACTGTCCTGACCTGCTGCCTCTGCCCCAGAAGAAGTATGTGCTGGTACTAATCTGAAACAGTCTAAGTGTTGTGCAGCCTGGGCTGTAAAATGTAAGTTGTGAGTCATGGAAGCGAATGACAATATCCTGAGAATGCTGTGAATAAATCAGTACATTGTGCAAGCAGTGCTGTTTGACAGAGGCAGTTTTGGGTTGGAGTTAAACTCTCTGGTTTTCCTTGCAGGTGTGATCTCATGTGTGTGCTCTGTTCCATCTCTCCTCGTTCATACCCGGGTCCTGTTCCCACCACACCCACTGAAGTGTCTCTGAATACTTTGTCATTCTCAGTCACTTATTAAGGTTTTAAAAGTCTCAAAATAAGGGTTCTTTCCCCCTGGATGATGATTTCAGAATTTTCATTATGATGTTTGTCTCAGTAACATGTTTCTTATTATACACATTTTAAAGGCAATTCCTTCTATTCTGTGACTGCACAACATACCAGTTGTCTTTCTTGTGTATGGAACACAGATATGAATATCATGTTTACAGGAATATATTGGAAATACATTTGTTTAGGCAACAGCTTTGGAACTTGTATTGTGTCATATTCCTGCTCTCCAGCTGCAGAGCAACCACTGCTTGCATTTGCCACTGTTCAGGTTGTGCCATCCTGGGACTGATGTGTTCCTGCAGCCAGAGTTCCATTTGTTCCCTGAGCCCAGGCAAGAATCTCACATGGAGACAGGGGAACAGAACACAGCAAACAAGGAGCTGATGGCAGTCAGTGCTCAGCTCTGTGTCTGGAACAAGCCTTTCCACTCTGACACTGTGTTGCTGCTGTGCTCCAGAGGACTGGGCAGCCTTGAAATAACACCTTGGAACAGTGGTGGTCTGGGATGGAACCACTGCTGGGATGGAATCAAGTACTGAATGAATCCAGGCACTTCACTGATGTGTCAGAGATGACTATTTGAGTATTTGGTGGGTTCTGCATAACCTCACACAACAATTTCCTGGTAAAATCCCCACTTTCAGCTGGTTTTCCTGAACAGTTAATTGACAGTGAATGAAAAGTGAGTATTTGTTCAACAGCAGACACAGCTTTAGTCAAGGCAAACACCTCTTATGGGCTGCTGTGGGAACCAGTTTCATAGAAGCAAATCAGGCACCTGAATGTCCTGAGGGAGCTGAGCTGTGACCTCGGAGCACTCCAAGGGAACAGGAGTTTGTTGGTGCCCAGATCCTGCAGCACTCGGGGCTCCTCAGCACGTGCTTCTGGAGGGACTGATGTTACACAGGAGCAGGATGTGGCACTGGCAGCCTGAGCCATCCTGAAGTGCTGGTAAGGAACAGTTTTGCTTGTGAATTCTTTTATTCCTTTGGGGGTTTTTTGTGCCTGGACCTTTGTAACCTGTTCCTAACAGACAATCTATCACTGTTCTGGGGAGATTCTTCTTTTTCTTTTTACTGTGGTCCCTCTCTCTCTTCTTTTCTTTGCAGAGCAAAAACGAGTGATGTAAACAGTGACACTGGTGGCTCCTGTTGTGTCAGAATTACTGTGCCAGGCATGGGATCCATGGCAAGGACCTTTTCATTCTCCACATGCAGTTAACAGGAATGTGCAGGGGAGCATCAAAGTGCTGCAAGTGCACTGTGTTTATGCTGTAAGTCACTTCTGTTGCTGTAGCAGGTGGTGGTGGCACTATACACGTGTAGTAACTAGAGGATTATTTTCCTTTCAGGTTTCAACAACAACTTTCTGCAAGTCTTGAAGGATCAACAGTGTTAGAGGTAAATGTACGATATTTTTCTCTGGTAAAACCAACATCAGAGTCTGTTCTCTTGCTCTCCAAGAAGAATTATCTTTTCACTATCTCTATTTTTATTCATTTATGGGAAGATGGTGTTAAAGAAGTGGGTTTAACATTTTTCCATGATGGCAGAAAAACTTCTATCTCACTATGTCCAGAATATACATTTTACCCTGTGTGGTGCTGTGTACATCAGAGCCTTCTCGGTTTTTCCCTTTTCCCATCCTTATTTTCCCCTTCCTTATTTTCTCCCTTTTCCCCCTATTTCCCTCTTTTCACCCCTTTTTCCTTTTTTTTTTCCCCTTTCAATGACTCCTCATGTACTGGTGATACTACTGTGGAATTTATTGTATAGCTGTGGGAAACTTGCTTTCATTGTAAAATTATAAGGTGTCTCCTAAATATGGTAGCATTCTTAAAAAAATAAAATGGTGCTGTTAATGTTGTATCTGTGTGTTTCATTATGAGTGTAAAGGAATTCTGAACACAGCAAAACATGGGAAATTTTAGAAATCTGAGAGAAGATGACTGGGAGATCAAAATGCCTGTCAGTGTTTCAATTTTTCTATTTTCACATACAAAATCATATATTTAAAAATATCATACTTAAAAAAAAAAGCCCTTTCTTTTGAATGGGGATCTTGAAAGTGATGCAAATGTAAGTAGCATTTGTACTGTGCCTGTTTCTGTCGATTTGTGCTGCTGAGTGAGGCATGAACAGACTTCCAGTCACGTTTTTTTGAAGATAAGTCTTTTTGTAAGCGAACAGTGAGCTCCTATTTGCACATATTTACATATGTACTAGCTCTTACTTGGCCTTGAAACTGTACTCAGGGAGACTTTGTTCTGTGGCTGGATGCCAACTTGCTTTTGATTTTAAGGAATTTAATAAAAGATATTTGATAAATGAGGTCGATATACCTGTTACAAATGGTATGGCTGTAGTTTTGCAGAACATCAAATTGTAAAAGCAGTGATGTAATTATCATTTAAGGATGATTTTCGTAGTGTTAATGGCCATATGTGAACAGGCACCTTCACATGTTTTCCTGCTTTTTAAATTGGTTTGCTTTCACAGGGAGCTCTCCAGGCCAATTAAAACTTGAGCTTGGGTCTTGTGAACAACTCCTGCCCAGTGTGGTGTTGGTGGTCAGATAGAATCAACCATGGTCTTGCTTTTGGTCATTCTTCACTGGATAAACACACTGGTTTACAGATAGAATAGTAATGAAGATGATGCAGAAATGTAGGCAGTTAAATACAGTAAAATGTTCCTTAGCTGATTTTTTAACAAGTGCTTTCTTGTATTGCTGTACCTGTGAATACTACTCCATAAAGCAATGCTGTTTTCTAAGCAGCTTTTCTGGTTTTTCTGCTTCATGAGGAGTGCAGCCCTTTTTTTCCTGGGTATGAAATGTGCAGTTGGAAGATGAGCTTTTCTGCCAGGGCTGGTGCAGGTTCCCTGCTGGAGCATCAGCCAGCACCTGCCCTGAGCCAGGCTCCTCTGGCCACTCCTGTACCTTTGGTTCTTGGCACAGGGAAGTGTTCTTGTGAGTGATCCTGTGGTGTTACCGTGGCTCTGGAGATGAGGAAGGTGTCAGGTTCTACAGGAACAAAGCCATTTTGTGGTATCACTTGCTGTTACTGGAGAAATACTGTGGTTTGGAATGCAGCATGTTTTCCTTAAACACAGGGATTTAGACAACCTAGAGCAGCTGCTTGTTCTGTGTGCTTTTGTTTTTGAATTTGTTTTGTTTCTAAATCCTTTTTTCCTTCAGGGATTTGGATGATTGTGGCAAGTATTTTAGCCAGAAGGTAGAACAAAGCTCACTAGGGGTGCTCCAGCTGGGACTGAAAATATGCCATTGTTGGTTCCACATGTTCATGAGCCAACACATGAGGCCACTTGACCAGCCAAAAATGAACTCAGTCTGTTAAGGAGGTAATACCTTGTATCCAAGGCCTGTCATTCTGTTGTTATATCTCCAAATTTCCAAATTTGCTTGTGAATATTGGCTATTCTGAGAGCGTGTGACCTTCGAAGGAGTAAGCTCAGCTCTCAGCTTGAGCACTGTCATCCCTAGTGAGCTGTTCAGAATAGATTACAAACTGCTTCCAAAGGAAGGATGAATGTAAGCCCTAAATAATTATGAGAATGATGACTAGGCAAGCCTTTTAGTTAGATCGTTCCTTATCTAAATTGTTTTTCCAATCATGATAAAAATATCAAAGTGTGCTGTAAAAATATCTGAGCAAAATATCAGAATCAGTTGCACAGAGGAAGATAATTAGCAGATAGTGTACATCTGTTCTTACAAACTCAAAGAAGGGCAGATGAGCTGATGTGGAGCTCTGTGTGCTTTAACCTGGACTATTTTGAGCCCCTTGGCTGTCTCAGGATCTGTCCCTGCATTGCAGCTGTCTGCAGCAGGATGGATGTCGGGAAGTTGCTGTTGTTTCCTACAGTGCACGTGGAACTTCACAGTTCTGACTTGGCCTGTTGGGGACAGCTGAAGTCAGTGTGGTTTCCTGGTTGATGTGGCTGAGAGAGGTGCAGAGTCCTCATCCTTGAAAATCTGAGCAAATAAACACTGAGTGAGAGCTGTCACAGTCTAAAGGATGTTCTCACCTGAAGACGTCCTTGTTGCACGGGACACACGCTCAGAGGGGGTGTCCCCTCTTTGGGGCTCAGGGTTGCTGCTCTCCCAGTGCCTGGGATGGCTGAGGTGTGGTGATCCAGAGCTGGCTGGATTTGTATTCCAGAGCCTTGGATGGGAATGGGAAGGTGCCATCAGTGTAAGGGCTGTTCCCACAGAGCTGCTGTCACCCCTGTGGCAGGGGGCTCAATGACCCTTCCTGCCCACAGGGACACTTGGGCACTCCCTTCCTGATGGCTGCTCTTGGATGGCAGAGGTGTGTGACTGGTCTGCTCCAGTGACCATCTGGACAAGGGCTGTGGAGCTTTGTGTTTGCTCACGGGGATCCTTCTCCTGTCACTGTCTGAGCACTCTCCCCAGTTTGGCACCAGTGCCTTGACGTTCAGAGCAGGAAATCCCTCCTGACTGACAGTTCTAAATCCCTCAACACAGCCCAGTTCAACAATACAGCATTACAACTGAGGGAAGAAATGCAAAAATAATGACTAATTTTTAAAACTGGTTTTATTGTATTTCAGTCTGGTTTTCAGAATAAATGTAACAATTTAGTTGAACATGTTTAAATATAATTGAAGTTCTCTTTATTTGCAACAGTTTTTGATGAGGAAATTATTGGGTGTTATTTACTGAGTGTCTGCAGCTGAGTTACATCTTGTTGCATTTTAAGTTGCTCAAGCTGGTGCAAAAAGACCTTGGGGATGAGTATGATCAGATAGATATCCCAGAACTTTCTGTTTTGTAAGAACAGATACGCTGGTTTATGGAAGCATGATTGTGCTTCCATAAATCTTGCTAATGGTTGAATATTTCATGTAGGGGACAGGGTTATTCATTCCACATCCATTTTTTACCTATCTGTATGCTCTGTATGACTTCTCTGAAAATTGATGATAGTAAAGAATGAAAAAAAAGTTCTGTAACTTCGAGGGTATTTTAGAGAGAAAAGGTGGCGTATTGGGGTTGATGCCTTGGACAGTATTCCCTTTTCTGAACAGGAGGAAAGGCTCCCATCTTCCTAAAACGTAACCCACGGTTCACATTATGTATGGTTGATGTTGATTATGTGAGCTTTCAGGTTTTTAGAGTGAAATATAAGAAGGTAATTTATATATAAAATAAAATATTTAGAAGTGGAGGGGTTTTTCAACCTGGATTGAAAATACAAGTTTTCTGTTTCCACCTTGAAATATTTGGGGGTAAAAAAGGGTAATGAGGCAGGTTGTGTGAACAAGAGGAGAGGTGTCAGCAGCACTGTCAGAAGTGCTGTAAGTAGGAATTTCACTCTCTCAGCTTTTGTCATACCCTGAATACTCCATTGCTGTGCTCTGTACACACAGGGGATGCTGTTTAGGATCTTACTGTGGATTATGGAGTTTCTGAGTTTCCTCTCCACTGTAGCTCTTAGTTTTTTCCCATGGTCTCAAATTTGCTTTTTAAATTCAGTTTTCATTCTCATTCTTTTTAAATGGTCAGTCTTAATTCTTCCATCTCTTCCATTAAAGTATTTCTAAAGTACCAGCTTTAGGACCTCAGATTTTGTGAGAATCTTTTTTGCTTATGAATGTTCATTGCACAAAAGAGGGGGAACACTGACTTGAGAGCTGTTTTTTCATGTATAAAGCGAGGGTGGGATTATCACAGGGCTCTTGAGCAAGGAAAAGAAGTTTTCTACATATCTGTAAAATTCCATCTATTCTCAAAATGTCTGGATTTTTTCAAAGCTTCCCAAAATCCACACTCTGGTGAACTTGCAGCCTCTCAGTTTGGTGATAAACAGCACGGTGGGACCTCACACCCTCTGCTGCCAAGGGAGGAGCCCTGGGGGCTGCTGCCAGCTCAGAGCCACTGCCAGGGGCACAGTCTGCAGAGAAAAACCACCTCTGGGCACTCACAGCAGGAGTTGGAATGGTTGTGGTTTTAAATGAGCAACAGAATTATTTGCCCAATAAGTATTTTTAAACCTTTAGTCTGCAAAGCTGGTCAACTGTGTGCATCTCCCCTCTGCCAAGGCAAATATCTCCTCTTTGTGGGACTGTTTTTCCATTTGGAACCTGAACTCCTGTTCCTGAGTGGATCCCGTGTGGTGGAGCCTGGACCATTTCTGAACAGCAGAGCTAGTTGCTGGAGGCAGTAGATGTCCTACATTTTGACATTAATAAGGTTCCTTATGTTGTACTGAATGACATTCTTATAAAGAAGGTGAGGAAACGCAGATTAGAGAAAACCACATTTGGAAAATAACATGAACATGTTTACTGAGTGTATGGGAAGGAAACAATTTTTTATCAAGTCATCTTCAGTGTTTTCATTTCATGATCTGAAAATTCTGAAACTTTCAAAATGTTTGCTTATCTTGAAAGGATAGAGTCAGATTTTAGCAGTTTCATCTCATTGGAGAGGTGATCTGAAAAAATGAAATTCCAAATTTTACACCTAAAATGGCATCTCAGAACTGAGAAATAATGAGGTAAATGGCAACTCAGGGTGGGAGTGTGGGAATCCAAACAAAATAAAACCCCAGCCTTGGGGAGGTATCATGGATTAGGATGTGACACTGATTCCCTGGCAGCAGTGGTGATGCTGACATCAGGGGCTGTGACTGCACTGCTGTTTGTAAAACAACCAGAGGTTCTGGTTTAGTCACAGTGGCAATACTTGGTAGTCAGGGTGTCCTTCCAAGGGTGTGTCCTTCCAAGGGCTGTGCCTCAAGCAAGAGGGTGTTAGTTCAGGCTGGTCCTGATATCCCAAAGGAAACGAGGATGAAGAATGGTGGGGATGTGGTTCCCCTTTTCTGTCCAGAGCTGACTCAGCAGGGCAGGGGCTGTCACACTGCTGCATTCAGAGCCCACAGATCACAGCAAGGCTTTCCAGGATTGTTCAGATGAACATGTGGGAATGAAACTGAAATCCAGTTTTAGGTTCCTCATACCCTGTGGTTTCTCATGATCTGTAGTTTCAAATCTGGGAGTCATCTTTTTGAACCTAAGAGTTTTCAAGAACCTTCAGCAAGACAGCAGAACAACAGAGTTTGTTCCAATCTGGGCATGGCAGGGCTCTCCCCTGCCAGAGCACTTGAGAAATGTGGGATCTGTGCCCAGAGAGGGTAAGGAGGCTGCCCATTTTCTGTCTTCAGACCCCATCATTTCCTGGGTGCTGTCCTCTGTCCTGCTCCTGAGTTAGGAGGAGCTCTCCTGGCTGGGATTGATCATAGCAGGTTCTGCTGGGACAGGGAAGGGCAGTGGTGGCAGATTTGAACAGTCAGGGAGCTTCATTAACATGTTCTATCAGAACAGATTGAGATAAAAGTAACAGAACACATGGAAGCAAAGGCCCACATGTATAAAATAAAGTATTATTCAGCTTAGTACTTTTAAAACAATATGCAGTATCAATGCAAAATATTTTTCTTGCTAAAACACAGAAATCAAAGAGCAGCCTTTGCTGTGTTGGAGCATATGCTCGTGCTTGGCAAAGTAGTGGCAGAAAGGATGTCAACCAACAGTGCTTAGAGTATTAAAGTTTTAACAAAATGTCAGAGAAAACTGGAAACTGGTTAATCCACAGAAATCTGTCATAAAGATTGCATTGTAAGGTGGTTTCAACATGAATTCTAGTGACATATGGGAGCTTAAAATATAATCTAATGATATATCTCTATTGGTGAGATGTTTATGTAACGTGATTGCAACAGAGATGCCTTTTCTTGTTAATTTATTAAGATAATGAAAGTTACCATGTTTATAGAACAATGAAAAGAACAAGTTTTACTCACAAAATTCTTAGTGTTGGAACCAAAGCCTTCCTTTTTTTTTCTCAGTACATTTATGAAAAGAGAAATGGTGCCTCTGGTTTGAAGTTCTTGTGCAGCAGTGTGTTAGTGTTGAGGACTGGCAGCCTGGGCTCTGGAAATCTCTGTTCTGCTGTTGCTGCTGTGCTCTGGCCATCAGCACGTGTACCCAGGCAAGGGACTGACAGAAATACAACATAAATGTGGCACTGACTTGCCCAAGTGCAAGAAAAAACTTCCATTTGGAGAAGGCTCTGATAGAAATAATTTCATATGGAATAATCAAGTGAAACTACTTTCCAGTGGAACTGGAATTGAAAAAGCTCCCTCTATAATGCTGAAGAAAAATCCTGAATAATTGCAGTGTGCTGCAGTTTATAAACCAGGGCTTCAATTTCTGTGCTGTTGGTTTTATAGAAATGCTGTTATGTGGAAAAAAATTCGGGGTCACAGCAAGTTTCCAGAATTCATATTGGCCCTAAGTGTAAATATTTTTCTGTGTTATGGAGGGGTTTTTAATTAAAATATTTTTTGATGGCCACGATTTGTAATGTGCCAGGCTGCAGTGTGTCACTGATGACTCTTAAAGGGTATCTGATTTTGTTAAAATTCCACATGTGATGCAGTTAAAATACTTTCTCCTGTACTTTATGTCAATGGCACTAATTACACTCATTATTCCCACACTGGGACAGAGCAGAAATCTCTCTGCCATGTTTTCTCCAGAGCTAAAGCTGTGCTGCTGCTGGGACAGAGCAGCTTTGGTGCAGCTGCTGCCACACAGGGCAGGGTTTGTGCTGCTGGGAGGCACCTCCTACCCTGCCCTGGTGTCCCCTGGTGTCCCACACACCCCGTGCTGGGAGGGCAGGGTCCAGACACCTCCTGCCCTGCCCTGGTGTCCCCCTGCAGACACAGCAGGGGTGTCCCACACACCCCGTGCTGGGGAGGGCAGAGTCCATCCCCAGGGCTCTCTGGGAGGCAGGACAGGCTCTCCCCACCCCGTGCTCCCCACAGCAGAGCCCCGTGCCCAGGAGGGGTGTCCTCAGTGCCAGCACTGAGGGTGAGGGGTTGCAAGAGCTCAGCTCTTCCCAGACCATCAGCCACCCTTGAGTCTGGTACTCCTGCCCCTGCCTAAACAGACAGATTCCAGATGTTTGAGGATGTTGGTCCTTTTAATGTTGTTCAGGTATGTGCCAGCAGCACACCCTGTGTAGCTGTGAAACTTTACATTTCTTGAGACTGTTTGTGTCCACAGCTTCTAGTACATATAAAAATGGCAAATTGAAGATATTGATTCATGGCTGTGGCTTTACTGTGTCTGCATAATGTTTTTTGTCATTTTTTTCCCCTTGTAGTGGGAGACCAGTATTAAAAGCAACTATATCCTTTGGTTCAGGAGAATGTCATTGTGTTTTGTGATTCTGCTGAGGTTCTCTAGATGCTGAGAGAAATAACAAAACAGCCTCAGAGTAACATTTGTCTGATGAGTTAGTGCTTAGCTCACCTAAGGATAGTGATCTGAGTCAGGCATCTAGCTAAAGAAACCCTTGGCTCTGCCTGTGTTGCTGGGGAAAGTTGTATATCCCCTGAAATCAGGTCCTCACACCTCTCATATGAGGAGATGGATCCTCTTCTGGAGGCTGATAATTTTTCCAGTTTCTGCAGGTGGAGTTCAGGTGTCTAATCTGAGTCACAAGGTTAGGATTGTGAAGTTAGGGATGCTAAATCTCTCTCTAGCCCAGATTGCACTGATAATATCCCCAGAATTCACAACATGTTAATTTTGTCCTTTTGCAGTATCAACATTTAACGTATATTCTGTCTTGCTTATTCTGCTGGTGAAATGGGAAATTTCCTCAAATCCTCCTATTCTGTGTCTATAGAATGTGCATTTTATATCCCAGCAGTAAATCTATAATCTGGACAATTGATCATGGGTCTTAATGCTGCCCATGAATACCTGTCTTTATATGAATATATTTGAATCCTAAGAGGCTTTAATCATGGTAGTTCATTCAAAATGAGAATGGTTTCAGGTTAGGCATAATCATGATTTGAAGGACTGTGCATCTTCATTCATCTTCTTTTATCACAGGAAAAAAACCCTCTTATATGTTATAAGTATTTATATCTCTAGATTCTCTCTGAGAAAATGTCTTAATTCCAAAGTAATCTTTGGAATGATCAGTCATCTGGGTTAGAGGAGCTAATACCACAGCATCGGGAGCCAGGCTTAGTGTCTGACATTGGGTGCACTTTCCCCTTGATTTTTCTCGGGTTTATTTTTCATTCCCAGGCTGTCTGAGCACAGCCCATCACCCAGCACTGTTTCTTGGTGTGAGCAGAGCCTGTGCAGCTCATTCCTCTGTGGTTCAGGGACTGAAAGCCAAGCAGGTGACACCATCCACACTCCTGGGGTGGTATTGCTTTGGCTCCATTTGTGTTTTGCAGAGAAAAGTGGTGACTAAATGCTGATTGATATGTGAGTGCAGTTGTTAGGAGGAAAAGGAGCAGGAAAAGTCAGATATCCCAGGTGTGTAACCCACCTCATAGTGGCACACACTGGCACCAGCCCTGGAGACTGCCTGGGGAAAGTGTCCATTTAATGGGTTCTGCTCTAGGGGGTAGGAGAAGATGCATTTCTTTTTATGATTCAGATCACTAATGGTTGTTAGTAGGATGACAAAACCTTGTATCTCCTAAAGAAAGCTCATTTCTAAGAGCTGTGTCTCAGGAAGGGTGAGCAGCTGGGGTGGGAAACCGGACTGGGAAACAGGTTTCTGATCCTACATTTACTGCTGATTCGGTCACCTGTGACCTGCAGTGACATTAGCTGGGCTGTAGTTTCTTTTTATACTATATTAATGTTTCTCTGGCTAACAAACCCAGGGAATGAGCTGAAGCTGTTGTACCTAGAACAGTTTGTTGTGGGTAGTACAGAGTATTAGGGGAAGCTGCTCACAGTAGGAACGTGAAATGCAGGGTAGGTCCTGGCAGAGGAGGTGCTACTGTGGAGTCACTGCTTGGGTCGACTGTGTTTGCAGGTTACCAGCAATAATTGCTATCAGCATTATGCCCTTTACATCTAATTACCTCTTTATTTAAAGCTGGTTTTGCAAAGCTGTTTCTCTTCCCCGTGTTTTAGGATTGAGGCATCTCGTGACTCCCCCAGAGAAGGGAGTGCACAGCTTGGCCCCATCAGTGCAGACTGTACCAGGATAAGGCTGGAGACTGTTACCCATTCATTCCTCAATTATTGTTTTTGCCTTTCTTACAGATTCCAAGCAGAAACCGATAGCATTAGGCAGTATATGAGAGTACACTAATCTGATTTGTCTCTCCCTGAAGATTACCAGCTCTGTGCCGTCTGGCCTGCTTGCACACAATTAACAGATTATAGTACAGTTTGGCTCCATTCACTTTAAAATTACTTTTTTATCCTTACAGTATTCACATATAACATTAGTTAAAAAAAGGAATCCAGTATTATTTATCTATTTTTTTTTTCCAAGGGAAGTAAATTATTTCAGGTAATCAAGAGATTTTCAGTATCAACAAGATTTGAAAAATAGAGCAGGTATCTTGAAATCCAGGGGATTACATGCACTTCACCTGATTGCATTTATGTAACATATGCATGAATTCCTGATTTGGTCCCCTTTCTCTATTTCTTTGACTTTATACTTTTCTCTTACAAAACAGAGAAATAACTGGAATTTAACTAGTTAAGTGTATAATTTTCAGAAACACTCCAGACAGTTGTCTTTTATCTGAAACCTTCAATTGGTGCATTTTATTTTTTAATGTATAGGAAGTTGGCATTGACTAAAACTTTGAATATTGAGGGCATTAGCACATAAGAATGTGAGTGCAGCGGGGAAAAAAGTTCTTGCTTTTGTGTCACTGCCAATCTTCAACAAGGACATGGAATTTTTTGTCTTTTCTTATGAGGTTGTAGAGTATCAAGTATGAGAATAAATGTTTGTTGCAGGAAAGAGACTCTCCTTTGAAGAACTTTAAAAGAGCCACAAAAAAACCCCACCAGAGATGAGAATAAGCCCTGTGCACATGTTATTTATAGCAGCAGAGCTCAAGGAGACGTGAAGATCTGGAATATTTCAGTGAGAAACCCTCAGGTCAGAGTTTTTCAGCAAAGCTTGAGCAGCAAGGTCACGCTGCTTTGGATGCTGCAGTTATTTTCTTGTCTTTGCAACCAGCCAGGGTTCTCAGCTGGTTTGTAGGATGGGTTTGAGGGTGCTGGGTTTTTCCTTCTCCTGTAATGTAAATCCAGAGAGCACAGGTGAGAGGTCAGAACAGTGCAGGACTGAGGGTACAGAGAGCTGTGATCCTGGGGGAGGCTTTCTGTTCCAGCCAGGGGTACAGATGGAAATGAGGAGATTGTGCTGTTACAGACTTTATACAGAGTAAAACCTAAAATCCGTGGGGACTGTGTAGAGCATATTTGCTTGGCATCACTGACACTTCAGAAAGAGGCTAAATTTGATATAAGTGCATTCACTGTGGGAGAGCCACAGATGAGAAGTCTCCAAGGTAAAGCCTCAAGTGGCAGAGTCCTGATCAGCACAGTTACATCATGGGTCAGTCCAGCCTCTTATTGATTACATCTGGTGGATTGGAGAAGTGTATGATGAATAAAGGCAAAGTCACATGTTCAGGCATATTCATTGCACAGTTTTTGATTTTCTTACAGCTGCTCTGCCCCATTTCAGTGATAAACCTTTTCTTATTAAGACAATTCATTATTAGGAGGAAGAAGGAACAATATTATGTGAAAAAATAACGTGTTAAAGTGGCTTCTCAGCATTGCATATTGCTCAGAGCTGTCTAAATGCCAGTAAGGTGGGACTTCTCCAGTCACCAGTAACAGCTGATCCAGCTTGGTGGTGGTTATTCCTAGACAGAAAAGAAACAGTTGGAATTAGTACTCTTTTCTTTAAACTGAATTTGTGATTTTTTTCAAGCACATCAGTAGATGGGGGGAAGAGGTGTGAGGTTGGGGGACTTGATTTCTCAGTGATTGCAAATTCTTCTGTATGTTCTTATAGTTCACTATATTCTTAAGTAAATGAGAGGAATTTGTAAATACTCAATGGGAAAAACTGTATATATAAGTTGAAATCCTTTAAACTGGTCAATGTTAAAGATATATAGCATAAACATGTCTACATATCTGTGTATAAACTAACATGAGGTAGCATTTTGTTTCTTCTGAAACATCAGTTGCCTGTTTAAAGTATTAGGTGAATGATATGTGTGCTAATGCAGAAATCTTAGATTTAGTTATTCAAGTTAATGAACAGAAAATCAATGGAAGAGGTGGAATGCCTGTCTTCAAAGGCTCAGTTGTAAAGTAGAGCCTTGTATCTAAATCAAGTCAAGAGTGATCTCTGCATGTAAGTGACTCCAAATGTTTTGTGTTCCCACAGAAACACTAATTTGCTGTTTAAACTATTGAGCAGCCAAAGTCAACTGCTGACAGAGTGTTTGATTGTTTGCTATTGTTGCTATGTACAGTTAAAAGCATTAAAAGTTCACTGTCAGGTGTATCAACACCAACCATCTTCAACAAAGACAGAGAGCATGTAAGGAATACACAACTTATTTTAATAAGAAAGATGAACTAGATGAGAGAGAATTTTCCAGGAATTTTCATTTCATATTCATTGAACTTACTTAGATGAAAGGAAAGTTAAGGGTAAGTGTATTCCTTTCCCCTTGAAGTTACTTTTCCCTTCCAAAGCCTGTCTGTGGTTCTGCCTGTGTGAGTGTGTACCCTTGTGCCCAGGTGGCTGCAGAGGGGGAGCACAGAGCAGAGGAGAGCAGCAGTGACAGCAGAACATCCCTGATACCTTCTCCTGGGGGACACGAGGCAGGAATGGACGGTGGAGGTTCAAGCCTATTCTGCAGTTCTTTGTTTGATGTGTCTTTTGTCAGACAGATTTGGTCTCAGAACTGCACCTTGCAGAAGAGGGCAGCTGCAGGAGACAAATGGAGAGTCAGTGCAGAGAGGAGCTGCTCTGGCTCAGGAGTGCCAGTGCCAGTCCCTGTGCCCATCACAGCCTGGCAGCACTTCCCTCCTCTGCCTTCAGGGCTGGGGGTTTAGGGGGAAGATGCCCCACATGTGACAGCTGAGAAGGGCCAAGGTTTCAGCATGGGATCGTTGGCCTGAGGATTTTGCTTTACACACCCCCCAGAGCTTTGCAGATCCCATCTCAGACAGCACCTGCTTTTCAGGAGTTCCTCAGCAACTGAGCTTTTAGAACTGAAACTCACTCTAAGGTATCTAAAGTGGTGAGTTGGTCTCTTAAACCTGTTGATTCCCTATATTGCAGATATTTTAAAGCAGAACTGTTGTGTGCAGAATTAGAATACCTGGTTTTAGAGGTGCAGGTTGTAATTGATGGTAGGTGCACAGACAGGAACTGAGGCACTGCTTTAATCAACAGCCCACAGCCACTCCAGAGTGGATAATTAGTGGCTCTGGCTGCCTGAGAGCCGAGTGAGGGTAACCAAATGCTCGAGGTGAGAAGTGGGTTGGAAGAAAATCCACAGTGCACAAACAAACAGCAATCACACATCACACCCTGGAGACTTTCTTGCCGGTATAAAAGCTACTTTACAAAACCAAATGTGTTTACAAAATAAACTGAATTTGTTAGAGCTGTATATATTTAATAAAACCACTGCAGAAAATATAGTAATTTCTGTTGCTTTGATGGTTTGGTGAGATGGACTTCTAAAACATTCTTATTTTCATTCAAAATTACCAGTGATTGTTTGTATTCCATCCACCCTTACGTTGTGGCACTTGATTTGGAGAACCAGTAATATATAGACTTAATTCACAGTTTCTCAAATCACAAGGTTTTATTTTCCTGTCAATAAAAGTAATTGAAAGAAATACAGAGCATACACCTACATTTTGTGATGAAAAGTTATATTTTCAATATAAACTAAAATTGTTACATTAGAATTACAGTAATGGTGTTCCATGTTTCTCTTAGTCAAAGGGCAGCCTCAAGGCAAAAATGGACAGTTTTGGAACACTCTTTGCTTTTCCACTTAGAAAGGCATTGCCAGAATTTCTAAGTGAGGTTTTAAAAATTATTTTCTCTCTCATTATTTATGTAATTGTCAAAGCTCAGAGCTTTAATCTTGATGCTTTATTTGTCCTGCACTGCAGCTACGTGTGGATTTACTGACGGTGGGTTCATTAGTGCTGGGTTTCTGGTATGTATTCCTTTCCTTTCATCACTAATAGGGGAGGATTTTAACTCATAAGTATAATGCTGATGGATGTAATGAATGGCTTAATCAGTGGCCTCATCTCTCATCAGGGAGGTAGCCCAGTGACTTGCTGTTAATGCTAATGAAGCTGCCGGGGAATTTAGAGAGAAAACATTAACTGCAGTCATTACAGATACCAGAATTGAATTTGGATTTTAATTCACAACGTTAGTGAATGTAACAACTTGCTAGATGTAGAAAATGCTTTTATTAGGCTTTGAAAGTTATCACTTGTAGAGTTGTGAATGAAGGATGTGTTTCCGTGGATGTTTTGCATGGATATCAAAGCAATTACCAACTTTCTCCTAAGCAAGTGAAAAATACCAGAGGAACATAACAGAAAACGGTGATGAATCAGTTCATAACTTGTTTTAGCTCATTTTTAAGACTTCTGCTGTTGGGAGCACTGAAAAAGTTAGCAATCTGTATTTCAGGAGGTGTTCTAATACCTGCAAATTGATGTTTCATTGTTACTTTGGGCATGCAAAAGATAAATAGTGGGATTTAAGAAAAGCTCAGATTGAGTCAACTTTAAAAGTACAATAGAACTGAGTCTTCTTGGTTCTGCCTTTGGGGCTGGGGAGGTGCTCTTGCCCATCCCCTCCAATGGGACATTCCAGCTGTATCCCAGTGAGAAAGCCCCTTTCCTTCCCTGCCTGTGTGACCTCTGACAAAGGGCAATGACCCCAGGAGGGCTCCCAGCCCCCCCCGGCCATTGCCATGTGCTGGGGCACAACCTCTGTGTCCCTGTGCCACTCCCAGCTCTTACAGGAGCGCTGCAGCTCTTCACCAGCAGGTAAAAGGTGTTCAGAAGTGCAGTTTAAACTGTGTGCAGAAAGATGAAAATCCACATATTTCAGTGTTCCAACAGTATTGCTTGGATTGGATTAGGATTTGAGGATGAGTCAGAGATTTCTGTGGCAGCACTGGGAGCTGAGCAAGCAGTGGAAACAGGGATCCAGGGACAGAGGAACTGTCTGGCAAACAGAACGTAAATTATGACCCAAATGTTTGTTACTACATATTCCTTGTCACTTTACACTTCAGAACAGGTGTTAGCCACAGTCTCCTGGCAAAATTGTATCTTTGCTAATTAAATTCTACCCGACTAAATTCCCCCTGCAATTTTAATTGGATTTTGCATTCCTCACTGTATGCCATAAACTGGTGGGTGAGGCTGTTTTGTGCTATTAAATGGACTGCACTTAGTTGATAGGTGACATACTCCTTATCCCCTAATACAGGGTCTTATGATTTGTGAAGTGATTTAAAATTTATTAATGCTGGTCACTACAATCCATGAAATCCTTATCAGACAAAACTCATTCTTCATTTAGTCTTCTAAATGAAGTTTAGTTCTTTGGTTAAAACTATGTTAGGAGAATTATCTCTAAGGAATGTACAGGTAGAATTGTAAAGTGTTTCCTTCTTCAAAAAAAACCAACACCCAACTTCTTCCATGCTGGGAACTGATTTAAAAAGAGAGTACTAAAGGCAGACTGTTACCAGAACTGAGCTGGAACATTGTTCTCTGTTCTCATGAGACTATATTTTGGAAGTATGCTACCAGAAATTGGTGTTGCCTGTGTTTAAGACCATTCACAAGTTAGCACTTCATAGGACACTATAATTAATTTGCACATGCCTTAAATCTGTGCTTTCAGTGGAGAGTCTGTAGACAATCAACACCATCTGAGCATCAGGCCCTGTGCTGGTACCTTTGGTCAGAACAAAATGCTTCCTGTGGTTTCTGAGTGAAAATGATTCTGAAATATTGACATATGGTAACTGCAGAACACAGATGATGTAAGTGCAACTTCTGATATGTCTGCTCCCTGGAAAGATTATTCTCAGTAAATTCAGGGAAAACTCTTGTTCAAAGCACGTCTCATTGCTGAACATGCAGTTCTGATAGAAATCCTGGGAATGTTGCCATTATCATGTGCAACAAATGGGAAGGTTTGGTGATTTCCCAGTTTTCCTTTTTCCTGATATTCATTGTTATTCATGTGAGATCTTTCTTTAGATACCTGATATTCAAGTTATGTAGAGCTGTACGTTCAGCTCCTTGCTTCTGCACAGAATCCGTGTGTTCCCTGCAAAGAACAGCTCTGTGATTCATGAAGCCCACAGACACACAGGGCAACACTTCCCAGAGGAGGGACAAGGCAAGAAGTAGGAATTTAAATGCAGATAATGACATGTGTGGTGCAAATAAGCCTCGGGTTGTGAGGGTAGGCTCAGAATGTCACTGTGCAAGGCAAGGGGCAGGTTAGATAGGGAACTCACAGGCACAGGTATGGAATGTTGTAGGCTTAGGTGAAAATAGTCAAATTGCTTGATTATACATTTTTTTGTAGTTTGGAAGAGAGTTTGAGTCATAACTCCTTCAAGAATGATTCTGTGCAGTCGTGTCAGGAAAATGCAGTGATTATGAATACTAATTATAACCTTTTCTATTGCTGCATTGTGTATCTGCACTGTGTGTTATACATTAGTGTATTATTCATGCGTTTTTCTCTTCAGTTTTTTTTTGAAGAAGGGTATTTATTTCAAAGGCATGAGAGAGGTACAGTCCACATGGGGCTCTCAGCATAAACTTGTAGGGCTTTAACTTTTGTATTTGAGGCTGATTCCCTTTTATGTATGTTAAAATACTGTACTGGCTTCTTTTTAATGAACATTTACATGCAGATATCCTGCTTTTCCAGCCCAAGAGGCAACCTTATGTAATACATATTTGCATATTGACACAGTTACCATACTAGAGCTGGGGGAAAACAGAATAAAAGTCAACAGTGTGTTAAAATCTGCTTGAGGGGAAAAGTTCCTTTAAGGGTTGGCATTATCTTGTCTCAGCCACATCTCCTTCATGAGACAGGCGCAGCCCGGAGCAGTGCCTGGAGCTGCTGCTCCAGAGAAGGGAAGGGTCCAAAAGTTACAGACAATTTCATTGACTTAAAAACTTGTGAAATGTGGTGATGAGACCTTCCTGGTTTGGTACCTGGGAATATCAGTGCTAATCAGAGGGGAACACAGGAACCAGAGTGGAACAGGGTATTACCTGTAGAACAGGATCTAATGTGGAACAGGGTATTTATTACC
>NW_020884887.1:15446827-15525846 GCF_003945725.1 Corapipo altera | reverse complement strand
GGGTATTTATTACCTGTAGAACAGGATCTAATGTGGAACAGGGTATTACCTATAGAACAGGATCTAACTGGCTTTGTGGTGCATAAAAGGCAAAACTTTAAACTGGACTAGGGCAAGTGAACTTTTCTAGTGGAACCATGTGGCAGGAGGTTGTTTCTGCCAGAGATTCCACAGCAGTAGCTGCTTCTCAACATGTTGGGGGCTCTCAGGGCTCCAGTCCTCTGTGCCAGTTAAAGCAGAAAGCTGCAGGAGACTTCTCTCTCCTCCTTTGGCCTTGTCCCATCTCCTGCTGCCCTGTGCACACCCATCCACAGCATTAAAGTCCTTACCCACCAAAGAATTTCTCTTTGTATTCCACTGCTAAAAGCTGGAGGGTTGGGTGTCAAAAGAATTTCTTCTCCCCTCTTTCAGCATCCCAGGAAAGGAGTTGGGATCCTGCCAACAAACCTGGGCTGTCTTTTCTGGTAGAGGTGTCTCAACAGAGTTTCCTGCAGGAAAGTCCTCTGAGCCCTGAGGCAAAAGCTCCCACTAAAACAGTGTGAGGAGGCAGCAGTGTGGTTTGTGATACCAGCCAGGCTGTGTGAAGGACATCTGGGAATGTTAGAGGACTATTGCAGTTTTTAGGAAATAATGATGTAGTTCTAGCAATATCAGAGTCTATAATTAACATTCCTATAAACTTCAGTCACATGATACTGTATAAATAGTTCTCCCCAGCAAAGGTGCATGTAATTATCCTTGAAAAACTTGCAGAAGACAGAGGACTTCTGCAGATAGGAAACTCTATTAAGAATAAAGTTCCCAAATCTATACCTGTGGATGACTTTAGAAAGAATATTCATTATAGGTTACTCATTATGAAATGAAAATTAATTTTTGCAGGTTCAGGTAAGTGTCCAAACCCAGCCTTTATTTTGCAGGTGTAAAATCCTGGGGGTTTTAATGTTTTACTGATGTCTCTCTCTGGCAGTACCAGGTTTTAGCATGTTGCTGTTGGACAGTCAATGAGAGCAAGGCTCCTATTCTTCCATAACCAGATTTTTACCTAAAAGTAGAAGTGTTTCAGATATTATGATGTCCTGAATACTGCAGGTAAAAATGGAATAATATTCCAGAACTTTGCCTAATACCGTGTTGCAAACTAACATATCCTAATGAATAAATATTTTTCTAAACTGAGCACGTGGCACAGGCACAGACAGAAGGGCTTTCTTCTACAAATTACATTTTTCTCCTTGTGGCCTTGGATTTTTAATACAGCTGTGGAATAATTAAGCAGAGTGGAGTATTAATGCAATTTTATAAATAATGTTAAGGTTGCCAGATGTTGTTCATTTTTCCTCTCTTTTTCGTAATGTACATCAGTATTCAAAATGTAGGCTGATAGTGGGTTGTAACTTGGAACATTTGGTCTTACATATCTAAGGTATTAAAAATTGAGCTTATGGAGATGATGTTTTGCTGATTCATTTGTTTGGATATACCCCTCACTTCTATTTCCAGTTTTGAAAAGACTAACTCTTAAATCAGATAAAAGAGCAAAAATCCAACATATATAGTCTTTCCATGAAGTCTTCTCTGAAGTAAGTAAATTGTGGGATTTATTTGCCTATTAGTAAACAATATTCAATGTCTGAACTCCTTCAGAAGTTCCAGAGCATATATAATTGTTTTGGACACCAATTTTCCTCTGCAGAAATTAGTTAATGTAGTCAGATGAGATAAAAGTGTAGGAATCAGCTCAAAGCAGGAGGATGAGTGCAGGCAATGATGCAATCCATGGTAGGGTGCAAATGGGAGTATTTGTTTTCCCCACATGATCCTTGTCCTTAATGGAGGGTGGGAGGAGAAAGCAATTTGTCATTTACACCCCCTCAGTGTGGATGTACGTTTTGCTATAAAAGTTCTGTCTACTCGAGAGTAGAAGGCAGTTGCTAATAATTATTTTCAAACATCAGAATCAACCTTCAGTTTTACACAAGAAGTTGGGGGTTAAGGCATTGCCATTAACCTTCAAAAATATCTTTTCAGACTACAGTTGAACAATTCAGTGTACATATGCATCAAAGTACAAAAAAATTGTTTCCTCTGTACCCAAGTTGGACGTTTAATATTGTGCCAGAAGAACACAGTACTTTGTTTGAATCATCACTTACACAAATGCCTCATTTAAAAACACAGGAGAGATTTCACGTTTGATTCTTTGTGCCCTCCTCTATCATCCTTTCCCAGCTGGAGAGTTTGGGTGTGGTAGAAGGTTCCAGCAGGCCTTGAGAAGTCTCTTGGCCTTCTGAGTTGGTCCTTCCCTGTGGTACCTCAGTTCAGCTTCCTGGCAGAAGTGCTTAGTTTCTTATTAAGGTTAACTCTGAACTGGGGTAAACAACCTTTGTGTTGCTGTAACCAGTTTTTGATGCCAAAGCGTGATATTGAAGATTTTTATCCTTTTTATTTAACTTTGACTTGCTTTCATTGACTTCAGCATGGAAGAAAACAACTGTGAATGTTGTAGTAAAATTTTAAGTCTTGAGACTTAGTAAATAATTTATATTTTCACTTTGTTGATTTCTGTGGGGGAAAAAAGGCCATTGCCTGCTTACACCTGATTGCACTTGTCTTTTCAAAATGGTTGTTTTCACTTGAGTTCTGTTCATTTTGTGACTTAAATAGATCACTCAAGAATTGATGTATTTGTTTTTATCACATTTACATCAGCCACAGTTCCCATTTAAATAGAAATTGTTATTCCTGCCTGGATGTTGCTTTCCTCAGCAAGGACTGGTGTTGCCCTCATGGTTCTATATCACAGTTTCCCAGTGTGTCTCTGAACATCTACTCTTAGGAGAAGTGAAAATAAATTTCTTGGTTCTTCTTATAGCTGATAAGAACACTGAGCTTTAAGAAAACAGTTCTTCTGGGGCTTCTTAATATTCAGTTTCCCAGTATTCTACCCTAGTCTAATTTAATTGCAAATGAAACTAAGCATCTCCCTGTCCTTTCTGTATAGGAAAGATTTGCCATGTTTGACTTAGTTACTTGTGTGTTCAGGAACTCCTTTTTTTTCAGTGATAAGTTTAATAGGGAAATAATAAACTTTTCTGCAGAACTGTGATGGATACTAACCTGATTTTTGAAATTTGCAGATTAAGGGTTTTTTCCTTCATAATTTTAGTAGTAGTGGAAATGAGAAATAAGTCTGTTTAACTCTATATTGGCAACAGTTGCCCCCTATGTTTTCTTTACATATTTGTTTAATGTCACCCATGTTACGCTGAAATAACCATCAAAGGTGATCCAGACTCAGTGTGCAAGACTGACATGATGTTGTCAACCCCCTCCTCCTCAGATGTCCTGTGCTGAGTGGAGTGGGTCAGGTAATACAAACTGGGGCAGAAGCAGGGGATGGGATGTTTTGGGTGCTGTATAAAATCTGCACAGTTATCTAACATTGTTTGTGCCTACAGGAACCAGATCTGTCCTTTCAATAGTGATGGAAATCCCTGGACTTTGGCCATTTGAATAAATAAAACTGAGCCAGATGTGGTTCACTGTCTTGTGTCCTGGATGTACTTAATCCATAAACACAGCACTTGGTCTGCAGGAGACACCAGGGACAGGAGAGTGATGGAGATCAGAAGGAGCAGATGAAGAGCATTCCTGGATGGACGTGGGAAGGAAAAGATGTGCACTGCAGCCTGCCCAGGCAGAGCTGCTGTAGAGCCCTGCAGAGGCAGCACTGGCAGTGCTGTGCAGGGTTTGTTGGAGTCTCAGAAGAACTGAGTTCTGATGAGGTGGCACCAGCTTTGTGCCAGCGGGGCCTCGTTACCCTCCTGCCACCAGGCACCACAGACTCTGCTGTGTGAGGAGCTCTTGGGCCTGCAGGATCTCCAGAGTGTTGAATCCAATAACTTCTGAAATCATTCCTGCTGGTGGGAGTAACTGAGCTCGTGGAAGCAGAAAGGTTGCAAGAAATCACCGAGTTCTGGGAGCTAAAGGTTTTTGGATATCATTGCATGGGTACAGTTCTCCCCGTTTCCGGTCTCTCTCTCTTTTCCTAGAACAATTGTAACAGAAGCATTTTATTTATGGAAGCATTTAGCAGGAGGTTCCCTAAAGTATGAATGATTTCACTGAAATCACTAGGACAAAAGGCAGGTGTTCCACCAGGACACCTATTCTGTGTTAGCAGCTCACTGGGAGTGAGAATCAGCTTACAGTGCCTACATGAAAATTGAACTTGGTTCTGCTAACACCATGAAAATCTACTCTGAGTCCTGGAATCAGTTTTGACCTTTCACTTGGCCATCAAAATCCCTTTTCTTTTTTGTGTTTCGTGGCTGCAGTAATTACAGAGTCACGTTTCTGTCTCTTTCTTCTCCCCACCCCACTCTCTCCAATAAGGAACCATTTGTACAACTCGAAGATGATTGTTTTTTGAGAATGTTGCCAATATAATCTAAAAATCCATTGAGTTTCACTGCAGTCAGAAAGTTATGCATCAACTTTCTGTGTATCCAAATCCTCAGAGCCTTAGGGGAAAAAGCCATTGAAGTGAAATGTAAAAAGAATGTTAATGGTTTATGCAGAAAGACAGAATTTGGAGGGGATGAGAAAGGAGAGAGAAAAACAAGTATGATGTGCTTTTTGCAATTGCTCTGATGGCAAATGTGGCACATAAATTCTGTCTTTCCTGATCACCTTTGTATCACCCCCCTGGTTTCAGTGTCTTGGGTTGTCTCCAGGTGCTGCCACAGTGTTGGTGCTGTGGAGCACTTGAATTCCTACCCAGTGTGCACATGGAGATGTGTAGGTGTAAAATCTTGCCCAGCTGTACAGACCAAAGCCTTGCGAGACAGTGAATCCTCCTGATAAATCCTGAGTTTTTCAGAAAAGTCTGCTTCTTTCCTTCCATGGTGGGATGTTTCTGATAACTGCCTTGTGTCTAAATGTTTTCATGCTCAGCCACTCTAACTTTCATTTTACCTTGTTTGTATTTAAAGAATTTCTGATTTTTTACTTCTCTTAAATAGACTGGGAAAAATTGGCATTTCTGTAGTTTCTGTGAGAAAGGGGTTTTATTTTCTGTTCTGCTAACTGTTGGTTCTGCTCTGCAGTGCTTCATCATCTGTCATTCCTGGAGGGAGAGGGGATGATCAACTCCCTGTCCCTGTTAATGGGAATGGGGAATGCTTTGCTTTCCTGGTAATGCTGGTGCCATATCAGAGGACAGGGTATTGATTTGCTTGACTGCTGGTGTGTGGTGCATGACAGAAAGAGAAATGGAACTTTGTGAACGTGGAGTAAATGGTGCTGCTGCTGATACAGAACTGATTGAGGGAAAAGCAATCAATCAGATTCTCTCTGCTGGTACCAGTGCTACCTTCAATTTAATATGTAGGAAACCAACAGTTGTTTCAGAGTTTAAATCAAAGAGTGTCCTGTGCTTAACTCAGATTCTTACAAAAATGACTTGGAGAATTTTTGGGTTTAGTATGCTTTGCTTTGTACCTTACCAACATGTGATCTGATAATTTAGAAATATTGAGCTGACATTCATTAATTCTTCTTTTTTTCTTGTCGAAAAGCCACAGATTATTTTTTCTAGATTGCTTATTACTATTTTAAATTGACTGGTCTTTAAATAATCTTAACTTGTAAATAGAGTTGGTTTTAGTCTCAAATATCTGCAGAAGGAGTTCATCATAGCTGCAGGTAATTGGACTTTAATATCTGTAAAACATCTGGAATGAACAGGCCCATTCTCTCTTCTGGCAGATGTTTTGCAGGTATTAGACTTATATGCAGTTACCTTTGGGTACTTTAGCAGTACACAATAGCATTCATGTGTAGATGACTGTAATGTTCTTTTCTCTCCTCCACCTTATGAAATGAATGGGATAATTTATCCTTTTTGGAAAGAGAGAGAAGTGTTTTAGTGAAAGCTTAAAGGGACTTCCTGAAATTCCTGGATTGATCCCTGCTCCCAAGTCCTGTCATGTAGGGTGGTCTCAGCTCAGCCTTTGCCCCGTGGAAACCCCTGAGCAGCAGGAATTCTGCACAGGAATTCTGCACAGGAATTCTGCACAGCTCCTCCCAAAGCCCCCAGAGCTCCAGTTTGGAATCTTTGGCTCAAGTTTCAAGGGAGTTCATTTCTGCTCAGGAGGTGGTTGGGGACATGGGCTTGGTATTCAGGCTGTGGGAGTGCAGGGAGGAGCTGAACCACGTCTGCCTGGGAGAGTTTGGTGCTGCAGCCCTTGGCAGTCCTGGAGTTCTCCCTGTGAACCCTGGGATGATCAGACAGTCCAAGGCCAAACCTTCCCAGGCAGTTGGACAAAATAGTTCTATGAGCAGATGTTCTAAATAATACAGTAAAATAAAGAGCCATTTGGACTTTTTATAAACATATTTTGTCTTACATAGAAAAATGGCTTTTTCCTTTTTGAAATTTATTTTAGCATTTGTTTTTTCAGAAATGAAAAAAGAAAAGATTGATTTATTAGTTGGGAAGTCTATCAGTTGGATTACCTCAAAAATAAATAAATTACCTTTATTAATCCCAGCAATTTCAGTAAATGGTATTAGAATTTGGAACTTGCTGTTGGAGGGCAGGGTAGATTTCAGATAGAATATCAGCAAAACTTGACCATATTACAAGGAGTGAACCCTTACAACAAGGTAATATTATTCTCCCTAAACTCTCTAAGGATCTTCTTTCATACTTTTCATAACATTCAGTGCAGTAGTTGCTTTTACAACTCAAGATCAACCAATTTAATCATTCTCCTTTATTTTCGATTTTATTTTATTTTTCTCTCTGAGAGCCCAGAGCGAGACTTGACAAATATAAAGTATTGATTGACAAACAGGAGTGAGCTGTCTGCCTTTCTCTGAAGGTAGACCTGTGAGCAGGCAGGTGAAAGGTGCCACGACAAGCTGAGGGATGTCAGGTCTGCAGAGTCTGCACGTCCCTCCCACCACAGCACCTGGAAAAATGAGCCCAGAACTGACTGCACTGAGTGCAGCGTTTGTGCTTCACACAGTCAGGGCACAAATGTTCTCCCCTCAGCCACCCTGTGAAGTGGGCCTGTGCTGCCATGAGCACAGTCATTAGTGAGCTCCATCCCTGGGCCAGGGATCTGCCTGGAAAAGGGCCTTTTACAGCAAATGAAGCAGATCTTGCAGTGCTTGAAATCCAGTATCCTGCAGGAACTGCCTGTCAACAGCCAGTGCCCCAGGAATTTCCCTTCCTGTCCAACTGCTGCTCCCCTGGGAGAAGGGGCACAGGAGGGGAAATATTCCTGTTCCAGAAGGGGGAGAGAACCTTCTTTCCCTGCAGGATTTGGGAAGGTGACAGAAGCTTTTGTTATTGAGAGGTTCAGGTGCAAAACCAAAGTGTATTTACTGGGATGCAGCTTTTCCAGGAGTCCCCTGAGAACCAGGGGGGGCCAGGCAGGAGGAGACCTCACCCTGCAGCCCAGGGAGGGTGGGGGGAGTTGCCAGGGTGGGACCTTAACAGAGTCAGAGTCACAACTTCCAGAAATCTTCACCACGAGAAGCAGTTGGCCTAAAAAAGTTAAAGATTAGAATTTCTTGTCAAAGGTTTTCAAGCTGTGTTTCATAGCTCAAGTCTGTTAGTTCAGAAACTACACTAATTTCAGTGAGAAGTACAAGTATTCCTCTTTTCTTTAAACGTTCAATATTTTCTCAGTATTTCAGGTCATTTTCAAGGAAACAAACTTTTTAAGTGTGGTGCTCTTTTATTGTGTGCCTTTTGCTGTCTTTGTATTGGAGGGAAATAGAATGATGTGCAGAAACAGTTTTATAGATTCTGTGCATAGTGCATTATTCCTTGAAACTAAGTGGTATTTGAGCACTCTAAAATGGTATTTAGTGTATAATTTTGTCCTTTGTGGATGAGAACTTAAAATCATGATTTTATATATATATACACATGTATATATAATTTTATTATCTCTGTTTCCAAAAAAGTCACAGTCATTATTTGATGTTCAAATTGTTTTTATTTGCAATTTTCAATGACAAAAGTCTTTAGAAGGCTACAAACATTAATGAATATCTTATTTCCTGGTTTTGCAATAGATTTATTTCTGATGTCTGTCCACCAGCTCTGGAGTGTGCAAGTTGGCTCAGCTGGTGTGGCAAACCCAGATTCCTGTTTCATGCACATGTTTGTGACTGTGTGAACATGTGTTCTGGGGTGTTCTTTGGGTGGGGGGATTTTTTTGGTTGGTGGTTTTTTGTGGGTGTTTTTTACCAGTGATGGATGTTGCTGCATCTGCTCCAGTTGCTTCTTCCAAGGCCTCTTCCAAGCCTCCCTGAACGTGGATGTCTTTTATTGCATTCAGACCATTTTAGAAAAAGGATTATGCTGTTTTTACAAGTAAAAACTAAATGGGGTTGAACTGGAGTTTGTCCTCTTCATTCACAGTCTGGTTACAAACACAGAGCACACAGAGCCAGCTGTATGTTGAATTATCACCTGTGTTACTGTCACTGTCCTCTCTCCTGTACTGACCATGGTCCACCAGGCAGAAAAGCATCTCTTTCAGGGCACCAGGAGGAAATGATTCTGCTGTCAGTGCCCAGGGACAGAAATTGCAGCAAACTCCTGCTATTTTATCCAACCTTGAGATCAGAAGTTACTTTAAACTGAATGTACAGTTGCTATCTAGAGATGGGATGTGTATAGTCTTAATTTGGTTTTAAAGGTTTGTTTTATTGATATATTCATGTAATATATCTTAAAAAAATACAAACCCAACAAATATTATAATACACTAAGATTACCTTTTGAAATTATATTTACAATGACCTGTGTCTGTATGTTTTTTACATACTGTGTTATAAATGGTTTAATTTTTGAAATATATTTGAAGTTATGCTTTGAGTGAATTGTCTGGACTGTTCTCTGTGGTGTCAGAAGAGCTGTGGATGTTAATTGCCTGCTCCTGTTTTTGTAGATGGCTACACCACAGATGACATTGAGTTTTACTGGCGTGGGGGTGATAATGCTGTCACAGGAGTGACCAAGATCGAGCTGCCCCAGTTCTCCATTGTAGACTACAAACTTATCACCAAGAATGTTGTTTTCTCTACAGGTTTGTGGAGGGGAAGCTAAAAGGGGAATTGGCTGGGAAGACTTTTAGAAATGGGTTAATTCACAATGTGCAGTTCAGGATCTGAGCAATAATTTTAGAAACAGGAGTAAATGAGAGCAGCAGCTGTGAATTTTGGAAGAGGAAGGTTTTTACAGCTCTCTGGTGTCCACTCCCCTCTGCAGAGGGACAGTCATCTGTCATGTTGAGGCTCATCAGATGAGCTCTATTTTCTGTTTTCCTGTGACACCTAATTAAGCCACTTACACACCTCAGTGTATCAGTGTGCTCCCAACCAGTCACAACCCAGCCTGCAGGAAATTAGGAACCTTTTTCCTCCCTGTTTCTGGATGCTCCTTTTACCAAGCTGTGGATGTATTGGATAATTATTTTGTCATCAGTGTAAAACCTCTAAAATCCTTGTTCCACAGGATTTTCAGTTTAGCCTATTCTAGCAAAGTGTATGAGTTTTTGAGGGCTGAAAAGATGCTGTCTGAGGAGAAGGAGAAAATCGAATTGAACCTTAAATTGTTCAAGAAAGGCAGGAGTTGGGTTGGGCTGTTACTTTATGATGTTCTCTACCCACTTGGGAAACCTGTAAGTGTGTTTGAAAAATTATCTTCAAACCTCAGATATGGGTAGAAATCATCTTTGAAGGGACTGTAGAAAGATGGTGCATCCCAAATTCTTCCAAACCAAGCAGAGATGGGACTTGAATAATGATTTCTAGGCACCCATTTCAACAAGTGTTTCATCCAGTAAATTACTTCTGGTATCCAGAGACAAAGGACAGGTGTTGAATTCCTGGGAGAGAATGAGGGTTCCCCTGAAGTGGGCACACCACAGCCTGCCATGGAAGAGACATTTCTGTGCTCTCTTGCTCTGACATGTGTTTTGGCTGTTGATTGTTGGACATTATGATGCAGCAGAGATGCACCCAGAGCATCCTTGTACCCTTAGAATAAAAGATGCTTTAATCCTAGTTCTTGCTAGAAATTCTGCAGCTGATTATCCTGGATCTTTCAGCTCTGAGTGTACTCTGTGTTGCATGAAATAATAAAACCAGAATGATAGAAAAATGATTTCAGACTTTATACAAGTAAATTACGGCCATGCCAAATATTCTCTTTTAGGTGCCTACCCAAGGCTGTCTCTCAGCTTTAAACTTAAGAGAAACATTGGCTACTTCATTCTGCAGACCTACATGCCTTCTATTCTGATCACTATCCTATCCTGGGTTTCCTTCTGGATTAATTATGATGCTTCAGCTGCAAGAGTTGCTTTAGGTAGGCCTGTTTACACCTCTCCTGCACTGTGCATTAGCTGAGTGTTTTTCTGGCTTCTGGCTTAGTGGATAGTGCATGAGCTGAAAAAAAATTCTGTTAGATATTTTATGTCTGGCTTGTTAAACTTTGTATTGTTTGAATCAGCATTTAAATCATCACAATTTAAATAAAAATGAAAGGGATTTAGTGTCTGAATGAGCTAACTGTGTAATCATTGTAACCAGAATTAGCCTGAGTGTCTGGACATTTTCTGTTCTTTTATTGCTTGTTTGTCTCCAAAGAGACTGCACCTAGTTTGCTTTTGCCCGTGGCAGGCCTGTGTTACGGATTATAAATTGCTTTTCCTTTCAGGTATGAATTAAATAAGGTTTTACTAGGCTTCCGTGGCTCACTTGTCCTTGAGGGATGAAGCTGCACCTCAAATACTGTGTCCAGTTCTGGGCCCCTCAGAATTGACTTCAGGAAGGACACTGAGGGGCTGGAGCAGGTCCAGAGGAGGGAACAGAGCTGGGCTAAAGGTTGGACTCAATGATCTTAAAGGTCTTTTCCAACCTAAATGATTCTATGATTCTATGGGGTTTTTTTCCTTACTGTTACCTTACATTCCAAATTTGTTCCCCTGATTAATCTCTCGAGTACTGTCTTATCTCATCACTACTCCCATGTTTATACTGAGCCCCTCATCAGAGGATCCAGGCATGTTGCAAAAATAAATATCTGTATCTGTTGCCAAATAGATACAGATAAATCAGTAGAAATCAGACTGATTCCTACCAGTACAGATCTTGTATAGCTAAAATAAGTAAACCCCTGTAAAACATACTATTGAGAATTTGACATTTAACCTTAGAGAATAGTCTGAGCTTTACCAGCCTTTCTGTGTGGCATTTTCCCTTGAGAGTTTGAGACTGCAGATATCCTGAAAATGCCTGAGTAAAGCAAGATAACAGTAACTGTAGCCTGGTAATTTATAGCTGAGACTCGTTCCAGAAGGTTGCTGGAACCCTGTTGCAGAGGCCACCAGATTTGTCAGGCACAACTGGCCCTTAGTGAAGCCCTGTTGGAATTGTTCAACCTGGAGCAGGGAAGGTTCCAGGGAGATCTTAGAGCACCTTCCAGTGCCTCAGGGGGCTACAAGAGAGCTGGAGAGGGACTTTTTACAAGGGCGTGGAGTGACAGGACAAGGGAGAATGGCTTTAAACTGGCAGAGGGCAGGGTTAGAACAGATCTTAGGAAGAAATTCTGCCCTGTGAGGGTGGTGAGACACTGGAACACGTTGCCTGGAGTTCTGGCTGCCCCATCCCTGGAACTGTTCAAGCCAGGGTAGATGGAGTTATGAGCAACCTGATCTAGTGGAAGGCTCCCTGCCCATGGCAGGGGGACTGGAATGAGATGGTTTTTAAGGTCCCTTCCAACCCAAACCTTTCTAAGATTCTGTGAATAAGGACAGAGTTTGGAGATGTCTTTTTTCCAACAGGAAAAAAAAAAGTAATATTTTTCAACTCTAGCATTTGAATATTATGAACTATGCTAGGAAATTAAAATTATTTCACTCACTAGACTTGTCACTTCTTTTTTCCAGGAATCACAACCGTGCTCACAATGACAACCATTAACACCCATCTCCGAGAGACTCTTCCCAAAATTCCCTATGTGAAAGCCATCGACATGTACCTCATGGGCTGTTTTGTGTTTGTGTTCATGGCCCTGCTGGAGTATGCCCTGGTGAACTACATCTTCTTTGGCAGAGGCCCCCAGAGGCAGAAGAAGGCGGCGGAAAAAGCCGCCAGTGCCAACAACGAGAAGCTGCGGATGGACGTCAACAAGGTAACTGAGCTGGGAGGACTGGGAGCATCTCCCAGCAGGGCAGGTCCCACTGCTCCAGACAGGTGAAAGTGTCCTTTCTGTAGAAAAGCAGTGCAATTGTGTGACCTTGTCCTGGCTCTGCAGAGCAGCAGGTTCAGCCACCTCGCACTGACCGCTGCCCTCTGGCCTGGAAGGGTGAGGGACTTGTTTCTGAAGCTTTACTGAGAGGTGGTTTCTTAGGCAGGATGGAGAGTTAAATATGTATAATCTGTTTCCAAAGGAAAAAAATCCAAAATGATGGCTGTAGCTGATATTCTAGTAAGAGCTGTATGGAACGTTGGAACTAAAACCTAAATTTAACCTGCTTTCATAAATCTTTCAGAGGAGCTGGATAAGAAATATTTGCTGCGGAAGTGTTTAAAGCTTGACAAGTTTGCTTTTTTTCAACATATAATGGCCCAGGATACTATTGACTAAATGAGGAACTGCTCAGAAATAAAGCATCAACGTACTGTGTACTTAATTTTGAATCTAAAAATGGTCCCCCAGGGAGGGAGAATTGAGGCAGAAAAGACATTTGCCAAGATACACACTTTGGGAAAAGAATCCATTATGCTTAATGAAAATTGGGCACTTATCATAAAGCATTTGTAATTTGTCACTCTGACCATTTTGGATGAGTTTCACACAGTGGCAAATCTGGGCTGAATGCAAAAATGTACTCAGTGTGAAATGTAGAACCTTTCACACACATGCAAAATTGGAAAGTTAAATAAAGTTAAATTATCTTTGAGGGAGTTTTTGTTAGTTTGGGGGTTTTTTTGTTGTTTTTTTTTTTTGTTTTGTTGGGGGTTTTTTGTCAAGGGAAGCTTTTTGAATTTGTGATTCAGCATGATACTCCAAGGAGAAAAAAATCAAAGAATTAAAAAACAAAACCAAATTAGAAAAAAAACCAAGGGATTATTTGTGAATTGGAAACATAAGTTTCATACAGCTCTAGTGATGGAATTTCTCATGTTTGTTCAGAACTTCTACACTTCTACACACATCGTGTGCCTGCAGACAGAACATTTTGTTCTGTGTTTGCTGCAATAACAAAAACCCATCACGTGTTGATAGAACAAAACAGTTTTGTAGGTTATAGTTGTAGCCTTTTAAGATGGAGAGTTATGTTGCTATGGCTCAGATTCTCACCCATTCATTAGGGGTTTTTTTAATTTTTAATTCAAAAGAAACAGTTTTAATGAATGGAGGTAAATGGATAATGATGAGATTAATTTTGATGTTATGTTAACATAGATCATCTTTTACCTCCATAAAGTTCACCTTTTTCTTTCTATTGGTGATTTTTCAGCAATGAAAAAAAAAAAAGCTGTGAGTTTTTATTTAATTTGTCAAGTTGTGTTGTTTTTTTTTAATTCAATTTCCCTTTAATTTCAATTAAACAATCAGTGCTGTGAACTACCCTGTAAGTAATTTCATAAGACTAGATCTGCATTTAGCTGAAGTCTTTCCTCCAGTATCAGTGAAAAGTGAAGGTCCATGGCTGTCAGTGCCACCACACTTTCACTTGTGTATTTTTGATATTCTTATTTATACAATAGATGTTTCTGCTGTAATAGTCCAAGCCTAGTGGCAAATGGCTGACCATGGAGTAGAATATGAAAGCACCAACCAGTGTGGGAACCCAGTGCAGTGAGCAGAGGAATTAATTCCAATAACTGTTGTGGGAATTTGCCTACAGGATTGACACAAAGTACTCTGGGAACAACTTTATTTAGATTTTCTTTGTGCTGAACCTTTTACTTAATATCCTAGGCCAGCCTGGTTCACAGGGTCTGGCAGTTCTGCCCTGGTACCCAGATCCCCTCTGACCTGAGAATCAGGTTTGAAGCCCTTTGAGCAGTGACAGGGAACAAACCAGGAGAGATCAGAGGCCACGTGCTGCTGCTCTGGGAGAGGAGAGGAGCCAACAGCTGCTCCTGTGTCTGACCAGCAGTAGAAATCAGATTCATATCTAATGGACCTGAATATTTTATCTATTAAGGGGAGCCAAATATTATATAATTATTTTCATGTATAAGAGTTAGAAATGGGCTTGAACTGCTGAATTTAGTTCAGATGCAGTTGTCCATAAAAGCCAAAGTCTTTTAGAAGTGGGACCAAATGAACACTCCATCTGTAATTAGGATCCAGTAGTGAAGGACTAATTTTGCAAGATATGTGTTCTTTTGTGGTTCCACTTGAATCACTATATGCAATATTATAAATTCATTATAAATTCATTAGAATCAGATACTCTGTGAGAAAAGATTAATGACAGAGTAATAAACTTCAAAACGTGAGGATGAAAACTTGTGCAGGGTTCTGTCCCTGCATTCAGCACAGGCATTGTAGAACAGGGGCATAAATAGGTACTGGAAGTGCTGCTCCTGGTGCAGCATCTTTGTTTATTCGTTATAGAGCAGAAAATCTGTAAGAGATTTCTTCAAATTCCAGCACCCTTGTTTGGTAACAGCCTCTTACAACTTCTCAATCCACAAAAGGTGGTGAGAGGAGAAGTGCTGTTCAGTCCTTTCATCCACAGCAACTTGCAAAATCAAGGGAGAAGTGAATCCATGTTCCCTTTGTGGTGTTGGATTCTCTGCTGTGGAGAGGTTCCAGGGCGTTGGTGGTGTCTCTGGTTTTGCTTGGTGGTATCAGAAGGTGCTGGAGAGACTATGGAACAGTGCAGAAGCACAAGAGAAGCTGGTTTTCCAGGACTGTGGTATCTGCTGAATCCATTGGAATCCCTTGGAGATTTGGTGACTCAGGGGGGGAATGTCCTGGTTTTCCATCAGGGTGGCTGCAGAGCTTCCCCATGGCTGTCCAGTGGGAAACTGTGGCCAAATCCTTCTTCAGATTTCATATCATACTCATATCAAATGCCAAATACTGGAGTTTGAGGTTCGTTCTGTTTTAGGTTTTTTTTAAATAATAGACTAGTTTACGTTGGAAGGGACCTTTAAAGGTCACCCACTCCAACCCCCTGCAGTGAGCAGGGACATCTTCAGGTAGATCAGGTTGCTCAGAGGTCCAACCTGACCTCGAATGTTTTCCAGGGATGGGGCATCCACCACCTCTCTGGGCAACCTGTGCCAGTGTTTCATCGCTCTCATTGTAAAAAACTTATTCCTATATCTAGTCTGAGTCATCACAGCAGATTGTAACTTCATGTACTCCCTGATTTTCAAAGATTGTTGGACCTGTTTGGGGTAAGGGAAAGGAAGAGAAGGAATCGAGCTTCTGTCTTCATTGGCTTCTTGGATACTGAAACCTGAGTAATAAAATCATGGAGAAATTTAAAGAACATAAAACTCCAGGAAGATTCAGACTCAATTACCAGCAGATATGTTACCACAGACTTGTTAAATCATATTGGACTTGCTTAATTTTCTTTGCAGGGAGTTCAGAATAAAATGGCTTGAATATCATCATTCCACCCATGGAACCGCTCAAGCTGCATCCAGCAGTTTGTTCCTTTAGTCTGAACTCACCATCTTTTGCCTTTGTCAGGGCTAATTTTTCTCTCTGTAAACAGTGGTATTGTTGTTTACAGATAAATCACTGGCTTTCTTCTCCCTCTAGACAGCCTTCCTTCACTGGAGAAACCATTCACACCATTTCCTCACCTCTCTTTTCAAGTTTATCATCTTATGTTGTGTCTTCAAATGCCTTTATTGCCTTGATAGTTTCAAGTTTCTTAATCTCTTCTGTTCTGAGTGGCAGAGTTCTGCAAGAGTGAATAAGGGTAGGCAAACTGGGAGGGTTGTGTTTCTGCTTGAGGGCCTAGTGTGCCATAAAGGAGGGTTGTGTGTACTCTGAATATACATTCTGAGCCGTTGTTATCCCCTTTTTATTCCCTGGACTTCTGTGTTTTAAGTAAGAATGTTGATGGTCATCAGCAGCCTTTTAATCCTTTGTAGGCACATTTCATTCTATCTTTTCTTTAGGCTCAGGGCACTAATCTAATAGATTGTCTGTGCTTCTTCAAGATGATTAACAGATATGTAAAATATAGGGCCAAATTCCAACCTTCCCAATAGTCTTCAACTGACTGTCCTCCTGTGGGTGACTGCACTTCCCAGAAGCAGCATTGTGCTTTTCATGTGTAAATACCTCTGGAATGTGATTTGAGTTGGATGCAGTTGCAGTAACCATTGAATCCTATATTTTTCCAGCCTGGCTTAGAGCACAGGGAGTGCTGCAAGTGCACAGGGCTGTACCTGCAGTACCTGATAACAGAAGTTACAGATAAAACTACCTCTAATTTTGCAATCATGCTGCTGTTATTGTGAGCAGTAATAAAGCAACTTCCCTCTGGAAAAGAGGGGGAAAATGTGAATGTGTTATACAACAATTCATAAAACTGTTTATACAGATTTATTCAGTCATTTTTTTTTAAGAAATGTGAAGTGACATTGCTAACCTCTGCATGTTTAGATAAGGTTTCTTTTCTGAAGACAAACCTTTTTTAAAATATACTGAATGTATTTTTAAAACAATGAGTAATTCTTTACTCAGTAGTCTTTGTATTAGGTGAGGTGTTCAGGCAGGAGGCAGTGACAGGGCATTGCTGCTGCACAGTGCAAGTCACAAACGTGGGAACTAATGACAGACTAATGACATTTTCCTATCCAAAATTTGAAAGCCAAGTGAAGAACATGGAACTTCAACATGATAATTAGATTAAACAGCATATTAATAGATTTGAATACAATAGAATTGTACTTGAAAAATTAATGTAGAGCTTAGGGAGCTAAGAATGTTTAAACAAACACAGGTATCTTTGCAGTTCATTGCTCTTCTGGCCAACTGTCCTTATATCTGGATTAGCACAGAGTTGCTGAAGGACTTGAGATGGCAAGGAGATAGCAAACAGGAGCTTAACCTGCCCTTAGCTGCTCTTCACTTGGCACCTTTCTTCTCCTTCAAGTTGTTTCAGCTGCTGAATTTTATTTCCCTGCAACTTTTTGACCAAGGAAAAGAGTCTGACCAATTTAGCTGGCAAAGTTGAATAGTTCTCCTCCCATCTCTTATTTTTAGGGGACTGCCCTGCATTTCCAGAGCTTTGAGGCAAACAGGGCCATGCAATGACCTGTTTCAAAGGGATCACAGCAGTTATTTCAGTGTGAGCTGGGCAGGCTGAGGGTGGGCAGTGTCTGCCCGTTGTACAGCAGGGAAGGGGCTCCCAGGGCATCCTCCTTGCCCAGGTGCCCATGTTCAGAGTCACTGCTGGAGCAGGACATGGGCACTCTGTGTCCTGGCCAGCCCTGCCCTGCATTCCAGCACTCCTGGAATGGCCCCCTCAGCTCAGGGCCTGCTGTGCCTCTCCTGTGACATGGCCCAGCACAGCTGCCAGACTGCTTTGGGCCACTGTACTGGGGAATAACTGCAAGAGCCTGGATTTTTCACTGTCATATCTCTTTTGGCAGAGAGAGCTGGAGTTGGGTGAAGGAGTGTGTTATCCTGAGCCAGAGTGGGTGCACTGCTGTGTAGCTGTACCCCTTTGCAGGCAGACATGTGGTGCTTTCAGTGCCCTGCAGACAGCCAGGGTCACTCTGCTCAGCTGTCACCCTGGTGTGAGGGTGCATTAGCAGGGCTGCAGATAATGGGCCTTGCTCCAAAGCAGTGCTCCAGGACAATTAGACCTGGGTAGTGCCTTTATTTCCCCTCTGATTCACTGCTGGCTTGTCTCTGGTCTTTGCAGTTCACAACATTATTTGTTCATTTCAGTCTGAAGAAATCATATAATGCATCTCCAGGGAGGAGAAACTGTTGCAAAGGTACCTAAAACCAGTCAGTACCTATTACATAGACCTCATACCCTATGGAGTGGAGGTACTTGTAGTGTAAAACATGAATAAGCATAGAAAGCATGTTTGCAATAAGCTGTAAAAGCTTCTGGTAAGAAGAGGATTTTTAAACTGACTGTATGCACAGACTCCCTTGATAAACTGAACAGGATATTAAAACTCTAAGGCAACAGGAAGCTCTTAAAATTTCATTCTGAAATCTCAAATCCCCACTGCTCTATATTACTGGAGCTAATGCTGCTTCTGTCCAGCTGTCAGTGAAAGCATTCATCCTCTTTCCCTCTCCTCCAAGCAGAGTTTTCCTTTTGTTTGCAGTACAGGTAAAGCTGCACGAGGACTGATTCTTGACCCAGGGTCAGAATGTGTTCCTTACACAGAAGTTTATTGAAGGACATGTGGTAAAGTAGGCATGGATTATAAAAGTTAAGTCTTTCTCCTCAGTTTGCATTCCTGCAGTACCAAGGAGCAGTTGCCCATGGAGCAGCCAGCAGTGCACAGGGGCTGGAGCAGCCTCTCAGTGCTTTTATGAACCCAGAGGCTGGGCTGCAGTGAGATGGAGGAAGTTGCAGATTTAGCTCCCAGCACTTTGCAGCAGCAGCAGAGTCAGGAGGTGATTTGTTTCCATGCTCTGTAGTGGAATTCCACATGACATCTGAATAAAGGTCAGGTCAGCTGTGGGAGGGTTTTTTCTGCAACCATGCTCCTGTGAATGCCACGTTTCATGAGTGTAGGACCAGTGTGTGCACACTCTGTTTGTTAAAGCACATTATCCCTTTTGATTTTGTGCTGCATCTGCAGCCTGAGATGTGCCTGTGACCCTGCACTGAACACACTCCTGGCTCAGGAAGGAATCCTTTAGTGCAGTTCAGGTCATTATATCAAACTGTAAAGAAATAAGACACAGAAAAGACAAATGATGTCCAGTGAAGTAGAAGCAATGTGAGTAGCTGCAGGCCAGAAGGTGTGTCTGGCTGGGGAATTTGGGGAATTGATTTCCTGAAACACATCAGCTCCAAAGAGTTTGTCAAAGTTTAATTGAATGGCCATGCCTATATATGAATATATCTTTTTTACTCCTTAGCAACTAATTTTAACAATACCTCTGAAATGATAAAAAGTTATAATAAACCATGGAAATCTAAAGCTTTTTTTTATTCTTATGTCTCTATTCCTCCTTCTAGGAATATGAGAAACTTCAATTTAACTTTCTTCCCCGTGCAAAAACTTGTTGAGACTTCTTCCTAAACTTCTTGCATGTTAAAGCCGTGTGCAAAAACCACTTCTTGCCTGTCCTTGCTCATGTCCTCCAAACAAACCCACCTTTCTGGTAATTTAGGTGTCAGAAACTTAACACTTGTGAGCTGGCCTGAAGGATGCAGCAGTGAAGGTCACACAGCCTAAATAAATATGATTATTTTCATGTAATATTTTGTTTGGACCATTTTCTGTCCCTGTGTTCTGTAAGTATTCAAAGGTTCCTGCAGGTGACTGGCAAGGAAGGGCTCTAGAAATCCAGGGGTTTAGCACATGTTTTACTTGATGAAATTCTGAGGTTGTTTCCTTTCAGGCTACTGCAGTTTTGGGTGGGAGAAGCACCTTCACAAAAGTTTCAGTGGTAGCATGGAAGTTTTTTTGTTTATTGAAGTGAATGATAATAAAGCTAGAGGAGAAGGTCAAAACCCCAGTTGCACTTAGGGATTTTTTGAAGAGAGAGAACTGCTGTGGGGGGTGATTCCTCAGCTTTTGTGTCATTCCTTTTTGTAGCAGGAGGCAGATGCAATATATAATCATTTTCAATTAAAAAGAAGCCCATATGTGGTCATATTAACTCATCAATAGCTTTCACTTTCCAAGTAGATCAACCTTCCTGAAATGCACCTGATGAAACTTGGGTAACATTGAATATAATCCTGTTTTACACAAACACCTGCTGTATTTGCATGTTGGTAACTGTTCTTTTCTCCTATTTCCATAGAATTATGTGTGTGAAGAACAAACTGCACACTATTGCCAAAAATTCAAGTCATTTTTCTCTAATTTTAAATGTGTTCTGAAATTCTCTGACTGTCCATCAATTTATACTTTGCAGGTGTATCTGTATGTATATATATTGCTACAGAACTGTAGTATGTTTAACTGATCAAACTCAAATTTGGTTGAAGTTTACAGGCACAAAAGGCCACCACAATGTCATGGAGAAAACTATAATATGATTTTTATTTTCTCTAGAATTAATGCATACACAAAAACAAGTGTAATACAAAGTTTGCAGTGGTACATAACATTGATATATATTTTGCATACACAAAAATTTAGTTAGAAACAAATTTGAAATGACTAACCATGTGTTGGCATCAAAGTTCCTTCATTCTTGTCACTCATTTTGAAATGAGTGACAAAATGTTAGACTCTCCAGAAAAGCAGACTATCAGTGTACAAGTCAATCATACAGGAATGTTCTAATTCAGTCAACAAATTCAGACTGGTTTTGTTTTCATAATTTGAAAGCAGAAGACTTTCCATTTTAATATTGTCAGGACTGGTCTTCTGAGCCTTGCAGTGTCTGTAGTTGTGCAGCTGGCTCTGTTTCAGGCTTCTAAATTGGCACTGAACATGATCATAAGAACTACTTTTCTGGATCTTTTTTAATTTGGAAATTTGTTGTAAAAATTAGAAATTCATCTTTCTTTTTCCTATAACAAAACCTTCTCAGTGATTTTCCATAGAAGAATCTCAGGACTTCTAATTCATTTTTTTGTTGAATTAGTTACAGTTTCTCTCCAGAGAGTTATCCTTGGACCTCATGATGCCTCTGGCCATGTTTTATTTTGGGCTGGGCCCAAGAATTATGTCTTCCCCAAAATCACAAGCCTGAATCTGTTGACAAGTGAGTGTGTCGTGGTCAGGTGGATGGAACACTGGTAGACTGTCATCCAGGCCACCCACTCTCACATCAGGGATGTGCTGCAGAGTTCTTGCACATTATATTTGACTTCAAACAAGAAAAATAATATCTTCAGTGTCTTACAGAAGCTGTTTTAGACGAGCAGCTGAAAAACCTTATTTTTACTGTCATAACATCAATATGAAGGTTATTCAGATTTGAAAACTTTCCAATTATAATTCTTAACAAATATTTAAGCCCACCATTGTGATATGTTCTTGCAGGTTGAAAAAGAAGTAAATTGTCTCCTCCATATGTGTATGGGCATTGTTTCTGAGTTTGGATTGAGAGCAAATGTCTCAGGAAATCAGTTGAAAACATGACTAACCTCAATATTTGTTTGTCCTGTTAAATTAACGGCTCTACTTCAGCAAAGCTGCAAACTCATCTCCTGACTCAGGCACTGTTGGCTGGTTCTGAGCAGTGTGTTGGTGCCAGGCTGGAGATGACACCATGGAGGCCTCACTTGCAGAGTTCATTCCTTCCCTTTCCCAGAGATCAGTCTGGGTTGAACGGCCTCGGCCCGAAGGGAAGGGGAGGAAGGGAAGATGTTTTTCTCCAGAATCACAGCACTCCCTATTTCTCTTTCTTGGTTGGCTGAGGTGATTTATCCCCCCTGCTCCAGAACCCCAGGGCTGTTTCTGTGGTATTTGGGAAGGTGCTGATGCCTCAGCTGGGACAGGACACCAGTGTCCCATTGATTGGGACTGGTCTCCTGTTCGGGGCCGTGTTTCCAACAACAGTCCTGACCTCGCCTGGTTCTCTGCTTGGTTTTGGTTTAGAACATTGGATTCTGGGCAGCAGTTTGGACAAGTCCGTATTTTGTGGGTTTTATTCAAATGCCACCAAACCAAAGATGCTTCAGCCTGTGTCATTTTATGTGGGAATAGTTCTTCAGTGTCTCAACTATGGAATCCTGTGCTTAAGCCCTGGATGCCGAAGGAAGTGTGTTTTCAGCCATTTCTCTGTAATCCCACAATACTTGCAGCTAAGTTAGTGATGTGTTACTGAAGACCATGATCAAAGTCATGTATATCAGAAGGTAAAACTGGATGTCTAGAAGTTGATTTACAAGTATCTAGAGTAATGTTAAAACTCCATGTTCAGATCTTGAGTTTTTTTCTCACTTTCTTTTGTTTTTAACTCTTGCAGGTTTCTTAGGGGTTTTTTTTTGCTTAGATTTCTAGGCTTTAAAAAGTCCAAGAACCTAAATGAAATTCCGTATTTAATTTTCAGAGTTTTTCTGAATTTTCTGACCTGACACCAAGCAAAGTAACCTGAAATTATGAGTCATCCCAATTTTACTGCCCTGTAACCACGTGCTGTACAGCCTGACCCAAATCTCAGGGGTATAACACAACCTGAGCCAGTGCATTCTAGCCTAGTTTCATAAACAGTAACTCCAATGCTGGCAGGACATTCAGTTTTGTACAGACAGTGGAAATGAGGTGTTTGTTCCACTGCTAAAACCATTGTTGAATATGGCAATATTTTGAAATATTAGGTGTTTGTGTGCTATAAATTTCTGTAGCTTTATCTCAGCAGACTGGCTTATCTTGTCAAAAATGTCTGTATAGCTTTAGGCAGGTGCCATTTGGAAATAATTAATTCTTTTTTCTCCCAGAGTGAACCTGAGAGCAGCTCATGCAGAGCTAATGTACCTCCCCCCGTTGCCTCGTGTGGGCAGGGCAGCCCCAGAGGTCAGGGGTTCCCAGGGAGTCACTCAGACTGTGCTGGGGAGGGGGAACATCCCCATGACACGAGAAGTGCTTCAGACTTTACTGCAGACTCCACCTGATCCTGCCAGAGGTGCTGACAGGAGCCAGGAATGGGATGTTACTGATTTTCCAAGCAGAGCTCAGATGTCCAGAGGTGGGACACTGTGCTATAGATAACACCAAGGTCTTTATCTAGAACAAATTAAATTAGATATCTAGGCATGTCATGTAGGTCTTCACTGAGAAAGGGAACTTTATTTCTGTCTTCAGTTCTTCAGAATGTCTGTTCACAGGACCCAAATGCCACATTTCAGGTGTTAATCTTTGGGATAGACTGGGTACTTCCATTTTAAACTTCATGGTTTAGCTCTCCAGATTTTTCTTTGGCTAATGGCAGCCCTACTTAACAAAAGGATATTTCTTTTCAATTTACAACTGTTTTGTTTCAGAAGGTTTTTCCATGGGAAATTTCATCCCTGCTGCCTGTTGTGTCCACAGCTTCTGAGCCATTCTGCCACGAAAGGAGCCATCAGTGCCTGCCTGTAACTGAAGGTTGTAGGTGAAAATGGACAGTATATGAGAAAGCAGGAATGTCAATATTATATCCTTTCAATTCATCAGTGTTATCAAGCTGTGTTTGGTAGAACAGTAAAGCATAATCACCTGCTTTACTGAAAGTCAGTTGTTTCAGAGATCTGGTCATCCTTGGAGGATTCTTGATGTATGTGTGTGGGAGTTGTAATTTTGTTGTATTTTACATTTGCTAATGTGTAAGTGAGAGGAATTCCTCGAGAAAGCCATCATTTTGGAGTTTCTAGGTATCAGGGAAAATATATAATGGTAACATTTCTGCACTTTTCTCTGTATTCCCTTTGTTTGAGACCACCAAAAAGGTCGTGGCCTCTTCCAGGGCTCCAGAGTCAGCTTTTCTTCCACTTGACCTGGACCCATAAATAAATATCATTTGCACCATATATTTTGTCATCCGGTTTTAAGATTGAGTTATCCAAACCTCACCCTCTCACTTGGTTGCTGAGCTCTGGTCATTTCTGCTCCACTTCTGCTTTCACCTTTTATTTCCATGGTACTTGCTGCTGCTTTTTCATCTTCATCCTCCCTTCCTTTCTCATCCCTGGGAATTTCTCCATTCAGTTTGAACCCTCCTGTTCACCATAAGGAGTCTGTGTTCTATGGCTGAACAATCCTTCAACACCAAGAGACCTTTTTAACCTTCTTCCACCTCCTTTTGAAACCACTTTTACACTTACTTTTTCCCCAGAATAATTTTAATAATTGTTTTCATATCATCATACCTTCCTTGGTCAAGTGACCAGTTGGAAAAATTGCATTTACATCACAATGTTATGTTACCTTGAGGAGCAGAGCAAGGCAGTAATAGCACCTCTGAAGCCAAAATATAGCTGAATATACCTAATTGTTGGCTTAGAGGTCCCTATATATTTTAATTAGTTGTCCTATTATTACCCTAGAGTGCTTTAATTTTAAATGAAACGTAATAGCTGCCTTATCTCTAAGGAAACTGGTCTTGATTTTATTAACTTACAGGACAGAAGAATAATTGGCACATATCATTGTCCAGAAATGTATTCAACAAAGGTATCTTTCATTGTTTTCTAATGTTTTTATCCTCAGACACTTAAAATTCAGGTCTTGGCCGTTTCTGGTCATTAAAGATCCCATGGCACTTTTTTATGGCGTGGTCATCTCAGCCCCAGATCTCGATTTCTGTGACTGTTCTGCTTGCCCAGCATTCCCACCACCCCTCACCCACCCATAGTTCCAATTGGCTACAACATTCTCCATTCCTCAGTAAAATCTGGTTGTTGTTCTGCACTGTCAGTCACCACATTTCACCTCTGGGGTGATGGTGCTTCACTGGGAACTCAAGTGGTTCCTCTTTGTGATGCTCCTAAAGCGCTTTGGGATCCTTTGAATGGGGGCTGCTGTTGGCAAGAGCTGGGATTCCCTGGCATTCTGGCCCAGGGTCACTTAGTTCCAGGAGCATGTTTTATTTAGGGTTGGGCGAACCTACTTGGTGGAAATTTCATTCCCAGCTTTCTCTGAGCTGACAGGGAGCCTTTTGTCCAAGGTTGGAGAGTTGGGTTAATTTATTCTGGATTCTTTGTTCTTTGTTTCTTTCTTTCTTCATTTGTGCTTCTGGATTGGAACTTTGGGAGTTCCTTTACATTGGGAATTCAAAGTACCATGAAAAAATGCAGTTGCTCTTATGGTGAATTCACTGTTTCAGGTGCTGGAGGGTCAACTTAATGCTCAAGAAGCACCTGAACTTTGTGGTGTTTGCCTGGTTATTGTAACGCTTGAAGGTTCGCCCATCACTAATATTTACTGTATTTTTCATTATTTCTTCTGAAAAATTCTTGGAATATTGAAAAATGCTGTCCTTCAGCTCTGATATCGGTGTGATACATGGCAGGAGAAGACACTTTGCCCCAGAAGATAGTTTAGAACATTGCTAAATGTTTTTTTCTGCCCAGCATCACTAATCTTACTAACTGCTTCAGGATTAGCAGATATCTGCAGCAGTTTGCTGTATTAAGAAAACAAGTTAACTGAAGGAATGCTACGTCACTAAAACGTGTCTGTATCTAACTCTAGTAACTAAAATAACTTCCTTGCATGTGTTGCACAGAATGTATGCAAGTATGTAAAGAGAACTTAGATTTCTAATATCATTGCAGATCAAAAGGATAAAATGCTTAAAGTAGATTCACCCTAAGAAGATTTAAGATGTGAACACATTTGTTGGCACTAAAATCTTTCCAAAAATAGTATTTTAGAATGCACAACATTGAGGTGAAAATAAGCAGGCTCTGGGCTAAGGGGTAAAATCACCATGTGATTAGTGGATGTTGTGTCAAACTTCCCCTGATGTCACTGGAACTGAAACTCCTTCTCTTAAGGTCACATGAAACCATGGAAAATGTAGTTTCCAAATGACTTTGCACCCCTCTTGTAAGATACTTACCTCTTTTGGTTTTAGACATTCTTGGGATCAGTGAATGCCAAGTGCCTGTAATTAATGGCTTTTATTTTTAGGATCCTGAAAGTCTTATGGTTGGTCTGAGATCTTGTAACAAAAAGGACAGCCCATTTTGTCTTACACCAAAAAATCACGTAAGAATTTCTAAATAACTGCACTTACTATAAGAAAATGTTTGAAAGCTCCTTTCAGAGTTTCATAGATCTGTTTGACACCATTTCCACATGGATGCTTTTGTTTGTTTTAATGGCAGAATACTGTTTTTACCTTAGTTTTGTCTGATGCAGGTGAGAACCAGTTTGATGGCCTTCCTGGCTAGGACATGCTGTTTCCTCACCATGCTCAGTATTGTGCTTAAATTAATTTTTCTTGAGTTTCAGCTCAACTTTCCCATTTTTCCAGTGCTTTTGAAAAAAAAAGATGGATTTCCCTAACACACTAGAAACTTCAAAGATTTCATCTGGCTTTGATGGAAAGCAAACAAAAATGAAAGATTTTGGCTGCTTCACATCAAGTCACTACATCTAATTTAAAACTCAAATATACTGAAACTAGAGGGGTGCAAACTCACACAGATTGGGTGGGGGAAAAAAGTGAGAGAGAGGGAAATGTGACATCTCAGCAATGGCAGTTTTTGTGCATCACTGGAACAGATGTAATCACTCAAATGACAGTGTTTCAGTAGGTCCAAAGTACTCCTGTGAGCACCTGACTTCCCAGTGCCATGGCAAGTATTCCAGAGAGGATTAATGATGGCAAATACAGTGTGCTGGGTAGTGCAGGAGGTACCTGCTGCTGAGGGCTGGGTTCTAAACATTACAGATGGAAGAATTCCATATTATTGTTCAGAAATCCCCAGAAGTGGCAGTTTGTGTACTTTGAGCAATAACCATGGAATATATTCTGTACACAGGAATGTGTGCACGAGTCATGTGGCTGAGCTATTCTTAAAGGAGCTCTGGGACAAGTCTGTCTCTTATTTGGCCTGGAGTATATCTGCACTACCATCACTAAGGCAGTGTAATTAATTAGCTTCTCATTAGCTGTTATTTCTTTTTAAAGTATTTTTAGTTAATTATACTCTTTAATCACACAATTCAAAATGTATATTTAGAGGGAAGGCTGAGGAGAATTAGAACTTCCTAAATGACTTCATATTTGTTTTCTATAAATGGATTATTTTTAATTTCTCCTGTACTTCAGATCTACTCCAGATTGCCTAAGAGTAGAATTTAGTTCCTTATCTTTGAAATCCTCCTGATCGTCTAAGGGGTTTCTTTACAACATTGCATTAATATTTTTTCACTGAGCTGCCTTTAAAAAAATGCATACTAGCTAAATCTACCCATTGAAACAATTGTTCAGTGTACATTTGATGTGATTACATTCTGCATCTCTTTTTCCTTGCTTGAAATTGGAGATCTCTGCTACTTCAGCACTGAGGTCTCCACAGCATGCACTGTCTGTATGCAACTCATTAGCACTGGGGAATAGAGTTTCCACATAGCTGGTGCCTTTTCCCAGGTAAACACCAGTGCTGGTTGGAATATAGGGACAGAAAATGTGCATTCACTTGTGCAGTGCCCTGTACCTTGTTTAGAGAGACAGAGAGACCTTGTGAGTACTTGAAATTTCTGTCAGAGCAGAAGCTTTCATTTGAAGGAAGAAAGAGCGAAGCAAAGCAGACCCTTTTCCATTTGATTTCCCTTCAAAACCCCTGGAAATTTCAATTTTTTCCCCAGATACCCTTCCCAGAATCCCACCTTCAGGAGCTGAGCGTGGACTTCATTTCCAGCCCGTGCTTGCTGAACGTGGGTCTGGGGCAATGCCCTTTGTTGCCCTGTCCTGTACTGGCCCTGTTGCTGTTGAGTTCCCAAGAGGTGACAGTGAATGCCTGAGGTCCCTCAGAGAGGCTGCCACCCCCAGGGAGCAGGGTTAGGTCTCCCCTCCCAGCATGGCTTGGTTGGCAGCCGCGGGGTTCCCTCTGCCCCGCTCACCCCGCTCTCCGTGTTTTGCAGATGGACCCCCACGAGAACATTTTGTTGAGCACCCTGGAGATCAAGAACGAGATGGCAGCCTCGGAGGCCGTGATGGGGCTGGGAGACCCCCGCAGCACCATGCTGGCCTACGACACCTCCAGCATCCAGTACCGCAAGGCCGGGCTGCCCCGGCACAGCTTCGGCCGCAACGCGCTCGAGAGACACGTGGCCCAGAAGAAGAGCCGGCTACGGAGAAGGGCCTCGCAGCTCAAAATCACCATCCCGGACTTGACTGACGTCAACGCCATCGATCGGTGGTCCCGCATCTTCTTCCCCGTGGTTTTTTCCTTCTTCAATATTGTCTATTGGCTTTACTATGTGAACTAAGAGACAAAGCCACGCAGGAAGCAAGAACTGGATTTCTCTTCAAACCGGTTGTACAGCCAAAAGTGGGACTTAGAAAAATTCTATTCAGGACAAAAAGTTACTTTAAAACACCTTAGTTGCTGGCCCACTCTATGGTCTGTTTTTATAATGTTTTGGTTGTCTCTGCTAAACCACATATATGTTAAGTTGCAGTATGGACATATCCCCCTATCAAAATATAAGTGCATTTGGAGTGTGAAGGCAAATTGGATTTTGAAAATAGTTTCTGTCTCGTCCTTCACTTCCTTTTTATTTTTTTGGTCCTTTTTTTTGATGGTCATTTGATTTTAGTGCTACAAATTATAGAGCAGCATTTGAGAAACAAGTTTGAATTTCAACAGCAGTACATGCCATTCCCAGGGAAACTGCATATCTGAGGCATGCACCGACACTGCAAAGGGTGTACTGAGTTGTTGTCATGCTTAGCAAGCATACACTTTACTTTTCAAATGTGTAAACTTGAAAACAAATAGTGCCTATCATCTTTCCAAGATGATGATGGTCAGAGGTTTCCCAACCATATTCAGGTATTTCCTTTTATTTATTGAAAGAATTAAACCTTTGACTGATAATTTTAGGGTTGGGTGTTTGCACAGAAGCTGAAGCAAGAAGCACTAGTTTTGTTTGTCTTTAAAGGGAGAACAAATGCTCACAGCCACAGTGGCCACAGTTGGGATCAGTACAGGAATGTAGCAACGGGGTAAAAATGCATCAGTGATGAAGGGGTAAATATTCTGCTGGGCTGGGTTGGGGAAAGGGAATCATCTGTCCAAAGTGCCAAAATTGGTTACCCAAATAGTAATTCTGTAGATGGCTGAAGGAAAGCAGGGATGCCCTGCTTTCCTCTAGGGCAGGGAGAGCTGGGGAGCAATCACAGAGTCCAGGGGCAAGGAGAGGAAAGGCTGCACTATGGAGAAGTGTGTGTGTGTGTACACATATATATCTGTACACATGAATATCTGTACACATAAATATCTGTACACTGTGCAAATTGTCAGTTGTACCTCAGTCTCAAACAGTCGTGTGGAGCTGTGTGATTTCTTCCAGGTTTGCCTCTTTCCACATTATTCCTGCTGCTCTTGGATAATGGTGGTACAGTTCTTCCAGCAGTGGAGATCCCAGCAGATGTATTTCCATACAGGGTATTTTCTCAGTCTGGATTAGGCAATACCATTTCACTTTTGGTTTTCCTTAATGCACTGTTTTAAGGGAAAGAAATTGGTAGCAATGACTTTAAGAGTTTAATTCACTCTTGAGTGTTTCCTGTTTAGGGTGATTTCTATTGAAAAACTGGCAAATTTCAGTTTTTCTTTAGGAAACCTTTTGAAATGAAAGGTTGGGGTTTTTTCATTCCATAGAGCTTTACTTTTACAGAGAAAATAGAATAAACAAAAAATAATGTAGACAAAAATAATTTTGTCATTTATTCCACTGTGGGAATTTTCTGTAATGAAAAAAGCAATCACAAGAACTGTAGAAAAAGTATAAATTCTTGATGGCTTTTACTAAATCAGATCCCCCGATATTGTTCAACATACAATGTTTCAAGAAGCAAAAGCCACATCTTTTGCATCCATACTACCTCTTATCTGTGTACAAATCTTTGAAAGAAATTAGATAGTGAAGGGTTTTTTCAGGAGAGAAATATATCTTGAGAATATTTTTCATAAAATATTTTCTTTTAATTTTTTGTTCTTTAAAAGAATAATTTTCTTACAAGTTTCTGTGGATTTTTTTCCCTGATTGTCAGTGAATGACAGTGATAGGAGGAGAATAGTTCTGGGAACTAATAGGCCAATTTTCTGACTTTGTTTTGAGCATCTCATGTGCTTATTTCTGCTTCCCATGGGAGGGGCTGGTTTCTGAGCCTGAGCTGGGATTTGCCATCCCCCCTCCGTGGCAGGAGGTTGGGTGGGTGTTCAGGTGCTGCCTCCAGGTTCAGATCTGCACTAGGGACAGACTTTCACCCTGGGGTTCACTCTCCAGGTCAGAGGTTCCCAGTTTGTTCCCACGCTCAGTCTCTGCTGCATTTCATGCTCGATGCAATAACCTTTGTAGATGCACTTGGGATTTCTGCTGGGAGCTGGGATTCACTCTGGAATCTTTTCCCAGTTCTAAGAAATGGAGCCCCAGCAAAATTCAGTATTTCTCTTGGAGGTCTGTTCTTTAAAAATGGTCCTAATTACCCTAAGTAAAAGCAGTGTCATAGTATCCTGCAAAGGCTTTTCTTTTGCTCCCGAAATCTCTGCTGCCTCCTGTTTTCCTGCCCAGAGCAGAGTGGGACTGCAGGGAGCTCCCACCTGCCTGGGTTGGGACCAGCAAACCCAAGAGCTTACAGGGAATTGCTGACTCTGCACTGGTTCCCTGCTCCAGCTGTTCCCAAACCCACAGAGATGGACCCTGGACCTGCACATCTCTCACTGAAGCTCCAGAACAAGCCATAACACTCTCTGATGCTGCTGCTCAGAGAGGGAAAGAAATGTTTGGTTTCTGCTCAGGTGTCTCTAGGAAAGACAAATTATCTGGGGGGAAGGAGCACTTCTGCTTTTCCTATGTCCTTCTGGCTATTAATGTGATGTATAAAAGTAGTGAAAGAGAAGGATTCTATCATTTTCTACCAAGGCTTAACACTGTGATCTAAAGGGGTGGGGGTGAGGAAGGCTGGTGAGGCACTGCCAAGGAGAAGGAACTTGAGCCCAAGGTGAGCCCTCACTGCTCTCCTGAGGTGCTCGAGTGAAAGGGAGGAATTCTGCCAACATACATGAGATATGGGGTTTGCTACGTGTGCTCCCCTCCAGGTAAACTAGAATAAATTCACTTTTACTTTAGAATTGACCGAAAATTAATGTTCTAGATCTTTTTAATCGTGTTGATTGTTGTTAGTTTCAATAAACAAAATATCAAAGTGAATAATTTAGATAAAACTTGTAATATAATTATAGTTGCACATTTTATTGTTCTATTAGACATAATAGCCAGCAATTAAGGTGTTTTTCATCTTTGTGAAATTCATGGATGAATTATGACTATAACATGGCACAGTTTTAATGAAATATTTGAGATCAATCTGTAAATATATTCTGTACATGACTGCTAGTAAGTGATACACATTTTCAGAACTGACAATTCATGCAACATGTTTCTGTGTTTGCATAAGGAATGTTACGTTTCTATCCTATCGCAGTTCAATGACTGGGAAGAAAGACTCAAGCAATGACATCCTGACCATTTCTTTTCTCATTCCCAGGGGAGGAAAAGTGTTAGATCACAGCATGGCACAGAGTTCTTCAGAGAGTTCTGACATCCTGACAAAAAGGACATAAAATCTGTAAGGTACAAAAGCACAATGCATAGAGAAGATGAGTGGTGGTCTCACACCTGGGGAAAAGATCCTATTTATTTCAGAAAAATATGCATTAAAATGAAACCTCAGTTAATTTTCACTGTATTTATTAGACTGTGTTCCAATTCTGTAACACAGTGGTAACCACAAGTGAAGGGATGTGAAACATTCTCCAGCTGTATGTGCATATGGACACAGCCCTGCCTGTCTGTATGGACATGTGTGTGTGTATACCCAGGGCAGTGTGGATGTGCACACCCTTTCATCTCTTGGTGTGTTAAAGGAATAAGCCAGTACTAGTTTTGTTTCTACCATCAACCAGTGTGTGAATATATTTTTGACAAAAGGAGATTAATGTATTTCAGCAAACCAAACAACTTCCTCTACAGGGTAACTGGGCATTCCTGGGTGAGCAGCTCAAGGCTGGGTCTGTCTGGAGTGTTGGTGACAGTCCTGTACCTCCTGCAGCTGGAACCACACCAGTCCTACATTGCTTGCCTATTTCTTCTCTCTTTTTATAACAGCATTGTCCACTAGTAAGTTTTCAAAACCAACCAATTCCTTAGGGAACCAACAAAAAAAAGGCAAAAATAGTAACTATTTCTAGAAAATAATCTAGGGTGGGCTGGCCAGGGTACAATACTATATCAGTAGTGATCATAACATTTTGCTCTGTGTACATAGAACATCCAATGTGAGCAACCATGACTTAAGCTGAACGTGTGTAAATATTATCAGATTTCTTAAACATTTTTAACTTCTAATTTGTACTTTATGGTAAGGCAAAAAGCTAATTCTACTTATGGTTTAGGTTAATGTGTCCTAAAATTATGTAAATAATTAAATAAGCTGTAAATGAGCAGGCCATAGATACAGTATTTGTTTAGTGACTTTTTTTTACTAAGTACAAGAATTGCAGTGCTCTAGCAGAGTAATTTAAACACCCTTTTGCATAAACAGATTTGGACTCCAGATATCAAATAGTACAGAAGGTGCTGTGGTGTAGAGTGGCCGTGGTGGCAACGTTCCTGCTGGCACAAGTGACTCTTCTGTGTGGTTACAGTGTGCAGGCACCCCCAGAGCTCGGGCTCAGAGCTGGAGCAGCAGGAACAAAGGGCCTGGGTTTCACTTGCTGTGAGGCACTTTGGTGTTGCTGCAGGGATGGACAGGTGAACATCAGGGTAAGTGAGAGCTGAGCTGGTGATTTCCTTGCAGAAGCTGCATATTGCTCTGTCTGTCTCTGAAATCTCTCTCTCTTATGGTATCTAATAGTAGACTTCTATTTTTCTTTAAAAAAAAAAAAAAAGGTTTGACTGTCGTTAGATAGCATAGTCCCCCAAAGCCAAAGAACCTTCACTCCAGAAATTCTTTAAAAGGGAAATCTAATAAGTCACTGCTTAACACCAAAGGTAAAGCTTAATAAAATGCACTAGGAACTTTGTCTAAATTTTTAAGAAGCAAATGGAATGTTGATGATCAAAAAGACTGCCCTATTCTACTTTGTAAAAATAGTAATAATTTAAATATCCATTATATAAAATTGAAATAGATCATCTCTACAAGAATATGCAACACTAACATTTCATAAGTATAAAATTATTTTCTTTGTAAGTGCTTTGACAAAAAATGAAACTTAAATGATGAAAAATCTCACCTCTACTTTCATACTAAGGGTTGTATTTTTTTAATGTTTTTCAGACATGAGGTCATCTATTCCAATTTGATAGCATTTTGTATGTTTTCACTGTTGCTGTCGTTTGGCAGATCCTCACCAGGCTGTATTGTTCATGGTCTGTCCTGTTACTTTCAGTTGAAGACAAAAAGAACATTTGAAACATGATTAATTCTGACAAACTGCTTATGATTTGACTTCTGTCACGTTTTTATTTGCATGGGTGTTTAAATGGTTCTGTTAGTACTGTCTTTGCACAGTTCTGATTTATCTTTTTTTACTTAGTACTATTTATTTCATAATGTAGTAATCATCAGCCTTACTAATGACCTTGTAGCCTTTCTTATATGCACATAATGCACATTTTCCAATGGCTAGAAAATGCAAAATACTAGTGGATATCATTGCATCAGATCTTCATGTCTTTCTCAAAAGGACTGCTAACCTCTGGGATATATGAGGTAGTAAAATGATGATTGTAAATGAGTAGCACATAAGAGATATTTTCTTGAATTTAAAATTATTGCAGCCAGTTTCAGCATGTAAATATATAATAATGTTGGCTAGTGTGTAATTCTTGAATTAAAAAATATAAATAAAGAAAATCTAAAATCTGTATATGTGGTTGTGTTTGTTGGGCAGGACCTTTCCCAGAGCTGCAGGAGCTGAGGGATCTCACCTGAGGTGAGTGTGGGTGAGTTCGGGGCAGGAGGGGTCGGGCAGGGGGGCTCAGAGGCCCCTCAGGGCAGGGATCCCACGGGAAGGGGCAGCTGAACACGGAGCTCCTGGGCCTGGGCTGCCCTCGGGGCAGGGCCGTGTCTGGGGCTGCTCCATCCAGGGGGATCTGGGGCTGCTCCCTCAGCCAAGGCCGAGATCCGGGGGAGCAGCTGGAAATGTGCTCAGTGAGGCCTGGTCAGAGTGAGCTCCTGTGAGCCCATCACTGCTGGGCAGGTCTGGTGTCCTCCTCCCAGAAACGTGGGGGGTCTGTTCCTGCTGGGAGGGTATTTCCTGCTACAGAAAAAGTGTTAACATCTGACTGCGTGCACTTCAGATATGGAAGTCCCAAGTTCCTTTCCTTCCTCTTCTTACTTACCATCAAACAGGAGAGATCCCGGATGAGCAAATTTTTGCTCCTTTGGAGCTGGTGGATTGAGCAGATTTTCCTGTTCGAGTGGTTCTGTTGCATAAAAACCCCATTCCAGGTGAGCAGACCAGGGGACAGAGCAGCTGAGGGTGGTTATGAGAGGGGTCTGCACTGCTGGGCTCCTTCTGCTCAGAGCTTTGAGTCAGCACTCACAGGGATCAGAAACTGGGGTCTTCTTGTGCTCCCCAAAGGGAACATGGCCACTGACACAGGTCTGTTCTTGCTGCTTTCTATCCTCATGAATCTTGAGCCTTAAACAGACTTCAGACTTAGACCTGTTTGCTGTGCTGAGAGGGCAGTTCATGTCCTCCAGTTCTTGTTCTCTGCCATCCCAGCTCTAATGAAAGGGAACCCCTCCTGTGTTCCCAAACCCCAGGGATCATTCCTTGGGTGATACAACTGCAGTTATTGGCAGCTTTAGCTCTACACACCCACAGTAGATGCTTTGGTTGATCCAACCGGGGGAGCAGATGGAGACCAGCAAAGGGAACAAATGGCCATCAGACCAAAGGCTGCCAAGGGCTAAAACTGCCAAATCCTGGCTTTGATTTGGGAATGAAGACAGCAGTTGGTGATTCCTTTTGAAGTTCTCCCCCTGGCTGCTCTCTGTAGCAGCCCCCCAAGAGCTCTGCTCTCCTGGGGGATCAGTTCTGTCCCACTTTGCTGGGATGAAGATCCGGTTCTGCAGAGAGAGAGCAGAGCTGAGTCTCACAGCTGTACTGAGTGAGGAGTGCTGGGTGCAGGAGACATGGAACATGAGATGGAAAATATTCCAGGCTGTTACAGAAAGCTCTAGTCTGACTTCCTGCCTTCCCTCTTTAAAATACCACATCTTCTGAAGCTTCTGAACAGGAGATCGTGGTTCTGAAAAAAGACTCAAATTTCAGCACAGCTGCTTTGTCACAACTCTGTGATTTACTGTTGACCCTTATTTTCAGAGATTATTACAAGCTAGGAAGCAAATATTTCAATTTTAAGACTGTTTATGATTTTGAAATCTAAAAATATTTATATTAATTGGTGAGTATAATTTCCAAAACAAAATTGTCTATCTGCCATTTCATCTGTTTGTATCTATAAATGCATTTAATGTTATCACATCCTAACAGGTGTCATATCAAATTCACTGGCACAAAAATAAGACTAGTATTATAGAGTATTTGAATAATTTATTTCCTTTATTCTGATCTTTAACACGTCATGACTTGTGTAATGTGACCTCTCCCTCATTCAATTTACTTGATTGCAAATTAGAAACCTTAATAGCAACTTCTTATTGGGAAATTGTACTGTTGAATATATCTTTATAATCTCAAATTAACAAAACATGACAAAAATTATCTAACATCTCAGTTCTTAACTAATAAAAGGAAAATCAGCATGTTAAAGAATGAAATTATGCATCTGTCAAATATTGAACAGCTGTGAATCAGTGAAATAATGGGCCCTGGCATGGAGCACATTGTAACTGCTGCATATTAAGGGAATGTAACATTACAACTACATAGCAAGTATGCTCAGTAACCCACATGCTTTGGTTATCAAAATTAATGACCAGCATGACATTATTAATTTGTAATGCTTGTTATTCTTGAGGGATATTTGGAGTGACTGATTTATTATGGTGTTCAGATGAGTCCAGGCAAGTGAGAAATTTAAAAAAAAAAAAAAAAAGCTGGTTCTGTGGAGAAATGGGGGTTGGGTATTCAGGTGATGAGAATTGCTTATACAGGAGACACCTTTGCCTTGGCTGAGACTGGCCCAGGCAGGTTTTTGGGGGGAGAAGGAGTGTTTACTTCAATGTCAGGGCAAAACTTTTGAATACATCTTATTCTTGGAACAAAAGTATTTTTCCCCCTTTGTGACAGGTTGTCAGAGCTGACAGAGTGCATTGATCTGGGCACAGGGATGGCTCAGGGCAGCTTCCAGCTGAGAGCACTGCCCTGAACCTGCTCTGCTTTGGAAAGGAGGCAGCCAAGGGAACAGAGGCTGCTTGGGCTCCCTTACAAATGCTTTAAAAACTGAATCCTGCAGACTGTGCACTTTCCAGCTGTGGTGGTGCTCCTCAGTTCCCCAGTGGTCCTTGAGTGGAGATCCCTGTGTGTCCATGGAATGTGTGCTCACAGGGGCTCACAGGTCTCAGCTGGGTTGGTACATCTGTGTTCTGCTGCTTTGTAAGCCCACGTGAAACTGGACTGTGACCTTTGAGTTCTCCTTGTTAAACATTTCCAAAGATCTTTTCTGAAGAGTCTGACTGATCATGTCAGACTTTAATCTGCAACCCTTTGCTGAAATCTTCTGGCACTGATGCTGATGAAGGTATGTGGAGAGACATCCCAGGCAAGCCCAGGGGGGCAATGTCCTGCAGGTGACAGGGAGTGAAGTCCTGTCAGATGCTCTGTGGCAGCAGCACAAAGGGCAAGATGTGCAGGGATAAACCCACAGCACAAAAGCTGTTTGGTCATGGTGGGATGGGTGCAGTCCCTTTGGTGAGGGTCAGATCTCCACTTCCATGTCATGCAAGGAAATTGTTTCCTCAGGTGGGAAGACGTTGGCAAGAGAAGGAATGTGGATAATAAACAGATTGAAACCTCCGTGTCAGGGCAGCAAGATTTATCTGCAAGATTTGCAGACAAATTGAATTGGGTTTGATGTGCTTCAGTGTTTTAGGTTATGAAAGATTGAGGCTTTTTTATTGTTGTTGTTGTTAGTCATCATTCAAAAGATATCTGAGGGAGAGATATGTGTCAAACAGACAGAAAAAAAATCACTGGAAAGAAAAAGGGGAAAAAAGAAAAAGAACCCCAGTGAGGGGAAATCCAGCTGATTCCCTCCCATCCTCCCAAGCAGCAAAGAAGTGCAAACTGCATTGCCTAATTTATTTTCTTCTTTTTTCTCCCACTCACAACATACTTTAAAATTAGAAGGGTTTAAGACTGTAGGAAGGACAAATTTTTTCTTCCTCCTCCCTCACTGTTAATTTTAGCATTTTCTTTCTTACACAAGTTTGGAAATGTAACATGAAGACCTTGGCTAATTCCAGTGAATAATACAAGCCTTAATTGGTTTTGGAAGGGTCTCTAGATCTCTCTAAGAAAAATTAAGTGTTATTTATTTGCCTTCATTACTGCCCAAAGCAATGTGATTACTGAACAGGTTTGACATTCAAACTAATTAAGGATGAGAGAAAGAGAGGGGAACAAACCCTTTATATGAGATCCAGACAAAAATATACAAAAGGAAGAAACAAAAAAAATGGAAGGGACAGGCAGATGAAAAGCAAAGGTTGTTTTCTCCCTCATGCTGTAAGATTTCAAAGTAAACACCAGTGCTCCTCTGGCATGGCATGTTTCCCTGTCCTTTAACTGCAGCCCAGCCATCCATCAGCTGGTTTTCCCTATTTCAAATTGCTTTCAGGAAAGCAGTAGGAGGTAACAGCTCCTGGTGCTGATGGAATGAAGTCCAGCATCCAAACCCATACGTTTTCTCCAGGTGTAACAACACGATACAGGCCTTCAAAAGCAATGGGTTAACCTAAACTTTAGTAACTGTAAGGTGTGTGGATCCCTGAATGGACCTGCTGGACATGCCCTTGTGTTGGCAAAGAGCACCTTTAACCTGCTCACTTCTCCTCCTCCGTGCAGGTCGCTGGGTCTGGACGGAGCAGAGAGACCCCTCAGTGTCCCTGCAAGGGCTGCAGGAAACAATGAAGGACCAGGGATGTCACAAATAAAGATGCCTTTGCAGGCAGCTGGGGCCTGATGAAGGTGCAGCACAGCTGAGGGAGGCAGAGCCTGGGCCCTGCAGGTACCACTGGGTTCTGTTGTAAAGCTCTGCCAGCACAAACAGCACCGGGCACTCGCTGGGCACTGGCAGGAGAGGGTTGTTCATTATTACTCTGCTCAAGAAGTGGGTTGTGCTCCTTTCTGCTTGCTTTCTTTTAGGTTATTACTCTGGAACACCAAGAGATCTTCTGTTTTGGCTTTTTTTTCCTCACCCAACAGACGAACCTCCCCTGTTGTTCCTGTGTGATCTCAGGTGAGTTGGATCTTCAACACAACGTTCCTGCAGGACAAACAGACCAACATTCCTTATTTCATTGGACTCAGCTTCTTTTTGCCTGCTACAGTTTATTATGATTAGTCCACTATAAATTACATGGTGTCTCCAGGGACCTGTTCTGTACTTGAAATATCACAAGACTGCTGTCATGCATAATGCTGCAGAGAGCTGCTAAATTTATATCCACTAAAAATGTGCTTTACATTGCAGAGTGACCCACTTTAACTTTGATGCATAAATGGGTTGCTTTTCCTTTTCTTTTAAGTATTATCTGCTATATTCTGTTTGGCCACAGATTTAACTTACTCAGAAAAGGCCCCTGGAAAATCTGCTGTTTGTGCTTGGTGTATTGTGTGATTATCATTATTTTATAAAACTTGGACATACTTCCAAATTCCCCTGGAGACAAAGCATGCAAAGGGCAATTTTGTCTGCCAGCCCATGTAAATTCTGTCAGGCTGCATAAACAGACAGCAGTGGCAGATTGGCTCCTGGAGCTCGTGGTTTCTTCTGCTCCTGAGCAGTTTGCACAGCAAGTGGACAGCAAGGACTGTGAAGCACAAGTTGCCCTAACATACAGATAATGGCAGTTTACTTGTGTAGTTCCCAAATCTGCCCTTTGAGTTTTAAAAGCTTTTTGCCGTTTTTTTATAAGAGTCCTTCAAATATCAGCCTGGTTTTAACAAAATTTAAAAAAAAAAAAAGGGCATAAAAGTCTGGTTCCCTGTTAAAATTTCTCCTTCTAAGAAGGCAGAAAGGGAGCAGACAGATTTAAAATGCCTTCAGGATACTATATACTATAAATCATTATCTACATGAAGTGCATCCACAGGAATTCTGCCATAAAGCTTTAGTGTATAATAAGAAAAATATATGGTAAGACTATTATGCTATTAATTGATATGGCTTCTTGACAGGGTTAAATAGCCCATAATATATTCCACTGAGTGGACATTTCTAAGTGAATGTGGGGAAGAAGAGAGGCAAGAAAAATTGAAAGGATTTCTGGTTTGATTTTTCTCTAAATCACCATAAAATGATCAAAAATAGTCAGAGGATCTCAAATGTCTCAATGTCTTGGTTTAAAGGACCAGACTCAGAGTGGTTCTCCTGAACTTTGTCCAACACTGTGTCCTGTCCCCTGATTTTCTAAGTAGGCTTCAGTCAGTCATGTCTGTAACCAGCAATGCACAGAAAGAGTTTAATTCAGTTGAATTAAAACCACATTTTTCAAAATGTAAGTTTAATTAAGGTTTGTTCATCTGAAGGCCTGAAGGGTTACTCAAATACATCCTAAACCACAGTCTATAACAATTACTTTCCTTACTTAGGCAATTTGCTAAACTTGTCTTTCTGTGTTTGCATAAAACCCCTGTTCCTGCAGTGGTGTTGGCAACTTTCTTTGACTTCAGTGTTGAGTGAGAGATGTACCCAAAGGAGGGCCAAAGAAATGCACAATGTACACATCACCACTGCAAATGAGCTTAGGGAGAATGTCAAGGGGCTGGGGCAAAAAGTTTTGAGGATGTAAAATTTGAACCGTGTAGGCTGGGTGAAGCCTGGGAGCCAGTAACCTTCTCTGGACCTCAGGAAGTTCATGCATAACCTGAAGGTTCATAAATAATGAAAGAAGTTTTTTTAAAGCTGATTTTAGTGAAGAACCAGAGTGTTCATAGGTTAGCTTTTGAATGGTAAAGGTTAATGTAGACTGTAATTACTGCTCTGGGAAGACAACTGGAAATCCAGTACTAGTTTTCTTCCTTGTTTGGGCTACTCCTGCATAGGAAAATAGTTCATCACTTTAATTAAGATCCTTGTCCTCTTTAAAAAAATGAAGTGATCTTTTCATAGACTATTGCTCCCAAGTCAAATTGTTCATTTTGCCTCATTTTTCTTTTTCATTTCACTGGTAACAATATAGAAAATTCAGTGTAACTGAGATAACTTCAAGTGCAACATGAGCAACATCAGGTTCATTGTTCATACAAGTCCTTCCCACAATTATGGGTATGTTTTGTATTTACAGTGTCACATTACTGTGGTGTAATGAGAGGAGTAACTAAAAGAAAAAACTTTTATTTTTGACCAGACTCTCTCTTTACTCACTTTTGTGGAAATGTGAAATGGATATAAACTCAATGTTAAGAAAATGAAGTATCTGGAACAATTAATATTATTCAAAGAAATAAGCTAGATTTAAGGAAAAAATCTGCTTGAGTTCAAGCATTTAGTTCCATTAATGACACTGGAGCCTACTTGTCTGCAAAAGTGTGAATCAGATTCTTAAGCCCTGTGCATGTTCTGGGATTTAGGTTTGGAATTCCAAGCCAGCTGTTTTCCTACAAGCAACACCTTGGCATGTGATTTGCCACTGTTTTAGCAGAGGCTGAATGCAAGAATCAATTGGACTTGTTTTGTCAGGAGCTGCTGCCCCACAGCTCAGGAGCTGCTGCCTGAGCCTCTCAGGGCCCCTGGTGATCAATAATGTCACACAGCTGTCACCTTCTAAGGATAGTAAAGGAAAACCTGTACTCTTGCCAATTTTCATTCTAAACCCTGTGATTTTAGGATGGAAGGAAAAGGTTTATTCGTGTAATAGTGGCCTGTTGTCTCATTTGTGGTTTACCTGGCTTGCTTAGGACTTTCATGCCTGTGTCAGTAAATGTGTTGATAAATGATTTTATCCAAGAACAGAACAGAGTTGTGCTGTCTGGTCACCATAGATACAGACAAGGTGGAGTGAGATGGTGGAGCTGGGTGTGGGTGGGGAAGAACAGGGAGAAAGAGAGGAAGGGAGTCACTGGCTTAGCTCTGTACTCAGTCCTAAAAACCACTGGTACAATTGGGGTCTTCATTTGCTGTGGGCTCCCCTAACCCAGGATCCTCTGAGGTGGAGTCTCCAGGTGGGGCTTTAGTACCCAAGGAACAGAGTAGCTGAAGTGCAAACCTTGCTGGGTGGGGAGCAGAGGCAGCCCAGGGCACAGGGACTGGTCCTGCAGGGCCAGAGTGGGCACTGCCCCTCAGAGCTGACTGAGCTCAGGGACATCCATCACATCTCCTGGGGCTTGGAGTACCTGGGCAATGTGAGAGCAGCTGCATTTCCCCCTTAAACTTACCAGTGAGGGACAGAACACAGAGACTGGCAGTGGGGAAAAACCCAAAGCAAATCAGAGGGAGAGAGTGGGAACAAACCAACAATGGATTTCACGGGGAAATGGGAGAGAAGAAGCTGTGATGTGGGGCTGAAGGGCAGGTGTTGGAAGAGGTGAGGCCATGGACTGAAAATAATGTCTTATTAAGGCTCTGTGAACCTTTCCTTGGGAGATCCCTGCTTTCCCTCTGTCACAGCTGCTCCCACTGCCCAGTGGGGTTCTCTGGACTTGCCCTGGTGTCCTAAAGGTGCCCCCTGTGCTCCTTGCCTGGGGTTTAGAAGATGTTGGAAATACAGGGTCTTGGTTTGGGTGCTCCTCTGCAAATCCTGCCTTGTCTGGGCCTGACTGTGCTGGAGCTCCCTGCAGCTCCAGGGGAAGGTGGAACTCGTGTTTACACAAATTGCTTGTTTATCCTATTTTAGAGGAGACCTGCACTCCATGGGAGTGTGTTTGGATTTTGTCTATGATAATGTGACTCCTCTGGGCCACAGGAAAGCTCTGTAGAAATGGTAGGGAAGCTGCCTGAGAAATGGAAGCTCTTTTAAAATTGCAGGGCTTTGACATTTGTTCTTTGTTCTGAACTGAAACAAATGAAAACTGTACAAATTAAGTTTGTGAAAACATCAGAGAGCAACAGTGGGCTGCTGTGGGAGCCCAAGTTTGGGAAATGTTCCAGATCACCCTTTGTTAGTGTGAGGAATATTTCAAGGAGTGTGGGAATGGCACAGAATCCCAATATCCCAGGTACTGGGACTGCAGCCAAAGGTGCAAGAGCCATGGATGTTTGTCCCTGGTCTGTGTAAATCCCTGCTCTGACTACAAGTCCCCACATTCCAGCCCAGTTGTTCTCTGAGTAACACTCCTTAATTACTGTGTCTGTGCAGAAATGCTTCAGAGGAACCTCATATATTAAAAACATTTCTTTTGAAAATTTATCTAATATTATCTAAAATTTATTCTAATATTGAAGAGCAATAAAGCTTTCTGTGAATGCTTTGGAATAAGTCACAGACACTGACAAAATTCTGTAATGAAACCACATTGGAAACAGGTTTAATCACATTGTGCTTCATCTCCAAAAATCCAGTATCTCTTGCACACTGAGGCAACGTAAATTAGTACCTTGATCTGCACCATGGCAAAAGATAAATGGTGGTTTATTATTCATTCCATGTTAGAAGAACTCCTCCCTCAGATGTATGGCAAACATACTTTAAAAAATGGACAGAAAACCCGATGTACCTGCAAATGAATTCTTGAAAGGCAAGAATAATGATCTCAGTTCAGTCCCGTGGACTGTAGACTTAACTGAATCCTCTGAGAAATCAAATATACACACCCTGGCTTTGAAAAAGCAAGATGGTTTTCCTTGAATCAAGCCAGCAATATGCAAGAAGTAGGAATATTTATCCATTTAAAGGCAGAGTGACAGAGAGAGCCTCTGATCTTATGATATAATGAAAGACTATTTTTTAAAATCAAGCTTCTATTTTTCCCAAAGTTTTCTTTGTCTGAAGCATCTCTAGGAAGTCATCCCACCCTGACTAGGTGGGGTCCTCTTGAAGGGAGATGTTACTTGGTGTGCTGGGGGAAATCAAAATGTAGTCCAAGTGAGAGTGGCAGCTTCTCATTTAGCTGGTGTTTGGAGACAGAAAGTTAAATGTCAATGTATAGAGACTTCAAAGATACTGGCTTGATTTGGTTCATCTTATATGAATTTTTGCAGTCTGGAGAACATTTTTTCATTCAAGTAGCAGAATGAAAGACATTAGGAACTACACACAGAAGGTATGATGAAATACCTCTCTAAACATAGATTTTTGAATCACTGCAAGTTGACAGATGCAATCACTTCAGTGCAGTCAGCACAGGGCACCACGATGACAAGGATGTATATCTGTTGTCTCTACATTTCATAACCCACAGAATGGGCTGTAATAGTGTTTCTCACACAACCACCCTGGGGGACAATGGCTCAGCAAAACCTGGAGCCCTGGTGTTTAGTAGCCCTCAAATATTTAAGTGAGTTAGGAAATGATGGAGTGAAATACTAAAGTCTCCTGGCACTGTGGTGTTTTCCATGGTGCTCCCTGAAAAAGGCCACATGCAAGGGGAAGCCTGACATCCTCTGGCACCAGAGGCTGCTTTTCACATGTGTTTGATATTGGCCTCAGTTCTTCTTGGGCATGGTGAAATATCTTCTCAACAAACTCTAGACACAGAAGGAATTTTTATGCTTATGAAAGCCTATGCCATGTTTAATTGATATATTTATGAATTATTGTATTAGTAATATATAACTATTCTACAAGATGCAAATTTATAGGTGAGATCACAGTGAGAGACTTTTACACATAAACTTGATATACTCAAGCATTTTTCTTTCATACAAGCCAGGGAAAGAGTCTCACTGCAGTGTTTAAATTCAAACTACAGTAGTGCTGACAGGAGAGGAATGGAGACTCTATTACATGTACATTTCTGGAATATATAACCCTTGAAAACTTCTTAAAAAAATACAGCAGAAAACCGGAGTCATTCCCATTCCATTTTGTCTTTTTTTCCCTTTTGTTTTTGGCTTTTGTTTTTATTGGGTTGTTTTGTTTTGGTTTTCTTTACAGAACTTTCTGCTTTTCATCAAAGAATAGTTTGGAAACAATAATTATACACCAGGAGACTGACAAGTTCACATTCACATCTAGAGCCTTCATGGCCTCAGTATTGAAATAACGTTGATCCCAGTGGCTCTTGGGGCTTTTGGCTGGAGGGACTGAGCTGTGCAGGGAGGGGCAGGAGCTCTGCCAGGACACTTGGGGTGCTGGCTCAGCCATGGGGACACTTGGCATTCCCACGGTCCTCTGTCATTGTCCAAATGCTGAAGAAGGATTTCAGCTGCCTGAGAACAGCAGCACAACGCACCATCAGTCCAACTGCTCTGGGCATTCTCATTTATTTTTATAAATTAAGACATTATACTTGATGAGAAACTACTTCTGACCCAGGTATTCATGACCAAAAGAGGTCCTGCCCTTTCCATTGCTGCTGCCCAGACCTGTCATCCCTCCCTCATCCCTTTTCCAGGATTCAGGAATTCATCCCTGCCCTCTCCCCCAGCCCCACTTTACCCTGCAGGTTTCCAACCTGCTGGATTCCCAGAGAAACAACCAGAAGCTCTGTGTGCCACTTTCACATTTCCTCATTTGTCCCTGTGTCTAATGCAGGGAGCAGCACCAGGAGAGGGATGAGGTTGTTACTGCAGTTTGGCCCCAGTGTTTCCATTGACTCCAGCAGTTCCTGAGTTCCTGGAAGAGCTGTGTTTTACGTACATCCTCTGCCATTTGGAGTGTGGGAGGAAGGCAGGCTTGAACTAAAGGTGTTAAAATGATGCTATTCATGTTTTTTGCTGATGCTCCTCCTGTGAGAACAAAATAACTTCAGACAGTTAATTTTTTGTCTGCAAAAAAGTATAAAAAGAAGATATTACTGTCCTTGAAAAGGCAGGAGTGTCTGTGTGTCTATGTGCAGACACAAGTCCATATATTTAAGCAGACACACATCCAAAGAGCAGTTGATTACAGTGAGAATCAGTTGATTTAAAGCATTTCTGTAGTATCCTTATTTCTTTATTTTTCATGCTTTCTTAGAGGCACTCTGTCCTAAGCCAGTTAATACAAAGGAAGCAGGGGAGAGGTCCTGCTGCCTCCTATTTGCCACCCCAACCACTTCCAGCTGTGGAAAAAGTGCATTTGTGCACTGCACAGGCCGTGGAGTCTGCTCTGCCCTGTAAGAACAGTGCACAGGACACTCAATGGACATTAATTCTCAGTGCTTCCTCTTCTCTCTTTCTCCCTGTTACTTAATTTGGGCTATTAGAATGATACTGTAATGGTTCTGATGGAAGACCCAGAAAAAGCAAAACTGAAAAAACAATGGCTGGTGCTACAACTAGAATATTTCTTCCATTTGTTTGATATAAAAATTAGATTTCCCTTATGTCACCCATGAACAAAACCTGTGCTGAGCTGCCTGCATGGCCCTGTTAGAGAGAAATTGGAGGATCAGGTAAACAGAAGAGATTTTGGTATGAAAAGGTGAATAACCCAAGTTTTGCATTCTGTGCCAAGAGCTGGAGTCAGTCCCTGTGAGCAGAGCTCCCTTGTTTGGGAGGAGCACAAACACGGGCTCTGCTTCAGCAGCAGCATCCCCTGCTGGCACCTGCATCCCCTGCCCAGGGCACCCCCTGAGCAGCCTCTGGAAGGGCTTGGGGCTTGGAATGGCTTTTTAGGAATTATGGTTAAAATACTAATGAGTGGTTTGTAACAGATATTTGCTGAAACTGAATTCTGAAGTGTGGTGTGGATTCAGCAACAAATGTTGTGATAAACTGGAACAGAGAAAATCCCAGTGTCACCCAACTCCCCGTACCAGGCTCAGTGCCAGCTCTCCAGAGCCTCACAGGCACCTCTCTCCAACCTCACACTTAGGATTCAAGACACACTTACTGACATATTTCAACAATTTCTCCTCCAAACAATGTTAAAAACAACTTCCAGATATATTTTCGATTACGTTATTTTTCATTTAGACATATTGGAAACAACAGCAATAACAAATCTTTTGCTCACTCTCTCCTTTTTTCTTTAGGTTGGCTTTGTTGTTATTGGTTTTTTGTTTCCCTTGCTCTCTCCTCACACCATACTGCAGGTTTGTGTGTCTGAGAGCTGCTGAGAAATTGATATTGAGACGTGCTGAGAATGCATTGGAGTTACCAAGGAAGTGGTTTCCCAAGCAACAGTAACCACATGAATTTTGACAGAATTTCTTCCTCTATGGCTGTATCATGTTTGCAGCTTTGCAGGAGACTGAGTGTGGGTTGCATAAGTGATGTTCTCATTGTCAGCCTTGCTGTTTGAAGCAGATATAGTCAGATTTCTATGTTCATTAGAGCAAGAGTTAACTTCAGTTGGAGCTGGATGTTTGGGTGTGTGTTGAGGGCTGGTTTGTTTCTTTTTTTTAATTTTCCTGCCAGCAGACAGTGTGGATGTGCCAGAGAGTCCTGCAGCACGTGGGCAGATGCTGGAGGCAGCACTGAGCTGTTCCAGCAGTGCTGATGTTCTCAGGGTGATGTTCTCAGAGCTGATGTTCTCAGTTCTGATGTTCTCAGGGTGATGTTCTCAGAGCTGATGTTCTCAGGGTGATGTTCTCAGGGCTGATGTTCTCAGAGCTGTTCTCAGAGCTGATGTTCTCAGAGCTGATGTTCTCTGGGCTGATATTCTCAGGGTGATGTTCTCAGGGTGATGTTCTCAGGGTGATGTTCTCAGAGCTGTTCTCAGAGCTGATGTTCTCAGAGCTGATGTTCTCAGGGTGATGTTCTCAGGGTGATGTTCTCAGAGCTGATGTTCTCTACTTTGATGTTCTCAGGACTGATGTTCTTCTCTGCTCCAGAGGCCACGGCAGCACCTGGGGCTGCTCCAGCTGACAGTTCCCAGCTTGAGGATGTCAAAAGGGGAGGAAGATGCACGTGGTCAGAGTCAGTGGGAGGATGGGAACTGAGGGAAATCCAGGGCAGGAGTCCCAAGTCCTTTGTGGGGGCAAACAAAATGACTGTGGCCTCAGTCAAAGAAGGTAGAATTATAGGTCTTTTATTCTCAAAAAGAAATTACAATGACACAATAAATGTGGCTCTCTGAAGACAAATTTACTTAATGCTCCTGGAAGGAAGTAGAAAAGAACAGGCTAAACATCTTAACAAGAAGTGCAATTTAGTATATTTTGTTACCAGAAAATATTAATAAATTCTGTCTGCTTCCATGTCCTGATGTGGGAAGACACTGCAAAGGCTATGTTAAAAAGGGCTCAGTCCTGCATGACAGAGAAACAGAGCACTCATTTTTCAATTCAGCTTTAGGGACTGAGAAAATATAAATTTATTTCAGTAATTTGTCTTCAATTCAACAATGTCTCTTAGTATTCACTTCACATGCTTGGTGAAATCTAAAACAATAAAAAGGGATGGTATTTACATGAGCAGAATCCCACAGGAAGGTGTGTATTTCGAGCAGGAGTTATGTTACTGTAATACTTGTTTGCATTCATGTTGCGGTAATTTCCTCAAATATTTTCAAAAAAATTGGGTTTCTGCTTTGTCTGGGATAAAAAGATTGGGTTTAACTGTCTGAAAAGACTATTTTTTTTTACTCTCTCATCTTCTGAATTGCAGATCTCTATGGATGGTGAAACATTTGAGCTACAGAAGCTTTTAAAGTGTATGAAGAAACCATTAAGTACATTATGAAAGTGTTGAGGCCAAAGGATCTGAGCCAGCTCTTTGCATACCCAGCTCTAATGGACCTACTATTTACCCAGAATTGTAAGTGTCCAAGCAGAGACATTGGAGTGAATGAGCAAGAAGATTATTAGACTTTATTGGCTCTGGGTCTGTATCAGCTCTGCCAGGTACAAGATGGCTCAGAAAAACCCATATTCTCTTCCATCATTAATTTTTTTCCTACCTTCCTGAACTATTTCATACAAAGAACTGCCTTTTTAACCTGTCTCTCAACCCCTGTTCAAGTTGCAGAACTAACATTCCTCCCAGCTGAGGATGGTGTTGTTCCCAGGGAAAGCTGAGCCAGCCTCTCCCTTCTCCAGGAACACACAGGGCACAGAGCTGAGCAGGTCCTGCATTCAGTTCTGACCCGTGAAAGTAGAGAAAAAATCATTTCAGAGTTAGTGGATAAAATATTTGAGATCTAATATTGTTTGCTTAAAAAGCTGGGCTTCACTGCCAGTGTGGGATGTTGGGATAACCCCTGGGGACTGGGTGGCAAAGGACAGGACAGTGCCAAGGCTTGAGCCTGTTCCTGTCATGGGAGGGATTGGAAAGCTCTTCATCCCAGAAAGAGGAGGAGCTCCTCCTCCTCCTCAGCTCCTGCAATGGCATCTCAGTGCCTGAGGTGAGAGCTCAGAAACTCTGATGTCTGGAGCAACGAGAGGAACTTAAAGAAAAGGGACTGGAAAGCTCCAGCTTGGCAGCTAGAAAAGTTTCTTATGAGCTGAACATAAAAGGCTTGTAATTGTGTTTAGGATATTTTCTTCCAGATGTGAATATACACCTGTGCATAATGAAGTTTTGTGAGAGGCCAGATGTGAAGATTAATTTAAAATTTAAAATTCAGAGAGCTTTTAAAACTGGCACTCAATAATTATTTACATAGCCTGTTTAATCTCTGAGCCATCTATCACTGCACCTTCTCCTCTCCCCTTGACTCTGGTCCTTTATACCTCACTCATTTACCCCTTTGTGTCAGATGATTTATCACCTGTTCTTCCTATTCTAATCCATCAGTAGACAAGTTGCCTCTTTATTCATCATTTGCACTCCTTTAACTCCACAAATTATGGTTTACATTCCCTCCTCCTCTTTGTCCCTTCTTCCCTCCCTGGAACATTCATGCTACAAATACACTTTAGGCTTTTCTCCCCAGTCCCTTTTCCTTCACTTCACCAACTTGAACTTTATTTGATATTTTTCCTTCTTTCCCTCCTACTTAAAACCATTTGGGGTTTTATGGGAATGAAAAAGCATTTGGATCACAGGGTTGAGACTGCTCCCCCCAAGTGCCTGATGTTGAACTAGTATTTTTATGAACTATATAAAGCAGTGCCAAAACCTGCTGATTTGAGGGCATTATGGGAACAGGTGGTCCAGGCATAAGCAGCAGTGGGAAGCCTTTAACTGGGTATTAAAAAATGGACATTGGCTGGAGGACAAAACCCAAGCAGAAAGACACAATTCATTTTTACCCCCCTTCTTTTTCAGAGTCTTCCCTTCCCCTTAAAGATTGGCACCTTTTGTATGTGATATGCTACAAGAATATTGATTTAGTACTGTTTTGCTTAGAATAGGGAAACTGCTCTCTCCTGGAAGCAATAAGTATAAACATAAATACAGATTCAAATGTGGTGCTAAAATGCCACACATTCAAGTGGCCCCCTGCAGTGAAAGACTGACAGATTTGAAGTAATTCATGTTTTCTTTTTTGCTTTAATTATCTAATGCAACTTTACTTATATAATTAGCCCATAGTTTAATCTGCTTGATTTCCTTCCAGAAGATTCTTTTATTAAAAAAGAAGGGGATTAAAAAAAAAAAAAAGTAAAGAAGAAAAGCCCCAGCAACAAATAAACCCTCAAATCTGGTAATTTTTTCAGGGTTCACTATTACCTGACAGAGGGAATGGGTCTTACCCAGTGCAGGATTCTGGTCTTCCAAAGGGCTGGGCAAATCTTTTGGGAAGGACACCATTCTGACAGTTTCATAAGATGCAAATACTTTTTGTTTGCTGATTTTCCTCTCGTTTTCCATTAGCCAGGAAGCTGGAGAGGATTTTGTGAGTCTGTGCAGACCCTTCAGTCAGCCCTGCAGGGAACAGTGTCCTTGACTCCTGTGGAGAACAGCCCAGGTCTGAAAAAAACCGGTTTGTCACTTGTGGAGGTGCTTAAGAGGTATTGAAAAAGAAGAATTTCTACTGCTCTGTGAAAATGGGAAGGAAAATCCTGTATATGTTTCCCATAATTTACAAAAATTCTAAGACCAGAATTTCACAGTTTTCTTACATTAACAGGACACCAGGAGTTAGGGAGTGGGGGGAGTTGGTGCTGCTGGAGGCAGAATTTTGAAGAAAATGTTGCTGCTCAGCCTTGTTCCTCCTGCATTATCCTAAGAACTATCTTGGAAAAAAGTCCAAAAATGTGCATGAGATTGACCAAAAGCATGTGTGGTCACATCAATGCAATTTTCTTACCCAGTACTTTGTGTTACTTGATTTTCAGGAGCAGTATAAAGCCTTCATTACCAGTTGTTGGTTAGCTGGGAACTGCATGTTTTCAAGTGGAGAATGCACAGTTATATTAGTAATAAATTCACACATGTAGGTTTGGAAAGACTCAAATCTCACTCTTTGTTTCCTGCTGTGCCTAGTTATTATCCCCATTCTGCAGGTCTCGTCCATCTTCAAAAATCATCTCTTTCTATGTGTACCAGGGCAGCTGCATCTCATTTGTAACAACACTCCATTCCTGTTTCTGATCTTCAGCTCTAAAGCACTTGGAGATTCTTTGTATAAAACACATAAGATAGAGGTAAATAAATGAAGCTAAATTCAGCTGAGTCTATCTGACTGGTCTAACAGTTTTTACACCTGACAAGAGAAGTTAAGACAGCAAGTTAAAGTGATATATTAGACAGGAAGACACTGTCCCAGCCCCTGTTTTACCTTTTGTCCAAAGCCTTCAAGGGAGAACAGATCATTGACAAGAATTTCCTGGATTGGCTTTGATTTGTTGCTGATGATATTGCTGCTACTAAAACCTCAGAAAGAGCTTTTGGCATTTGTCATAATGTTCACCTGGAGGCTCAGGAGGATCTGTAGAGCACGAAGATCTCACTGGAACAGACAATAAAAAAAAAATTACTCAAGTGGACATGAAGAAGTTAGAATGTATTGTAGAGAAAAATGACACTTTATTTAAATCTAAAGGGAGAAAATGGATTTAGAGAAGTGGAAATATAGGAGCAGTTTATTTACAGGGATTAAGTTACCCTATTTATGATTGTACATTGAATTGAGAGATTTATTTTACACTGAGCTATTGTATGACACCAATAACATAGCACTGGTGCAAGGAAGAGCAATTATCCTGGTAGATAATTTATAAATCCTGGTAGATAATATATAAACATACCTTACTTTCTGAAGTTGAGTAGCCTTATGTTTAAATACAGCATGGAACTTGTCCTGTATATCCAGACTGAGCTGAACAGAGCATGACAAAGTGAATTTGGGGATTCTGAATGTTCCCTTGGAGGACCCCCTAACTGGACATGATCAAAGACATTCGAAGCCTTTTCAAATCACAAACAGGATTTTTTGTCTGCAGGAATGGAGCTGCTGGGCACGGCCTGAACTGCAGAGGGTGGGAGCAGGAGCACCCTCTGACAGCCCCGGGAACCCCCCACCCCTCCTGCCCTCCCATCACCCCCCTGCACACTCAGGGCTGGACTCTCCTGGGCAGTTCTGGCTGTAAGAAGGCTCTGTCAGCCCTCTGCAGTGACAGGACCAGGGAGGAGCTGCACGGGCCTGTCCACAAAGGTAATTTTTCAGTGTGAAGAATTTATCTCTGTCACTGGCTCACTGCTTTTTGTTTGCCCACAGAGAGCTCTCTCTGACTTAGTTCTAGAATTCTGGGTAGCAGAAAACCCAAGAGCTGTGAGCTATTTGTAATAAATAGTTGTATCACACACAGTTCCTAAAGAAAAATCAGCAAAGGCCACATCTTCAGATGTGTGACAGTGGGATCTCACATCCTGCAGGCAGATTACACCAATTTACACTCACTGATGTCTTATCTGCTCTTCTTATTATTTGTAACTTAGGACAGAGTGACTTCATTATGATTTGGGTGTTTTTATAAAGAGTTTTTTAAGGCACAGGGTTTGAGTTCAAATATTAACATGAGACTTAAATGATTATTGACATTTAATTTATATTTGACAACAGGAGCTATTACAAATTATGTTAACACATGACAGCCCATCCCTTTAAATTTGTGTATGTATGACTTGGCATGAAATTCCATTTTTGTAACTGCTTTGATATATTAACTTCAAAATCATGTGAAACCTTTGGCATAGGCAGCTGTACTCTTTTATTTTTTTTAAGTTTATACTTCTTAATGAGATTACTTCTCGTGGTTTATGAAATGTTTTGTCATAAAGTGGTCATTTAATTCTTGTATTTTAATTGTGACAGACCATTATTGCTGCTGATTTATTATCTATTATCCTCTTACAAGCAAATTTAATCACAGGAGCTCTATTTCCCTCTAATCTTTATTAGTATAGTGGAGAGAAAACTCTGCCACATTTAGTATTTAGCAGATAACTGAGTATTCTCAAGAAAGACCACAATGCCTGAAAATCCACAAAACAAAATTAAGGTTTTGTTTAAGTGGAGAATAAGTTGCAAATGGCTGAATGGCTAAAGAATAAAGTCTAGAAAAATAATGTAAACCTCATATATCACCATCAGACAGAAGTTTGAAAATCTGAAGCTGTGCTTACCTTGTAAAGATAAATGTAGAAATGTACCTGAAAAACATCATCTCTGCTGTTATGTCTGGGCAGTCTCACCTCACTAATATTTCAACCAGGGTAAGCTGTGTTTTTTTTCATAACCATTTAGGGATTTTCATAATTTTGGTAAACTTGGAAAGAAAAAACCACATAGCTGTTTATTTTCCTCAGGAAATAGTGAATGATGATGCCAAGAAGTATCAATTTACTTTGCCAAAATTAAAGTGGGGATGTCCTCTCCTCTCCTCCCATGTGCTTCAACTTTCTGTCATGCTGAATTCTGTGTAGAAAATTGTTCAGAAAGGTATAGAACTTGCTCAGAGATGTATAGAACTTGTTCAGAGATGTACAGAACTTGCTCAGAGCTGTATAGAACTTGTTCAGAGCTGTACAGAACTCATTCAGAACTGTACAGAACTCATTCAGAGCTGTACAGAACTGTGCCCCCCTGTCCCTGGTCTCCCATCTGCTGCTCACCCACTCGAGGTGGGTGCTGTCAGATGTCACATCAGACCTTGATTGTTTGGGTCTGATCCTGAGCAGTGTGAATTAGGAATTCATGGTCAGAGGAAGGCAAACATTAAAACATAGGTTACATTTATAAAAATTTTGTGTATTTGAAAGATACAGTTGCAGAAACCTCTTTTTTCAGGATGAGCATTAAAACAAACAGTGTCAGCTGAGAGCAAATTGATTCTGAGCACTGAATCAGAGACATGAGCAAATGCTGAACCCTAAATTGAATTGAGAATCTGAGTTTCATTTAATAACCAAACATTTGAATTACTTATTAAGAGTTCTGTAGGTAGCTGTACGGGCTGAATTTTATGCCTTCAAAATAAACAGTAGACAAAAGGAAATGTAATACAAGCACTGTGTTTTCAAGATAAGGTGCAAACAGAATAATTAATAGAAATGCAAACACAGTGCTAGTTTCTAGAAGAGCTTTATCTTATGAAACAAGTAATATAATTATGGTGACAAAGCTTGCAACTGAAACAAAAGTACAATGAAAGATTTTTTTTCCTAGAAGTGAGTTCTGATGATACATTTCTTCATTAAGAAAAACAGTTTTGTAAAAACTGGAACATTCTACTGGGGTCCACCTTTTTTTTCTTTTTGCAAAGATCCCTTTTCCTGTTCTGAAGGTAATTTCTGTTCAGCCAAGATTCTAATGCATGTGTAATTTTTCCTTTCTCCAGATCTGCCCTCGAGGTCTCTGACATTCACCTGTGCAGATGCAGTTCCACCTTCACACCCCGGGCATCCCTGGGGCTGCAGTTCCCTGGCCCAGCCATCCCTGCACATGTTCCTGCAGCTTTGGGAATTCTTTCCTCTGGGGACCTGTGTTATTTAAGAAGGAAGGGAATCCCCTTTAAAATTCACATATTTGATTTTAAAAATCAACCTTTGATTTTATTTGGAAATCAACAGTATTTTTCCTGTGTGTAGGGATGTCAGAAAGGCATTTAGATTAATCAGTTTACTGCATGTTTGAGTCACTGGAGGGATTGCCATCCCCTGCTGGACACAGAACTGCTCATGGTTTCAGAGCCTCAGGAGTTAAATTGGGCCTCTGCCCCTTCACCACAACCCCTCGATATTGTTTGAGTGCTTTTACACTTTGCTTTTTGGGAACACAACAAACACAGTCCCTGACACTGTTTCCTTCAGTACCAAACTGCTTCTGTCCACAGCAAGTGATGCTGAACCATGGAAGCCAAAACACAAACAGGCCATGGTTTGCTATGTCCAGAACTTGTCTTAATTTCCTTTAGTTTCATCTTTGTGGTTGCCTTTATAGACATACATATATTAAGGCTGTGATTCTGATTCCTCCCCTTGCCCTCCCCCCAAGAAAAGTATGGATTGGGCCAGGATATTTTGAAACTTTAGCTATATAAAATAATTACTTCAAAGACAGTCTGTGCATGTTTGCACGTTTAGTTTATTAAGCAAAACTTAATTTCATTCTGCTATGAATGACAAAATTAATTCTCAGTCTTCTGTTCCCTTATATATCCAAAGAACACGTGATAGCAGTGTATGATGCCAAGCCCAGCCTCAGAGCTCCCACTCTCCACAGAAGTTTAGGAGCTTCTATCACAGGCAGTAGCTGATAGAATACAATATTTGATAATATTGAATCCCCTGTTGCAATAAACATCTCATTTGAAGCAGTAATAGCAGACTATTATTCTAACCAAGCTTAATCTTCCTTAGCTGCAACAAATCATTTAGAATTATTCAGGGTAAAGTATATAGGTGAGATGTTAATAGAGAACCCGTTAGCCCAAACTGCTGTTTTAATCAAGAATTTGGACTGCAGACTAGAGCAGAATTTGATACTATAATAACACCTTTCAGACTGAAGGCATTCTAAAGCAGTGTCAGTAACGAGCTGGATGGTGGGGGTGCTCTGACTGTGTGGGGAATACAAATATCAGTGGCCACACTTTGTTCCACAGGAGCTTTCTTACCCAGAGATCAGAGCACGGAAATGTGTTTGACTGGAACAGAGAAATAGGCTGCACACCTGCCCAAAAATCATTGGAAAAGAGTGCCAGTGTTTTTACCTCGGCCCAAAGAGGAATTCAACAGCTCAGTCGGGTTCCTGCGTTTTCAGTGCTCATTTCCAGGCTCTGTGTCCCTTTCTGCCAGTCCCTCCAGCCTCCAAACCAGCACCCACACACATCCTCCCTGTAACACCCCTGGAAAACAAGCAGAGCAACAGCATCACACAGGGGAAAAGCAAAGAGAGAATAAGTGAAGGGTGGTGAATTTTAATGGTCTTTGGTCTCAATGAATGCTTCACTCCTCAGCCAGAAGCATAAAAGGTTTCTGGGGTTTCACCACATCCACGTGAAGGGATTGCAGACAAAAATGGCCAGAAAGGGTATAAAAATACTTTTTGTTTTAAGAAAAGGAGAAAGAAAGAATTATGTTCTTCACACATGGTAAAGATTTACATCCTAGATGATATTTGGGAATAGGAGAGAGAAACAACAAATTTTTCCTCATTTAATATCCACTGCATTGGAATGCTTTGTGTGTTAACACCTTGTAGCAACACTTTGGCCATGAAGTCTCTATATTGCTGATTGATGTATTGATAGAAAACATCCTCATAGTTGAGCTAAAAGTCTGTAAAACAGAGAGCAATATCTTTATATACTGTAAAATCTGCATTAGCTTCACTAGGGAGAAATAATTAAAGTAACTGAGGAGAAAAAATCTCTGTTAAATACAACGTGGAAAGCTAAAGAAAATGTGATTTTATTCTCTTTGAAAAGCTGAACTCATTTTCAAAAGGCAATTTTAATTAAAAAAAAATTCAGAAAATCTGGTGTTATTTGAATAAAAAAGACAGGGTTATGAAAGTGTTTTAAAGTTGTTACTCCTAAGGAAGTAGAAGTAAAATCTTTGGCCAGTAGAGCAAAGATAAGATCAAAGATTTCGTTCTTACTTTCTGAGAAATGCCAGTAACTTAACCATGGATTTGAGCATAGCAACTCTAGAGATAATATAGGATAAACCAGGCTGACTTCCAAAGAGAAACATGTGGGACAGCTACAGAAGTATAACTTCTTTTGTACCAGATGCTGAAAAACTGGTTTCTTGCTTTGACAAATACTTCTCTCACCAGTTCAAGCAAAATTCTGGAGCAGTTAATCTTTAGTGCATTGGAAGAGCAGATCCATAATTGCTTTGTTTTCCTCAGCTTCTGTTTATTAAATGTTCACTTTCAATTCCTTCCTGAGTTTGCAGGGAGAGTGTCATGATTTTCTGTCTGATGTGGAGGAGATGTTCACGTGTCACTGTGGAAACTGTCACTGACAGACACAGAAATTCAAATACTTGTTTCTTCTGTGACACTTTTATCAAGTGAGTGAAACATTTGACTTCTGTTAGAGTTTGTATGTTTGGTTTTAATGACTCTCAATCTTTGTTCATAACCTACTGAAAGGCATTTTGCTGCATTTTGTTCCTTTTAAACGTCTCTTGTTTCTGGTAGCCAGCTCACTTGAGGAAGTGCCAAAGCACTGTGGTACCTCACCATGTCTGTGCTCTGCAGTGACATCCCTCTGCAGCTGAGCAGGGGGAAAAATAACCTTCTAGATCTCAAACTTTGAAAGAAGAAGGCACCCCAGGGGAGTTATTTGACAGTCTGCAGATTTTTGTAACAGGGAAACCAATGGAAGCTTCAAGTGTGTTTAGAGAGAATTGCTTCCTTGCATCTCAAAACCTCGTGCAGGGCAGAGAGCAGCAAATCCTAGTGCAGTGTCAGCTGGGGGCACAGGGACACCTTGGGGTGAAGAGATGGAAAATCAATATTAAATTCAGTTTGCTGTGTTAATTCCCACTTGCTTAACAGCACTTTGGATGGACTAGAACCCCTTTGTCCATTAGCTACATGAACATCTAGAGATGCCACGCTAAAATCTTGGAAGATCTGAAATGCTTTCAGTGGAGCAGGAGTGAAAAAAGTTGTATTCTCTAAGAAAAACCTGGAGCTACTAACAATCATGCTTCCCCCTTTTAATTTTATATCTTCATATAATTTGTGGGGCATTGTTTTCTGAGTGGTTTTGAAGTTACTTACCTCTACTTATATTGTTCTGATGATTACCCTTCTAATGACCTCATAGATATCTTGTCTCGTTTAAACCTTGGCTGCAGTGATTTGAGCCATGCTTTGAGCTGGCAGTCTGACTTCAAATTCATCCCATAAGCATACAGTTTTTAAAATCTATAGGTTTTTTTCAATTGATTCTACTTGTTCTTATTAATAATTTTTCCCAATGTGCATGTATGAATGTATTTCTGTGTTGAGGGAGAGAGGATTGGTAAGCAGTGATTCATCTCCAAGAACAGCATTTTGGAGCTCACAGAATATATCAGAAGCTGCCATGCTAGATGTGAAATCATTTCCCCAGAACTTCCCTGTTATATAAGCAGTTCTTAAACATGCAGTGCATTACTGCCTGCCTTATTTGCATTTGTCATGTTCCAGGGCTATTCCCTTATCAACATAATACCCTCTGTGGTTGTACTGCTTACAATAAATTACTTCTGCTTTTCCTTTTGTTCTCAAGGTTATCCTAATCTCCCAAGAACACTTAAGGACAGTAAGGCTGTGAAGAAACAGAGAACTGAAGTTCCATTACGACCCAGTAAGTTGAACATTTTGACATTTGGTACCTGCAGTGGAGAGCACAGAAATGCTGGGGGGTGTTGCCCTGTCCTGGAGAACCCCCGGCTCTTGTTGCCCTCTTGACTTGCATGGGAACAAACCAAGGCACTGGTGACATGCAACATCTAAATCATTTCAAGGCAATCACATGGCTAGTGTTCAAGAATAATTCTTTTATTTATAAAGTGTTGGGGGTGGGGAGAGAGAGAGGTGGGTGTGCAGTTTATCTGGTCAGACTGTGAACATGTGCAGGTGCCTGTCCTCCAGCTGGCAAAGGGATTGGGCATGACCAGCGTTTACTGTGTGTCTAACTAAGAATTTCTGAGTGCAAAACTTAAATTCCCAGCCCAGATAACAGAGAAATGTAGCTCAAGCCAGCTACAGAGAATTCAGCCTTTTGCCATAGTCTATGCAGAGGCAATAAATTCAATCCCACTTGAAAATGTCTTGTTTGCATAGGTATAAATAATTTTAAACCCAAAAAACCATTATAATTGGTAAAGTATGGAACAGAATTAAACTAACATTACTTACATGATGCCTAAAGGACAGACTAAATGTATTTATTCTTAAGAATACAGGAAATACCATGAGGAATTTACAGGAAACAATACTTATGCAATATTTTATATTGTCTTTATTTAAATTTCTCTAAATATGTTGAACTTTTGACATATTTGTACATATGCTGTAGTTTTCAATATCATAACTAATTTTCAGATTGGTCATGACATCTCTGTGAGAATATTCTGAATGTCACTGATGTTAAAATGCCATTATTTCACTGTTTGTACCAGGTATATCCGTCATCACTTTACTCCCGTTGTTTCATTTCTTTGGCTCTCAGACTAGTGAGCATTAATTTCAAACAGATTCATACAATTTTTGACACTTACTGGATTACACTGCTGGCATAGCTGACTTGTTTAATCCTTATCTCAAAACTGAAATAATATTAAGGGCTGCTTTAAAAATGTTGTCACTGATGTAACCAGTGTTTTTAAGGTACTTTATAACCAAAAGAATTATTTTCTTTTAAACATGGCATTACAGAATAACTGTCACCCACTCTCCTGAGAAGGACCCCAAGATGTGGTTCCTTCTTCTGCTTCACACTTGAATCCAGTGTTGCTTAACAATCTACAGTGAGAAACCAATCTACATCTTGAAGAAAATATGATTACTTCCTTTGCCTTAAAGTCTAACTAAATATTTAGACAATTTTAATTGATAGAAGGTTGGACAATGTAGTAGCAATTTGGAGTTGGGAGTATAAGCAAAATTAGTTGCTCTGGCACAAGCCCTTGGCTTGTTATTAAGGAAGATGATTACTATAATTAGTGGCAGAGAAGATGTACAATTCTCTTTATAAAATGGTTGTGGATTATCTCCAAAAAATTATTATACTGTCTGTCTGGCCAGAAAAATATCCAAGGGGGACACCTGTGTTCAGCTGGGAACAGTTGTAAGGCTGTTGTTCCATGGCAGGCACTGCAGGGGCAGGGCTGTCCCTGCTCTGCACAATGGGCTCCATTGAACAGAAGGGAAAAGGAGAGGCATGGATAACTTTTCCTCAAGGATCCCTTTTCCTTTGGTTGTCTTCCTTCCTGTTTGGATTTCATTTGTCCTTTCATTCTGTGGGTGAGCCAGGAATCCACCTTCCCCAGTGCCTGCTGCTGGTCCTGGGTCAGGGAGAAGCACTCGACCTTTCTTCTCCCCCCAGCAAGCAGTGCCTGGATTCTCCTATGGACGGTGCCACAGCCTCCAGAGGAAGCTGGAAGCACCTCTGTCTTTGCCCCTGATCATTTTTCTTAGGGGGCAGTTCCATAGGTTTCAACACCACTTTAAAGACAGAGAGAAAATGGAGCCTGGGCCACTGCTCCAATGGGGGAGTTTGTCTAAAAGCAAGGGGAAGGAAACTCTCACTCTTTTCCTGGTCATTTCGGGAAAGAAACCAATTTCTGGGTTTGTTTTTGTTTGGTTGGTTGGGTTGGGTTTTGTTTGTTTGTTTGTTTGTTTTGGTGGGGAGAGCTTTGCTTGGTTTTTTGGTTTTTTTAAGAGGAAATGAGTTTGCAGTGTGCTTTGAAACCTGCAGGACCTGCAGGAGGGTGGGCAGAGAAATGCTTAGGTTGGTCACCTGCAGTGAGGGACGTGACATATAACTCTTTCAGGAATTCATCCTTTGTCATAATTTAGAGAAGCTGAGATTTTTTATCTGAATAACTTTTTACTGAACTCCCCCTTCAGTTTATGTGCTACCTACAGTCCATGTAATCCAGTATTGTGTCTTTGCATCTGGGAGTTTAAACCCCGTGTAATTTATGTATTAGACATTAAATCCCTCCTCAAGCTGGTATATCTGTTTTGGGGTGATTAAAGCATTTTATATGTGCTGTATTTATTTGCTCAGTCAAACCAGACAACTGCAAAGAGACCTGATCTGGTGTTTCAGTCAATGTTAACCATGGTGTGTGTTCTGCTGCTGGGCTGTACAGTAATGCTCCTGTTATCCTGTAGCTTCCATCTGTAACTTCCAGCCATTACTCATGGCACAGAGATTTTTTTCTCACTCAGAGTGCTGCCACCTATGGTGTGGAAAGAATGAGGAAAACTTGTAACAGTAATGCTACATAAATAGTGCTTTCAGACTAGGGGGAGAAATACAGGGAATCCAAATGAAGATTAAAGAGAATTTGTAGAGAAAGAGCTGCCTGATTTGGAATGAAGTCAGGAACCCTGTGGCTGATGAGCTCATCCTCAAAAAAAAACCCACCATAAGGCAAATTATGAACTCAGCCCCAAAAGTACAGGCCATCAAAAGTAAATCATTAATTGCGTATATTTAATAAAATAGATATAAAAATATTATTCAACAGTAGGTGACATAGTGACTCAAATGATGATAGGATAACATTTAAATCTGAAATAAATTTTGGTGAGAAATTATGCTGTCCTTCTAAGATGAGGAGAAAACTGTTTCAGTAGATGACAGCAGAGTCCTTCTGCTTTTTATCTCTTTAATCAATTTAAAAGGCCAACAGATATTTTATAATGGTGCCTTTCTTTCCCAGAGCAGGCATCTGATAAGGCCTTATGCTTGATGCTCCATTTCCCAAGCTAAAATCCCCTGCCTTGACATTGTTCAAGGTGAGCTTAAATAGGGCAGGACACACGCTGTTCTTACAGCTGTATTTGTTCAGGTGCACAATTCCAACTGCACAGGGCTGCCCATTCCCAGTGCTGACTGCCAGGAGACAGGGAAAGGGAAAAGGGGAGGGAGGAGAATTTTATTTAAAGGTCCTGCTATTGTTAGAGCAGTTACAGTATCCAAAAGCATTATAATTAATAGCATCAAACATACAATTTTCTCTTCCTTGGTGTAGAAGAAAACAAATGATCTCACTGGCTGTTCCATGGGGTCACTGTCCAGTGGGACAGACACGGGCTGGATGGCCCGGGCAGTGGGTTCATCCAGGGGGTGGTTGGTCACTGTGGTGCCCCCAGGGCTCGGTGCTGAGGCCAGAACTGTTTGACACCTTTCTGGGGGAGGATCTGAGAGCACCCACAGGCACTTTGCAGAGGACACCAGGCTGGGCAGGAGTGCTGTGTGCTGAGGGCAGGAGGCTCTGCAGAGGGACTGGGCAGGCTGGAGCCAGGGGCTGACAGACACCATGGTGTGAGGGTCAGCAGGGCCGAGTGCCAGGTCCTGCCTGGGGTCAGGATAACCTCTGCAGTGCCTGGGGCTGGAAAGCTCCTGCAGGGAAAACCCCTGGGAGTGCTGGGCTGAACATGAGCTGGCTCTGTGCCCCTGTGGCCAACAGGGCCAGTGGCTTCTGTCACACCACTGTCACACCACTGCACCAGCAGGACCAGGGCAGGGATTGTCCCCCTGAACTCTGCTGACCTTCTCACTTTCTCAATACAAGCTCTGAAAGGAGCTTGTATTGATGTGGGGTGGGTCTCTTCTTGTGAGTAACAAGTGATAGCACAAGAAAATAAGAGAAAATGGCCTTATTCTGCCAGAGGAGGTGGGATAATAACAATGGGATAATAAGGGTTCTTCCCCCAGACGGTGGTTGGGCAGCTCCAGGAGGGTTTGGATGATCCTCTGGGGCACAGGGGGTGACTCTTGGGGATGGGCCTATGCAAGGCCAGGAGCTGGACTTGATGATCTTGTGGGTCCTTTACAACTCAAGATATTCTATGATTCTGGGTTATTAAGAAAAATGTCTTCACCAAAAGGCTTGTCAGGCCCTGGAAGAGGATACCCAGGGAAGTTGTTGACTCCCATCCCTGGAGGTGTTCAGAAGATGTGAGGATGTGGTGCTGAGGGACATGGTTCATGTGGAGCTGCCAGTGTGGGGTTACAGGTTGGGCTTCATCTTTGCCAAGCTGAAAGACTGTGACTGTTTCATGGTGTTGTTGGCACTTGGCTGTGTTTAAGAAACAGAGGAGTGCCCTCCTCTTTCTTTCCATAGAACTGCAGCCTCTACCTTTTCTCTTTTTTTCCTCCCTAATTTCTCATAGTGTCTTTATTAAAGAAAATAAATGTAAATGAGGTGCCTCTAGCAGTATAATTAAAACTTTCTGGCTTGATTAAAGTATGCAGACTGTCAACTGCTACACCCTAAGAGATTCTGCCACTGACATTTTAGAATATTCAATGCATTCAGGGGAAAATATCCCACAGGGGGGTTATTTTCTTCTAAGTAAGCATAATTCATGGCAGAATTTAAAGAAGAAAACCATGAAGTGGACTAAATAAACAAGACACTTCCAAGTATGAGTGAATCTTACTAATGTTCTACTGAAAATTGATGCTGTATTCCCAAGGCAAGGCATTATCCATTTATATATAAATAATGAGCTGTTACATAAAAATGTCTGTGCTACAGACAGCACTGATATCTGGGCATCTGCCTGGCTTACTAATGAGGCCAAGACACGGGAGTGAGTCATGTTGCCAAGGAATGTTCTTGCACACATTGGTGAGAGAGGTTTCAGGATCTGGGTGTTCATTCCAAAGAGGGCAGTGGAGAGGGACACTGGGAGCAGGTGAAACCTCAACTAAGAGCTGGGGAGGCCTTAGTCTTGCACAAAATGTTTCTATGTTTTAATACAAATTATCCTTTCAACAGAGAGTGAAATGAACTCCCTAAACGGGTCAAGGGAGAGTAAAAATTGTTCATTTATAAAAGCTTGCAGAGGCTGAAAATTGTTCACATAGAATGGCAAGAGAACACGATCCTGTTTCTCAATTCTCTGGAACAGTCCTCCTCTCTTTTTCTTCTTTCTTATTTTTTTCTTTTTTTTTTCTTCCTTTCTTTTCTCTCTCTTCTTTTCTGTTTTCACTTTTTGTAAGTGACCCTGGAATGGGTCCAATTTTCTCTGGAAAGAAAATACACTTTGATTTATTTTAGTTAGTTGTTTTCACTGTACACACATTGAAGCTTGAAATGTGCCATTGGGGATTTCATAAGAAACAAAGTGTTACTCTATAACATTTTGCTTTTCTTGCATTTATTTATTCAGCTCAGGTCTGCAGCTTGTTTAGGACTAAGATCCACAGAGCACGAGACTGACTCTAACTCAGGTAAAGGTGTGACCCTGCCCTAAGGGAGTAAATTCTGAATCATGCTTCCTCTTCCCTCTGGAACTCTCCAGGTAGGTGTGTCTGCTCCATGTAAACCGCTCCAGCATTTCTGTACCAGTGCTTTGGGATGTTCTACCCAGGACTGAGCTGATACACCAAGATAAGATGGGGTTTAAATCTTCTAACTCCTCGATAAACAATTCCATTCCTGCTGTCAGCCAATTCCTTTGTTATAGTTTTGCACAGCCCATTCTGCAGCTGGATCTCCTGGATGCTGGGTGTAGCATTTTTCTCTGTTAGGCAACGCTTGCCCCTGGATCTCTGAGTAAAGGAGGCTTTAAAGGCTTGTCAGGCAAATCTAAAAGAAAAAATTGTTTGCACTGAGCCACTCTGCAATTACAGGAAAAATCCTTCCTGCTGATGGAGCCTTTCAGTGCAATGGGTGTGTTGTGGCTGTGCCATGCAGTGGGCACAGTCACCTTTTCCTTTTTGGGTGGGACAATCAGAGCAGTTCCCAGGTGCCCCAAGCCCTTCCTTCAGCAGGTGGTGCCTGTTCAGCTGCCTTTGAGCCTTATTTCATCTCAAAATGGCTCGTTTTCCAGAGTGAATCATACCAAGCAGAAATAGCCCTTTGCAGTGCTGAATCTTCCTCTCACTAGTTTTATTTGAAGATATCTCTGGTGATTCAAATTTAACTGTGGTTCAACTCAAATTTTCTCCATCTGGGTTTCCCTGAGTTATGTAACTTCTCACAGGCCAAAGAACCTCAGTTATTAACATCTTTTGCTTGAAGTAAATTTTTTAATTAAGTGGGAAAGATAAAAAACTGGAGGAGATTTAGTGCTGTTTATTTTATATTCTTTGAGAGCCACAGGATTATGTGCTGGCTTGTAAATGGGCTGAGAGTTTATTTTCCCCCAAGAAGAAAAATGTCCCTGGAACACTACAAGGAAAATGGGTTTCAAAACTCAGTTCTAGATTTAGAATTGTCATTAATTGTTGGCTTCTGTGAGAGTCAGTGTTTTTTAATCATTGCTCATCATGAATTCTCTCTAACTTATGTTTCTGCTTTGAAGACGTGACTCTTTTGAGCTTTTGGAGACATAATGATCTTGGGAAAACTGAACCGTTATCTTTGCCCTGTTCTAGGATGAGGATGATATTAAAAACTGCTGCTAATACCATCTGTAACTAAACAAAGCACTGTAACAAATGAAAGAAGGAACAACTAAGCTTCAGATTTTAATAGACATCAGAAATATGTTCAGGCTTAAAACACCTCTGTGTATTCTGTGGAGTTTGTTATGGATGGAACTCTAAATGTAAACTACCCCTCTGCAGAGGAAGGATAAAAGAAAGTTGACGGTATTTGAACTTGAAAGAATTTAGCAGATAGTATCTGTTACACATTTCAGGTTATCCATTCCAGTTTGTTATTTCATTCACTATAATCTTACAAGAGAGAAAAGTATTGAAAGTGCAAGATGTGGATCAAAAGATGCAAATATTCACCAAAAGTAGCAAATTTTATAGAGAAAAACTGAAACCATTTTTTCTTTCTCAGTCACAGAGGTGATCAAATTAACAAAAAAATGTCAACTCCTTTAAAGTAGTTTTGTGACTGAATATATAAAAACTTTCTGTATTTGGTAGCAGAAATTGATACGTTTGAATTAATAGAAGACAATGTCTGAAGAATTCCCTGAGTTGTCCAGGGATTGTCAGGTGATTGTAAACTGGTCCACACCCCTTTCTGAAGAATAAAGTGAAGCATAAGTTTGTTACCTTCAGTTCATGATTTTTACAAAATTTTGTGAAGGAGCTCAGTTAGGAAATTTTTTTTTTACCACCTTTATCTCCCTCCTTGGTTGCTTTTATCCTGAGGGGAAATGTCTGGTTACTCTGCTGTTCTGCAGACCTTTAAAGGCAGCATTGTCCCTGAGAGGTGGGATCCCAGGATCCTCCCATTCATTTAATCCCTGTTCCCTGTGCCTTCTCAGTTGTTTTGGACGAGGGCTGGTATGACCATATGGTGCATCTGATGGTGGAACTGAGTCAATTTATTACTATTGTTTTTATCCAGATTCTTTCCCAAGCACAGGAGTTTCCAGCTCCTTTCCTGTTCAGCTGTGTGGTCTCTTGTGCAGCTCCTTGTCAGCCTGGTCTTTGCACTGTTATTTTGTCTACATAACTTTGTAGTTTGGGTGACTGGAAGTTATAAACGGAAGTTATAAACATTTATTCTGTTTAGCGTCAGTTCTCCTATTTATTTCTCCCAATTCAAAGTTTTCTTTGCCTGAACAGTTACTGGACCCCATTCCATGAAAGACTGCCTGAGGAACATTCCACTTTCACATCCAGTGGGTCCAGCAAGGTGCTGAACATGTTCTGTGGGAACGGGATTAACAGCAGCTTTCCCAGCCTCCCTGAGGAAGTGCACGCACCACTAATGTAGTAAGACCTGTAAAACAAATTGGAAGTAACTCTTATTTTGTACCCATTGGTAAATTACATGACATTTCTACCAAAAAAGCCTCCCAAGCTGCCATACCAGCTGGAAATGCTTCAGTTTAGTATAACAAGTACAACCATGAAGAGCTTTTATAGATATGACTAATTCAGTGTAGCTTCATTCTAAATTAATGCATTGGGACAGCCAATAGTAAAGCTATTAAAAGAATTAAATGGTGGTGGAATTGTCAAAATTTCTCCCTTGGCTTGAATTTAGGAAGACAGTTTTAGCTACATGGGTCTCAAGTCAGCAGCAGAGACAGTCACACACTGCATTCAGTGTTGCAGGAGGTTTCTGGGGCAAGGACTAGAGGAAAACTGTTACCCACTGAACAGCACTATGTGCCTGCACATGGAACTTCCTTTAGTTAACTTTCCTTCAGTTACATTAACTTTAGTTAATTTTCCTTTAGTTAAGACAAAAGGGATAACACTGAAATTAGACAAAAAGGCCCCCTGGCAGGCAAAGCCTGTCCAAACAGATGGGCTTCCAACACACTTGAAGGTCACCAGACTCAGAATTTGCTGGGGGCGTCAGTAATCATGAGTTTGTGATCTGTCTCTGCTGCAGCTACAGGATCTAACCTAGACATGTCTCAGCAGTTCAAAGATAAGGCCCTTAAAGCAGCTATCCTAGCAAAGTGAAAAAGCAACTAGATCCTCTTAATAAAAGAGAAAAGAAATCTTGCTGGCCCTAATTGGAAGTTGTAAACATTCCAGTATAAAGGATGCAATGCAGGGTGCAGAAAAATAGTATAGTGAGAGCCAAAGATTAATAAAGTGAACTGTGAGACTGCACAGAAATTGTTATTTCTGTTTGAGGTGTATCCTTCCAAATAATAAATGACAAAATACACCTGTACAACTGACTCATAATCCAGGTGAGCACAGATCTCCCCAGTGAACACTGAAATTAAGGAATATGGTGTCCTGGCAAGTCAGAAGTGACAGAATGCAGGTCCTGCTGTTGTGGTGCTTGGTTATTCAGGGTTAGTGATGACTACATTACATCCCATATGACTTCCCCAAAAATAGACTGAATTAGTGCAAGGAATAATTTAATTCCTTGACTTGTTTCTGCAGTTTTCTTCTCCCTCAAGTGCAGGGTGTGCCTGTGTGTGATCCTGGACACTCAGGTGCTGAGTAGCAGCTGAAGTGCTGGCACCTGGAAATACATCCAAGGCTGTGTGTTTGAGGTTTTTTCACTCTGCTGTCCTCCCAATTTATGTGCACATAACTTGGACCTGAGGCTAAATCTGCTACTGCTCACAAAGCCATGTGTTATAACCTAATTTCGTAGAGCTCTCAAATATTGAGAAGAAGACTGTACTGCTGGTGCTTATGGTATTTTACAAGTTAGGAAAAGTAAGGTATAAGCAAAAGTTCATTATAAGGTGTTGCCATTGACTTCCTATCAGTGTTTTCCACCATCTCTAGGTAGTTTCTGTAGAGCACAAATGTGGTGAACTGGGACAGAGCCTTGGAGAGCTGTGGTGTGACAGGGAAAAGGGAATTTACTGCCAGCAAACTCCAACCATGACCTGAGCTCAAGCTGGTTCAGCGACCATGGCAAAAGAAAGGATCCACCTGGGCAAAGGGAATATTTCTGCAGCTGTGAGATAGTTAGAGCTCTTCTCGTGGAGAAGTCTGTTGTTGCATCCAGTGAAAATACTGAACATGGTACTGAACAAAAAGTGAGATTGTTAATCTTCTTTTTAATCCTCCCTAACGGCCTGAAAATCTTTCAAATATTCCCAGCATTCAGTGAAAGATAAGAACACGTGGTGCTACCTTCATTCCTGGTTAACATGAAATGAAAATTACACTTGAAGTGCAGCTCGTAAGCAAGACCTGCCAGGATTATTCCTATTCTTCCTTAGGAGCTGATAAAATAAAATTGTCCTTTTTAGATTTTTTTTCACTGCACTGTTGTCTCTTTTACTTTCATAAGTTTTATTATCTTGCTGTATGTTGTTAAATCTAAGTAGAATATTAAGTACAGAACTTTTCCCATCAGTAAATGTTTTCTTTCCTATAAAATGTGTTCATAGCCTGAATTTAACATAGCTGCATCTTTCCAAGGTATTAAGGAAGCTTTTATGTCCCTATAACTGATCCAACATTCCATCAGGACTAAATATTTTAAATATTTTTAGGAGTTTGATTTTGAAAGTGTAAGGACAGAGATGAAATCCTCACCTCATTAAATTCCATGGAAGCAGGATTTAATTCTGCTATTTCAACCCTATTGAACCCTATTTCTTTCCCATTCATATATTAATCAAGTTACTATCATGAAATCAGACCTACATAAAGAAAGGGCCTTATGACCAGCCAATACTATAACATAATATTGAATTCCTACTCTATAGTTTCACCAAAACCTCATTTTCCATCAGATGATCTGGAGTGAAAATGGGTCAGTTGGCATAATAAAGATATAATAAGGCACTGTTAAAGGTGCCTGAAAATTGCAGTTCTGAACAGAACTGTAGGCTGCTTCTTCCACTTTCACAACATAAATCATTTATGTTATCCAGGTGTGATGAATACTAAATGATCTATGGAAGAAATCATATTAACAGACTTCTTTTATTATTAGAATGACTGCAGGGAACTAGGGTCAGTCACCTGAGTGAAAGATATGTAAGACCAAATAATAAAATATGGGGATTGGATAGCACATCATTTCAATCAGGTTTGAAAGTAATAAACATACAAAAGCTAAAAAGGAAGCACTTGGACTAATGGAGCCTTGAATTTCCTGCTCCTTGAGGGCTCATTTCTTCCTTCTGCTGGACACACAAAGCTGCAAACATCGTGGCTCCCTGTGAAAATCCATCTGTACATGAGGGATGTACCTGCCTGCCTTTGGACCTTCAGCACTCACCTGGAATTGTGGAAGGATGTCAGAGCAGAGTGGCCTCAGATCTTGTGACAAAAATCCTTTTGTTCCCAGTCATTTCCTGAGCCAGAACCCAGCCAGTGTGTGACTGGATGGCTCCAGAGCAGGTGCCTGTCCAAGGAAAGGTGTCTGAGCTGTGCTACAGGAAAGGGAACATTCAAATTCCTAAAGAAGGATGAAACACAGTTTTCAGAATGTGTTTAATCCTCTGACTCTATTCTTCTGATGTGCATTAGATAAATATTGGATAATATACCATTGAAATAAAACGGTTATTTGGTACTGTAAGGGCAAACTTTAAAATCTGGTCTGATCCTTGTCTCTGAAAATGCTGGTCTTATAAAAGCAGTTAGCAACAACTATAACCTGCTTTGTAACTGCTTAAAAACATACATCACAAAAAGTTTACCAGGTTTAATTACTGTTATTCAATACTAAATATACCTAAAGTATACTTAATTTCATATTTTTGTTTGATTTCAATCTCTGGTTTGTGCCCTTTTTTTAACAGTTTCTCTATCTTCTCTCCGCCCAAATAATTTTATTTTCTTTTTTAATTTGTTTTCCCACAGCCTGAAGAAAACTCCAAATAAAATAGGAAAATATTATTGGGATTGTCACATCGAATCAAGGTTTCCATTCCCCAAAAGCATTTTTTAAGGTGAACTTAATTTTTGTTTCTCTTACTGGGCTCATTTTATCCAGATAACAGAGGAAAAAAGGTTGTTGTCTCCTTTTTCAGTTCAAAGTAATAATGGCTCACAAGAAGCCCAAAGCAAAGTGCCAGAGTATTCTCTACTGGCTTGACCTATTCTGGGGGGAGATCAGGAGTGACAAATCCCACCCCAGCAGTGACACTGAACAAATAAGGCTTTGCCCAACTCCCTGTATGACACAGGTGTTTATTGCTGAGAATTAGCTAGGAGCTGGAAAACATTTGGGGTTTTTTTGCAGGAATAACAGTTCCTACTAAATCAAGTTCTTAATGTGTTTTCTTAAAAGGCTTGGCTTGTCCTCTGGCCGGGAAGGGCTGAGGGACTGAGCTGAGCAGGGCTGAGGGGCCTGGAGGACACAGCAAAGCAGTCACTGTTCATATTTATCCATTCCCAATAAACACCAACATCAAAACAGCTGGATTTTGTTTTCTAGTCCCAAATGTATGTGATCTTTTCAGAACGACTGGGTGGAGACTCCAAAGCTCTGGAGTCCCAGTGGGCACCTGGGGAAGCTGCTGCCCCACATTCCCAGCACCCCCACAGCCCTGGCATCGTGTTCTCCTGCCAGAACACACCAGACCAGGTCAGTCAGAGGATTAGTTCTGCTTTGCTTGACATGAGGCAGAGCTGTCCTTTAGTTCAGGAGTTCTCCTTTAAACCCCAAGCAGGTTATTTGGGGGATGATTTCCTGGCCTGTGTGGGCCGTCTGTCTCAGTACTTACGAGGCCTGCTGTGTGCCCTGTCCAGCCAGAGGCCTTTTGGGTTTTTTAGTCTTATCCCGTGTTGACAGGGAGAACAGCTTGTTTTCTTCTTTTCAGTCACTGTACACGTGCTGTGTACATGAAGTTCTATGCTGCACTTCTTCTCCCTAAAATAAACAAATTCAGTTCCTTCAAACCAGACTTATATCTTGTGTTTGCAGGTTGTTTATTGCTCTTGTGTTCCTTGGATTTTTCTCCAGTCATTCCACCTATTGCTTAAGTGGACACAGTCTGCAGCTGAGATCTTACAAGCACCACATGCAGGGAATTGATTACTCTGGTTTTCCTACATCCCACAACATTTGCTTTTCTGTCAGAAGTGCAATATTCCTGACTTTCCTTTAGTTGTGATCGAACACCTGTTTTGAAGAAGTTGCCTATTGACAGAGAACTTGCATTTACTGGATTGCTTCCAATAATCTTATAATAACTTCTTATAATCTTGCCTTCTGATATGTTTTTCAGACTTTAAGGAGTGGTGTTGCTTGGAAACTTTATAAATATGTGCGCTCATCCTTCAGGTTCTCATCACACCTTCATGGGCTGAGGAAAACAGCTCTGGCTCGAAGTCACCCCATCTTTGCAAGTAAGTTCAATTTTGCAAATGCTTGAGTGCAACAGAAATTAAAATCATTAATGGAATTTAATAACAGTTCTTGGATGATTAGGTATCTGTAGGATACGATTCATAAGGGCTGATGATAGAATGACAATAACAGCTTTTTGATGAATGATACATTCCTTTACATACTTGGTGAGTTCACCACTGACATGTGTTGGTAAGAGTCAGAGCAGACAGACCCAAAGCAGCAGAGCATTAGTGGTACTCCAGCAATCACAAGATTGACTGAACAGGTTTGTGCATCATCCCAGGCACTATTCAAGGGGGAGAGCAGTCAGGGCTGCAGCAACTCAGTCAGGGCCTGATCATCTCCAGCACCTTTATCCTGAGGAGCAGACCCTGGGACAGTGACAGTTTTCCTGCCACATGTTAAGTTTACAGGAGCTCTTTCATCAGTGAACCATAATATCAGTATGTTAATCTATTATTAACATGGAATCTGCTTGCTAACAAAAATGTTTAACTTTCTCTTATTTTTCAAATTAATTAAAAAAAATCTAAAACCCCTTCTTAATTGACTGTGAATGAATTAATCATTGCTTTTGTTTATTTTATGGGTGACATAAAAAGAAAATCTTATTAACACATTCATCTTTGTAATACAATTTCTGTAATTTTCCATGGAAAAATTGGCAAATGCCAAAGACTTCAGAAGTTTTATTTGATGTAAAGGCATCAGTCACAAGGCCTGAAAAAGAGTTATGGCTACTAGTGCCATAAATCAATACAGAATGGAGAGATGATAAATGGCTTCCTGGCTTGACTGAAGTACAAGTAAAATCAGATGGACAATGTGTCACCTAATGTCTGATCTCCCCAGACCGAAACTCTTCTTGTTCTGGGTAACCCAGAATACACTTTTAATTCAAATGGTGCTGCTCACAGGCTTCAGGCAATCAAAAACTGCAGTGGGTACCTGCAGGTCACTGTGCAGGGCAGCTGGGAAGGGAGCTGAAGGCAGCAAAATGAAAATATTAGAGTGGAGGAAACAGCAAACACAGAATATGATGAATTGTACGAGTCAGCTGCGGCAATAAAGCAAAGGAGGTCATAGTGAAAACTAAGATTACAGCTACCAGCACTGTATAATGCAGCACTAAAGAGATGAAACTTCTCAGCTCCAGAATGCAGGAGGTGGGATTCAGGGGGAAAAAAAGTAAGAGAAAACCTTGATAGCTCAGCTCAATCAACTTAACAATAATGGCAAAAATCTCTCAAAGGAAAAGCTGATCCACTGGGACAGGCATGGTCTTCATATTCTTTAATTAGCATTTAATTACATACCCAGAAGCATTTCTAGAGTATCAGAAAAGTGAAAGAAAAAGTCTGCTTTAAAGTGAATGTGTGATTGTCACCAGCAGAGATTGCTGTTTCATGAACTGTTAATCTCAGTTCAACATTGAGGCTAATTTGGGGAGCAGACTCAATTAGCTGACAGTTCACAACTGTAACACTCACAGGGAAATCCTGAGATGCTTTTCTGAGCTCCCTGACTTTCTGCAGTGGGCTCAAGACAGGGTCTATCTCTGTCCATCTGTCTGTGTCTCTCCCCTTCCCTTCCTCCCCCTCACAAAAGCAGGCAGAGATTTTATTTGCAGGCCAAGTCCTTTACTTTAGAGAATGTGATTGATTATGATTCTGTGAATTCTGAGTTATGACTCATAACGTGTCTTTTTTGCCTTAAAGCTCAAGTATGGGTACTGTTAGCTGTTTAAAAATATCAGCTTTCCAAAAAATAAATACAAATGAAAAATAATTAAGGTTATAGACATCACAGTTGCTAATGAACCTTAGAAAACGTGACCCATAGCTCTGTGACTCAGGTTTAAAAGACAATTACAAACAAAGGAACTGTAGTCTTTAATAAATACTCAGAAATCCTTAGGGTGTGACTCATGGTTATTCAGTGTGAACACTGGTGATACTGCTATGCCAGTTCATTAGTATTTATTTTATTTTAGTTCCCAGAAACTAATCATGGAGCAGAGCATCTCATGCTGGGCACTCTCAAGCCCATGGCCAAAGAGATGAGGTCTAGTGAAGTCCCTGATGCTGTGGCCCAGCCTGGCAGTGTCCTCACCACCAGGAGCCATGAAATTCTGTTCTCTCTTCATTACATTGAAACATGGTCTGAAATGTTCAGATCGTGGGTCACATTTATCCTCTCTGATACTGAAAGTAGAATACATCCCTTTGAACCATTCCAAGCAAAGACAGTGCAAAAATAAATCTGAAAGCCTTTTGTTCCTGCCCTGAATTTGTTTGTAGTCACAGATGGCCAAACCTGCCTATCAGCAAGACAGGACAACGTGCCTGGAGCTGGCAAAGTGTGTTCTGTGTGTTCCTGGAATGTGGGCACACTGGGCATGGATGGGGCAGGCTGAGGAGGATCCCCAGCACGGAGCAGACTGTGCTGAGCTGTGAGTCAGGGAAGGATGAGCTCAAGGTCAGCTCTCATTAGGAATGTTGGCAATGGAACTGCTGCTTCTTTCTGCTGCTTCCTGACAGGCTGATTTTTCCCTGGGGAAGAGAACATGGAACTGCATAAAGCATTTACTCTGACATAATTTGTTAACATATTCTTGCCTCTTTAACAAACAAACTGTCCTGATAGTTTTGTAAATATTGCATTGCAGGCACAAAACCAGATTTTCAGGGTTGGCCATGTATCTCTAATCTCTGTCCCTGCAGGGCGTCGTGCTAATGATGATTTGTTGTTTGGAGTTTAATTAAGAAAAAAGTTAAGCTTTACTTACTTGTGTTCTTACAATTAAATGCAAATAGGTTTAAAAGAACCTGCTTAGGTATGCAAAGCTGAGTAATACTGACAATCCAATAAAAACAATACGTATAAAAAGGCAGCTTAACTCCAAAACAAGGCAGAGGTGACAAGCTACACAACAGGCTGGTAGGTGTTGGTTTGCAGGGAGGGAAGTGGTGGTTAATAAGTAACTTTGAATCTCATTCAAAATAATAGATGCTAAATAGTTTTCTTTATCAATCAACTCTCCTCCTGGCCATATGAACAGATAACTGTTCCTGTAGCCACAGGTCATTTTTTTTGACATTTTCACCGATTCTGGTGGGTTTGAACATTTCCTTTAGTTCATTTTTTCTTAAGCAATCCTGGGTTTGTTTTTCACTGCATGTTGGACCTGCTTATACATCCAGACCATCATATTTGACCTGATCCTGGGCAAGTGCAGTCTGAATACACATTCTGCCTTTGTATCTGTCCTGAGTCACGATACCAGCACATTATCCTACACACAGATGCATACACGCAAATTTCTCATTATGAAAGTAATGAGAACTAGATGAAAATAAAGCACAGTTTTAATATTCATTAAATTAATCATATGAAAGCCTTGCATTAGCAATTCAATCACATGGAGAAGTGTTATCTTAAGAAGTTCTTTAGGGGCACATCAGGGTTTCCAGTCCAGTTTTGTGTCCTGTTCTCAGCAGTGCTGGGAGTGGCTGTCAGTGATGGCACTTGGTTGCTACCAAAGCTTTGGGAGATTTTCTAAGTATCACAAGACCATTTTGGTGCAGAAGAATCAAATACAATTTGCTATTGTGTGTTAGTCTGTCTGAATGTTTTCTCTGAATGTGAAAAGGAAAATGTGTCTGATCCACCAGGAGAGTAATTTGGTTCATTTCCTGTCTGAAATAGAGTGAAATTAGTTCTGAGACATAGTTTTCTCAATGATTTTCCTGCTCTGTGCTCACAAATTTGTGCTAAGGTTAAGGGACCTGTGAGAGTGAAAAGATATTGATGTGAATGGGAGATTCCACATTTTTGCTCTGGTGAGAGTCTATTTCTAATTATTGCTGAAGATTTTGCCTCCAGTTTATGACTCAGGAGTCACAACTGGTACACACCAGACCACAACATCAGAATGTGTTTTATTTATTTAACTATAAATGAACCAGAGCATCAATAAGAATAAAAGAAATGCTGCAGGTACATTTTACTTGGTGTGATTTGTGATGAGGAATAATTATGACCATTTCACTCATGCAGCTGTTTCACTAAGAAAAACTCCATTTGCCTCCCTACAGCTTGGAGACAGGATGCTGCCAGCCTTGGGTAGGCCCAGGGATTTCTGACAGGTGACACACTTGTCACGGACCATTGAACCAAGAGCAGGCTGGAGAATGTGCAGCCTGGATGGCAGGAGATGACTTACTGAGGAGAGCTGAGCCTGGGAAATAACTCTGGATTGAGTGACCCTGATTTAATTCAGTTTAAAATTAATAGAAAAAGAAACCAAATGGGTTACTAATTACCTTTTTTTAATTATTTCAAAAGGGCAAGCTTTGAGAAATTAAGGGAACTAGTCAGAGAATTCAACTGTGCTGAAGAGCTCCAACCCTTGGGTGTCAGCGAGGCTTGATGGTTTTGAGGTTGCTGTGGTTAATCAAAAATGCAGACCTTCCCAGAGTTGTCTTTACAAACTTTTGAATTCCTTGCAGGAAATGCTTTTAAACCTACTGGGTGAATGACTGCTCAAGCCAAGAATGTTACAGAGACCCTGTAGGGAGTGGAGAGACAGATTGATCAGCAAACAAATCCAAATCAGGAGTCAGAAAGCTTATGGAAAAAGGTAAGAACTGGCCAAAAGAAAGTACTCTGGCAAAATTAAAACAATTAAATCTGGTAAAATAAAGCAAATAATGAAAGATTCATGCAGTAAAATTAAAGATAATCCCTAGCTCCAATGGAAAATACCTTGCTTGTTTTTTCAATGCAGTGTTGAACTGGAAGAGGAGACAGGTCATGTCATGATACAAATAGTCAGAAAAGCCCTGAAAAGTTGCTACACTGGGGCAAAAATTAAGGTTAATTTTTAAAGACTAAAAGACTTAGTGCATGACATGGCCTGTGGTGGGAATTTCTAATAGATGTGCTGCTTTAGAGATTGATTTCTAGTTTCCTTTAATGTTCTGATCCGTGGCACAGATCTGTGCAGTGGCCATCTAGACATTCCAACAGGGATTTATTCCTCATCCTATCCTGAACTGTTTAATTCCCCTGTAATCTAGTGATCACAGGTTTTCAGTGTGATATTCCTCAGGGTTCTTGCAGCTTGTCCTCTCATTTCTGGGGACCTGTGTCAAGGGCATTACAGCTACTTCAGGCAGGGGAAGAGCAGTCAGACTCCAAGGTGTTCTTGATTGTGTGCTCCAGTCAAGAGTTCCAACATCTACCTGTTTATTACTTTGATTCTTGGTGCTCATGGATTACGTTTAACCTTCTCTCATAACTCTCTGTGTGGATGGCACAGAATGTTCTAAATTTAGTATCATTTTACAATGTTCTTAAACACTTAGGTTTTTATGTGTTGTGTATAGAAAACCTCCCCTTCTTTTCTTCTGCCATGAAGATGGAGTAGGAATTGGTCTGTGAAATGTACTGGCTGCAGTACTGTGGTAACTTCTGGAAATGTTTCCTGACCAGGGGCAGGAGAGGGTGAAAATGCTGCTCCTGGCTGGGAATACTTGGCTTTGTACCCTTCCACTGAGAACTGCTTTCCTCCCTGTTCCCATTTGGAGCCACAGAAAAGATACCTGCTCTGACATATTAGAAAAGAGAATGCTCTAGACATGGGGTTATGATTAACGAGATAAACTGTTGTTAAATTAAGGCAGAATTGAAATCTTTGTAATAATTCCAAGCCTATGTTATGTAGGAAGTGTTCTGGATTTGTTGGTGCTTTTCTTAGCTGCAGGAGAGATTTGTGTGGGCATCTGGGGATTTGTTTGCTCCTGTAGTAGAGCTGGTGAATGGAGCATTCCTGTCCATTTCTTCAGCATAATCCCAAAGGGCTCCTAAAATGGGAATTCCAGTTAATCAGGTCGGGTTTGGGACACAGAAGGCCAGAAAGAGTGTTTTTGTGTCTTGTGTGTCAGGAAAGGTGGGAACAGGAAATGCAGCAGTATGGATGTACCTCTGCTCTGAAGTCAGTAAAGGAAATATGTGAAATAATATAATGCCCTCCAAAAGCACAAAATCAGTAGGCAGATCTTCAAGGAGCTTCTTGCTTCCTCTGAGTGATCCTGAAAGCTTCCGGAAGCTCAGTGGGATTCATCACATCCTTCTCCTGCCAAAGCAAAAGATTCACGTCAGTTTATGTAATAATATGATAATATTGTGCTCATTAAAAATAGATTGTTACCAAAAACATCTCTTAGAACACAGTCTGTACAGCCTGAGTTCTTTTCATGACATTATTGAAGAATTTTTGCAAACTCAGATTTTATTTTTAAAGCAGTTGGGATTGTTTCACAGCAAAAGTGAACTAACCTTATAAGTCAAAATAAAAAGTCATCCTGGAATTAGTATTTTAGAATATAAAACTTTTCCAGAAAAAATATTTTTAATTTGAGCTTTTTTGATATAGCGATGAAATTTCTTGGTCAATTAACCATCACTGATGAACAGACAAAGAATTCCTTGAGCAAATTCATGCATAACATGTTGGTGTTTAATTCACTGCAGCCCCAAGGCACAGCAGAGAGGAGATGGAGCCATCTGGGAAAGGGGTGAGGGGGAGTTGTCTCCTGAGGGAATTCCATCCTGCCCAGGATCAGTGGCTGGTGGATAAGAGGCTTGTCAGCCCCGTGTAATCCCACCACTGAGCACCTTTGGGCACTGCTGATTTCTGAGGGACTGAGCACTGAAAGGGAACTCAGCTCCTCCTCCTGCCGTGTCAGCAGTGCAGGAGCAGGACCAGCTTCTGTCCCTCTGTCCCTGGGGGCAGAACTGACGATCTGGGAGGCCAAACAACACCAGTCCTGTGCCTTTCCTTCCCCTCTTTGACCACCACTCCTCTCACAGACAAATGGGACATGAAGTCCAGGGCAGTGGAAGGTCCTCCCTCCCTGCCTGGACTGACTTCACCTTCTGACCCAACTCAAAGCTGTTTTACAACTGAAGTTGAGTGCCCAGACACAAAACTGAATTTAAGTGCCCAGACACAAAACCACTTCAGAGTTGGTGAGAATGGAAGGGAATGGAGCTATGAAATAATTAGTCTGATCAGGCCAAGGTCAAAAGGTACATTTGGAAATAAACTCTGCCTATTTTTTGTATTTCAAATTAAAATAAAATGATGGATTAGAAAAATTGAAACTCAGTAGTACTTTTGGTACCTCTTGCACAAACTAGCTAACTGGAATTCACTTCTTAAATCCAAAATGAAGCAGCCAGAGCCTCAGAAGACAGTGATTAAGACATTAAAAGGAAATGTTCCACCATTAATATTCTGAAGTGTGCTCAATCTCACATGTCTTACTGCAGCATCTGCTTCCAAAATGAGTAATGATGCAAAAGCAAGGGGAAGAAGAAGAAAAAAAAGATAAAGCAATTTTTTTATAAATACTGAAGCTTAAAGAAAGAGTCATCTTGAGGAAGTTGAGAGGTTAAATCAAATATTAATCCTTAAAAGCAAGCAAGACATCCTAAAATGGGCTGAATAGTAAGAATAATGGTTATAACTCGGGGTGAAGGATGATGAAGACTTCTATGGTAAAGGTGATCAGAAGCCAGCAGCCATCCTGCTTTGCAAAGATGCTTTTCTTTGTTGGCTTCAGCCAGTTATTGCTGGACTGGCATCAGTGTTAATGCTGAGAACTCAAATCTCCATCTGTTTTCAGTAGCAGAGGAATCTGCCCTTAGTGCTTTCACAGGCTCAGTTTGTTGCATTTCAGAATGTATATGACATTGCAGGGGTATGTTTTGCATTTAATGTATTTTAGATTGTGTTTTCACCTTTTTTACTTCTCTTAAAAACCGCCTCAACATCTTTTTAGTCAGATCTCTGTGACTTTTCTATCCCCTGCCTCTGTCACATCAGGTTGCCATGGCAATGATATGAAAATGTTCAGAATCACAAGACATTCATGAATCATTCGAGCCAGGTTTCTGAAATTTAAGTTAAAACAAGTAACTTAGAGGTGACCCTAGTGCCTGTGTCTCACCTGAGCTCAGTTCCCGGGAGCTGGGCTGGTGTCTGTGTACAGGTGTGTGCACACCCTGGTGTCTGTGTACAG